>NC_048604.1:13547308-13880337 GCF_003668045.3 Cricetulus griseus
TCTTAAAAATTGGGTTTATCCGGCTGGGGAGATGGCTTATTTGGTAAAATGCCTGCTCTATAAACATGATGACCTCATGTAAAGCCAGGGGGCCCAGTGCACACTTCAACCCTAGCACTGGACTTTGCTTATCAGAAATTAGTGTATCCCTGGAGCTCAGTGGTCAGGCAGCCTGTTTCAAAATGATTCTAGTAAGAGAAACTTTTTCAAAATAATTTCATAGAGAATAGAGAATGATCATGGAAGACACCAAAATCAACTTCTGCCTTGCACCATCAGCACTGCACATGCACCCATAGGAACATGCCCACATGGAAATGCATATACAATGTACACACACACACACACACACACACACACACACACACACACACACACACACACACGATTTATCTCTAGCCTCCTTTCCTCATTTTTCACTTTCTGTTTCTGCCCTGTAGGCAAGTGCTAACCTGTCGGGTGCCTCTTCTGAAAGAGCCTTTGTTTTTATTAGGTAGATACAGTGCCAGAATTAACCCTTTTTTGAGTTTGTAGAAGGCAGCTTCAAAGGTCTCATCATATGCTATTGTGCTTCACACATATTTTTCATTACATATGTATAGGTCATCTGCTATAATCCATCCTTATATGAAGAAATGCCCTTAATTATCTCTTAATCCAATGGGGGTTTTGCACTAAAAATACTCCCTTTATCATGAGTTAATATATTTGCTTGGCTACAGAGCACAATGTGTTGATTCCCTTTTCCTCTGCTTCTTTCTTGCCATGCTTTGAACTCGGTAATAATGAAGTTTATTTGTCTCAAATATACCCTTGGAGAGAACATCAAAGCTTTGGGTGTAATAATTAGTCCTGGATTTTGAGATCACTGATGGAAGAGAAGCCAATCTAGGGAATATAGGCAGTTACCTTGTCACTTCATGGGTAAAATTTATATTTTAAAATTGCATTTCCTTACCTTAGAAAAGAGATGAAACTCTGATTTTAATCTATTCATGATTTTCAATAGGCTGGAGAATAATTGACATACACAAATCAGACCTCTTTAAATAACTTGCACATTTTAAATTCAGAAAATTAATTATCATTAGAACATGGCTCAAGTTTAGATGAATGACCCTTGCTAGTGACAGTCGTTGCTAAACTAATTGGAGGATTAGTCCTCTGCCAATGTGCTGGAAGATAGAAGGGGAAAAGAGGTCATTGGGCGTATTCAAGAGAAAGGCAAATCTGTTACAATGTGAATATGGAACTTGCTGGAAAGATAATGTTTCAGGGATGTTAGTGGCGTTTCTGTTGTTGTTCGCACATAAATCTATAAACTTTATTTTCTGGGTTCTGTACTTCCTGCTTTAAAGATATCATAGGTGCAGCAAGCAAAATCTACTGGAAAATGTTAGCTTATACCAGGATTTGTGTCCTTGATATAACACATGTGTGTGACAGGTGATGACAGTCCTTGCTACCCAGGTTTACCGTTAGCAGTTTTTGTAGGAACCACTTCAGTTGACAATTTTGCTCTCCCTAGATCCAAAAAAATCTATGCAGCCTACCTAAAAATATGTTGTGGGGGCTAAATGTGTAAAAAGGACATTTACAGTCTATGTGGTAGTCCTCAAAGCTTTCTATCCTGCCAAGATACAAACTCAAATGTAACACTGTCACCTTGCAGTGACTTCATAGCTTAAACTACAAGAGCATGGGGTGGGTGGATGAGAGCCCTGTTATTATAGCCTCTGTTTGCCAAATTACTTATTTTAATTATGAAGGTATTTAATCTCGGTGCATCTGTTTTAATGCTGGAGATGTGCTTATAGAGCCTGGCTGACAAATATACACAGAGATATGAAGCTCTGTTGTTTCAGGTCATGGCTCCTGGTGGCACAACTATAAGCCATAGCCCTACCGGCCTCATTTTAGAGTAGCTGCTCCTCTAACACAAGTCTCCTTTAACCAGGTTCCAGCTCCAGCAGACAAAAGATACTATACTGTTACCACACTTTCCCATTGTGACTGAAGTAACACAGAGCAGGCTACTTCTTTAGACCCTAAAAGAGAAAAGCAGTTTACACTAGTCTCAAGTTTTGTATTCTGAGGTAATGTTTCTGGCACACCATTGGGTCTTCGGGTTGTTTGAACATAAATCCAGGATTGCCCATTGTGCCTCACAATGTCTATATTGAGATACTATCTGCCCTGATGGGAGCAGCTGACCCTTAATATATTTGCTATTTTAACATCCAAATAATTATTTACTTCTTAGTAATGTGAATGAAGCGGGTTTGCAAAAAAAAAATACTGTTAGATATTACTCTTGGATCTGTGTATTCTCTAAATGTCAGTCCCTCATTCCTTGGCCAAAATGATAATAACTAGCTAGTATGGACTCCATGTAGATAAGAAGTTTAATATTCACCAAAAGAAACAAATCTTGAGCTTATAAGGGAATCAAATAAAAATCATAAACAGAAGGTATTAGATAATGACTATTTCATGAACTAAATATTAGTTATCTGACAAAATATTATGAGCATGAGAGGTAAACAAAATTTAAGAGAAATCAATGCATTCAAAGTTATAAGGTCCCCCTAATAGATCAAGCCTCATAACTGACACCCACATTCATTTGTTGGGGTGGGGCTGGCAGTGGGACCTGAACATAATCCCAGATGCATCAACTGGCTTTATGGAGCCCATTCCCTATGGTGGGATACCTTGCTCAGTCTTGATACGGGAGGGGGCGACGGACAGGACTTGGTCCTGCCTCAACTTCATATGTCAGACTTTGTTGACTCCCCAAAGGAGGCCTTACCCTCTCTGAGGAGTGGATGTGTGGGTGGGAAGGGGGTAGCAGGGGCAAAGAAGGGGAGGGAGAGGGACTGTTGTTGGTATGTAAAATGAAAAATAAATTTAAAATTAAAAAGTTGTAAGGTCCAAAGTAACTTTTTATTTTACGTTCATATTAAGTAATTTTATAATAACCGTGCCAGAGATATATGCCATATGTTAACTCATAAAGCCATTCTGATAGCAAGTATTTATGTACTGCCTTTTAAATACAGAGAACAGCTATTGCTGCATTCATTCTGTGCCACTTTGTGTGAGGACCACTTTGGTACCTTCTTCCAGGGCACCAGTGAGGAGGCATTCACAATCAATCAAAATAAATTTATTCCTTGATGTCTTTCCCACCAAGTCTCCTCAAACTAGGACTTTCTTGGCTTGAGCCAAATACAATTTCCATTATTTATATTGCTTATAGGTACTGAAGAGATGCAACTGCACCCTTGTCTTTGTTGAACTCTTCTGCATAGGATGGGATGGTAAATGTTTCCACATTTTAATAGAATCAAGCCTCTTCTGCCTACTCATTCTAACACAGGATAAAAATGACAGTGTCACACACAGAGAACAGAACACTCCTTTGGTTGCTTCAACATGTTTTTTTTTTCTTCTTTTTTTTTTGGCCTCATTTTCTTCTCTGCTGAGCTTTTGAGTCCAAATTTAGTAGGGATGACTAAGAAATTGCCAGGATGTGACAGAGCATTCAGTTCATTGAGTCCTTCCTTGCCATTTTCCAATAGTTGTAACAATTGCCAAGACTTCCTCTTAGCGTTGTAGGTGCCACATTATTCTTAACAGCTGTTAAATCACTCATGCAAGATCTGTCCATGCAATGACAGCCTCCTTATAAATATAGCTGATTTTATTCTGTAGTATAAAGGAAATTCCCTGCAGACGTTTTGGAATCCGATACTCTAATAAATCATGTAATTTTCCGTATTTCCTGTCGATCACTGAAATCCAATATTCATACTAATCAGTGGTCCCCTAATCAACTGGTCTACCATGAGCTTGGGGGATACAGCATGATAGATTTGGAAATAGGACAAGTTCATAGCTACCATACATGGGTATAAGTCACAGGCCATGCCAGTGACCTAGATAGAGCTGCTGGGTGTGATAGAGATTTAATCAGTTCTGTTTGGGAGAAATCACATGTAATTCAAAGAAGAATTATCTTTAATGTAGGCCTTGATGGATGAAACTAGGAGAGAGAGAAAGAGAAGGATGTGTTACTAAACAAGTGAGTGCATTTGGAAAGGCATGTGTGCTTCAGTGGTGGAGGACTGAAAAATGGGGTGACTGAATAGTGGAGGACTTTACCAGAAACAGACAGTCATTGGTTGTTTACATTGTACGCAAGCTGAAATCATCCAGAGTTCATGAAGAAGGGAACCTTACTTTAAGAAAGCAAATACATCAGAAGAACAAGACCAATTATGAGATACTTAAAAGAGTCTGCTGAAGAGATCCTAAAGTCATAAACTTGCTATAAGTATGCAAGTTAAAGGCTATAGGACGCTGAAATTGAGAGCATATGGATGAATGCAAACATCCCCTGGGTTTGAGTGTGAGAAGCTGCAATTTGGTAGATTCCAGATACTAAAATAAGAGTGGGAGGGAAAGTGGAGGGTGGAAAATAAATTATCATTTATTTCTGTGTTGAATTCTTTCCCATCCTTCAAGACTCAGGTATCATGATCTCTTCTGTCTATGAAAATGTTCTTGGTGCCCCGTTCAGAATGAAGTCTGAATTCCTCCTCTCTTCTCAGACAGTATATCTTTTTTGGACTTTCTTTCTGAACTTATGGATATATATATATATATATATATATATATATATATATATATCATGCTATCATGCTCTGGTCATTTGCCTGATTCCTTCCAATGTAGAGTAAGCTAAGGGGATATATTAATTATCTCTGAAATTTTTAGTGTCATTCAAGCAAGTAATAGAACATCTGAAAATGCATATGAAATTATGAATAAATGCTACTATCACGCAAGATGCTAAGCATGGCATGTTTTGGAGACCTGAATTAGAACACACATTGATCCCATCTACTCATTCTGTACTCAGGAATATTTTCTTCATGTGCTGTCACCTAACTTGATCATCTGCATCATTCAACAGATTTACTTGCAAATGATTTCTGACTTTTTATGAAAGGAAAATCTACTTTCCAAGGATGAATACTTTATCCAAGTGATGATTTAATTCACAAAGAACTCCAAAAATTTTTCTCATCACTAGAGAAAATGTGGAGATTTTTCATCAAATGCCTTTGTAGACATACTTTGGCTTTCTCTGTGTTGAGAAATCCCACAAAGAGAAAATTTCAGAACCCATAAATAGAACTCTTTTAAGTTTCTGTCATGTGACAGTTGCCCCAGAAGTACATTTCTGCTTTAGTAGGTTGAATTTGCGTGAATCCTGGGAGGAGATCCATGGTGTGCACCTAGATTGAATGCAATAACCCTCAAAGATCCTCTGACCAAGTGCATTCTGCAGAGCAAAGAGGGACACTGGGCATATTACTCATTGAGATAGGGTTTAATAAAAAAGAAAAGAAAATTTCTTCCACGCTCCCCTTTCAGAGAAATGCTGAGAAATGTGTTCCCCTTCACTAAAGTAACCTCTAGAAAGTTTCACATGTTGTGGCCCAGCTGGTGCGTATGCTGAGAATGATATTAAATATGAATACAAAGGAAAGAAGAAACACGAAGACATGGATTAGAAAAGACCAGTGGCCTAGAAAACATTCACAACAAGGGTTTGTAAACATTGGGCAAAATTATCAACTGTTGTTCCTGATAACATGTGAACAACTGAGAGAAAAAGTCTGATAACATCATTGATATCTCTACTTTGTTTTCCTTGTTCTCTTCCACTCCAAGTGCCTGCTTGGCTACTCCATGAATTACTCATAGATTAAAAGTCCCCTCTCTGTTTTATTTGGCTTATAAATGGCCACTTTATATATGTTTATTCTATGTATATGTGCATGTAAACACCCAGGCTAAAAAGAAGGCTGATTTTTGTCCTTGACACAATCTTCTGTGGTTAGAAGATTTTCATCTAAATGATCCATTTTAAATAAAATATGGACAAGTCCAAGACAGAAAATCACACTCCAGTGTTCAAAGTCCTCTGGGTTATTCTCTTGTGTTTGTTCACAGAATTACTGTAAATTCTTTGCTACCATATTGATTTGCTTATAAATGTTAATTTAAGGAAACAATGAGGTTAGAGTTAAACTCTATCTTGAATTAAGATTCAATGAGTTAAAAAGTCAATTTGGTTTACCTTGTGATAAAAGATAAGCTATCTTTGTGGGGGGTTTTTTTGTTTTTTTTTTCCTGATTAATATTTCTTTTTTATTTCATGGCAACATAATTTTTTAGCAAGAAAATTATTTTACATGTCAATCCTAGTTCCCTCTCCATCCCCTCTTCCCACCCCCCTGCAACTAATGTCCTACCCATCCCATACCCTTTCTGCTCCTCAGGAAGGGTGAGGCCTTCCATAGGGGTCTTCAAAGTCTGTCATATCCTTTGGGATAGGGCCTAGGCCAACCCCCTTGTGTCTAGGCTCAGGGAGTATCCCTCCATGTGGGATGGGCTCCTAAAGTCCATTCCTATGGTATCGATAAGCACTGATTCACTACAAGGTCTCCTCACTGACACCCACATTCAGGGGGTCTGGACCCCTTTGCTCATCAGTCCTCCTTCTCTGCATCTGGATTTCAATTCAGTTCAAAGTTTAGCTGTGGGTGTCTGCTTCTACTTCCACCAGCTGCTGGATGAGGGCTATAGGATGGCATATAAGTCAGTCATCAATCTCATTATCAGGAGAGGGCATTTAAGGTAGCCTCTCCTCTGTTGCTTAGATTGTTAGTTGGTGACATCTTTGTAGCTCTCCAGACATTTCCCTAGTGCCTGATTTCTCTTTAAACCTATAATGTCTCCCTCTATTATATTCTCTTACCTTGCTCTCTTCTGTTCTTCCCCCAGCTCAACCTCCCTGTCCCATCATGTCTCCTCACCCCTCCTCTTCTCTCCTTCTCATTCTCCTAGTTCCCTCACCCATCCCCCTCCATGCTTCCAATTTTCTCAGGAGATCTTGTCCCTTTCCCCTTCTCCAGGGGATCATACATGTCTCTCTTAGGGTCCTCCTTGTTTACCAGCCTCTCCGGCAGCCTGGGCTGCAGGCTGGCAATCTATCTTTGAAGAACTATTTTAGAAAACTAGGTGACCAGCACTGTAATACTGCTTTAAGACTCAGATCACTAGTAACCTTAATATATGAAAAGTAATCACATGGCTGGTAAGATGGTTCAGCAACCAAAGACACATGGCACACAAAGTCTAGAGACCTAAGTTCAATTCTTGAATCATAAGTAAAAGTGAAAGGAGAGAATATATTTGTTTCCTATCTCCACATGTCAGCACACACACACACACACACACACACACACACACACACACACACACACACACACACACACACAGACAGACACACACACACTATAATAATATAAAAAGTAAATTCAAAACTAAATGTTAATTTTCTTGTATTTATTGTTAAGGGGAACAAAGCTCCTATAACAGTTTTATGCCTCTCTTTCAATCCTTTCGGTCTTGAATTAGTCCAGCATACAATTATGTGGCTTATCCAAACCTTCCTATTGTATACTGCAAAGAGACAATCAACAGTCAGCACAATTTTCACTTCTGGTGTTCTCTTAAAAGATTACATAAATTGATATATGTAGTCTTTCAGTTTTTGGTGATAATATCTCCTATTCACATAGAATAACCTTCATATAAACTTTAACAATGCATTATCTAAACCCCTGAAAGGCATATTCTGTCTATTCTTCTTGAAATTCACACCCTTATAAATATTGACTTTTGTGTTTATTTACTTTTGTTTCAGGAGCATTTCACACCTGAGTGCAAATTCAAAGAATCAGTGTTTGAAAATTATTATGTGACATACTCATCGATGATCTACCGTCAGCAGCAATCGGGCCGAGGGTGGTATCTGGGCCTGAACAAAGAAGGAGAGATCATGAAAGGCAACCATGTGAAGAAGAACAAGCCCGCAGCACATTTTCTGCCCAAACCACTGAAAGGTAAATTCGATAGTCTATATACTATGGATTCTGTCATGAAAACTACTAATTAAATAAGTCCTTTTCATGCTTTTGCATGTGAAACATAATTCTTACATATTAGAGCATCTATCCATAAATTTTCAAGTATTTCACAGCACTAAAACCCATCAACACAAACCATGCCAATATTCAGACATTGACAGTAGCCTCTACTCTTATTTTAATTTACCCTTAGTAACACCTTTCTTAGAAAAAGGTACCAAAATTGCAAACTTAAGACAGATAAGAACCCTAAATTATAATAAAATGGCTTGTAGAGATTAACCCTGGATATTTGAATGTGTATATATTTAACCTTTATAGGAAAATCCCTTGGTCAAAATAGCCCTAAGAATTTTCATTCACAGTTTTCTTTTCAGATTCAAAGAGAAATAAGAGAGATAACTCTTATTTAGGGTTTCTATCGATGTGATAAAACACCATAATCTAACACCACTTGGGGAGGAAAGGATTTATTTAATCTTACACTGCCATACATCACAGTACATCACCTATGGAAGTCAGGACAGGAACACAAACAGGGAAGGAATCTGGAGGCAGGAGCTGATGCAGAGGCCATGGAGACGTGTTGCTTACAGGTTTGCTCATCATGGCTTGCCCAGTCTGCTTTCTTGTAGAACCCAGGACCACCAGCTCGGCCTGATTTCATGTGTCACCTAGAACCACCAGCCCAGGGTATCACTGCCCACTGTGGTCTGTACCCTCCCATACTATTTATCAATCAAGGAAATGCCCTACAGTCTTACCTGTGCAGCCTGGTGAGGGCATTTTCTTAGCGGAGGTCTTTTCTTACGAAATGATTCTACCTTGTGCCAAATTGACATCAAACAAGCCGCCACAATTGACTCCTTATCAGCTTGACACACAAGTACATGACTACTCAACTAGAACCTTTCCTTTCTTATTTGTCCCCACGATGGCATGTTACTATTATTATCACAGTGTAAAACATTCCAACTTTTCCAGTACCATAGCCTTCAAATATTCAAATATTTTAAAAGTTCAGTCTTTTCCAAACGTCCAAAACTATTTCAAGTTCAGAGTTTCTCTGAAATATTTAAAGTCTCTCTAAAATCCAAACTCTGTCTAAAATAGCTAATGTCTTTTAATTATGAGCTTCTGTAAAATCAAAAAAAAAAACCAAATTATACACTTAATTCCTTTAAGAAGGAATAACCATAGGATAATCACTATCAAATCAAAGCAAAAGAAATATTCAACAATGTAAAAAGTTCAATGTTTGATGTTTGGGACCCAATTATGATGCTCCGTGTTCCAAAGTGCCTTGGGAGCAGCAGTTCATATCACACACAACTAATCTTCTAAGCTCAACCCAGCTCTGCTCCGCAGCTGGTGCTCTCCTTGGTGGTTATCCCATGTTACTGGCATCTCCAACGTGGTGGGATCTCTGTTTCACCTGGGCTACACTTTCACCAATAGCCTCTCTTGGGCTCCTCTCTTCAGGGACTGTAACCCTGCACATGGTGTCAATGCTCAGTGTTTCTCAATGACCTCTTCAATCCTGAGGCTTCTACTGTAACTGAAACTATACACTTACCAATGGCCTCTCCTGGCCTCTCTATGCAAAATCACAGCTGCTCTCTTTGAACCCTCCATTCCTTCAAAACTAGTAACATCTGGTAAGCACACATCATCAATTTTGACTGCCAGCACAAGGTACAGCCTTGGCAGCCTTTGGACCATAGCTCTGTGTGCTGACCATAAGGAAACACTTCTCAAAAGATTTTGCCTCAGTGATGCTGTTATCTTCTTAATTACATCTGATTCTTTAGCCCCAGCTGACAGGTATCAATTGTCCCCAAAAGTAAAAGTTCTACTTTGGTGGGTCTTAATTCAAAATATCACATAGCCCCATGGAGCTTTTAAGAGACACATTCAAAACTCCCCTCTGAAACTTCACAAGCCCATGGAGTCTTTAAGAGACACTCAAAACTCTCCTCTGAAACTTCACAAGCCTCTGTCATCCACTTTGCTCTCAGGGCTATATTCTTTGTTCCCACAAGTCACTAAGCTCTAGACAATCAATGGCTTTTCCAGCCCAACATTCCAGAATTCACTGTCCTCCGGAAAACATGCTCAGTTCTGTCAGAGAAATACCTAATGAACTGGTACCAATTTCTGTTTTAGTTAGGATTACTATTGCTGAGATAAAACACCATTACAAAAATCAACTTTGGGAGGAAAGGGTTTATTTCACTCGTTCTTCCACATCACAGCCCATCCTCAAAGAAATCAAGGCAAGAACCTAGAGGCAAGAACTAAAGCAAAGGTTTTACAGAAATGCTGTCAACTGGCTTCTTCAACCTGCTTTCTTACAGCACCCAGGACCACCAGCTCAGTGGTGGCACTATCCACACAGTGAGTTGAGCCCTCCCACATCAATCAAGAAAATTCCACTATAGGCAAGCCTACATTCCAATCTCTTGGGAACATTTTTATTAACTAAGGTTCCCTCTTCCCAAATAACTCTATTTGTGTCAGAATGACACAAAACTAGCCAGAACAGATATAAAACTAAACTGAGAAATAGCAGCATTAGAGGGGAGACAGAGACGAGACAGTTCCAGCTTCATGGTTTACTAACTGGATGGTCAGATTGTGTTTCTTTGTCTGTTT
Source organism: Cricetulus griseus (assembly GCF_003668045.3). Classification (NCBI taxonomy): domain Eukaryota; kingdom Metazoa; phylum Chordata; class Mammalia; order Rodentia; family Cricetidae; genus Cricetulus; species Cricetulus griseus. Next base: position 13,557,973 of record NC_048604.1, read on the forward strand.
GTTTGTAACAGAGTCTCACCTATGAAGCTGGGGCTTTCTAGTCCCAGTTGGCCTCAAATTCATGTTCTCCCTTCCTCAACCTCCAAATTGCCAGAATTACGGGCATTTGCTACTGTGCCCCACTGTTAACTGAATGATCTTGAAATGTTACTTACCTACATGTGCCACATGATCTTCAGTAAAATATAAGTCAGAGAATTCACTGGCTACTTAGTGATACCAGGGCAGCCTAGGCTACCGTCCGACCCTGTCTCTAGAAAAAACGAGTTTTTATACCATAGCATTCTTACAAGGACAAAATGCAGTGATACATATGGTCAACTTAGTATCTGGCACATTATATTTCACACTTATGTGCTAGTAATGTGATTTATAGCCCAACAATAATAATTGTTACCACTTATTGTCGTAGGAAACATGCTAATATTTGTAATCTTTAGAGAGTTTTACTTAAAGTATGATAAAAATCAATGTTTTAAATGTGTAAAATTTTAATATGAAGCGTTCACAGTGTGTTATAGATTATATTTAAACTTCTGATACCATTATTAAATGTGTTTCATGTATATTAAAGTGTCGGTGATAGAAGTTAGGTATTAAAATTCCATATGTGTGACTATATGAGGACTAACATTCATTTAACCTAGTTTCATCCACACTGCTAAATACTTGTATGTTTGACTTAAGGCATAGAAACTTACTAACCACAATGTTTGTTTTTGTCCGTTGTGTTTGTTTCTTTTCAATTTTCAAAATTAAATCTTTTGATAAATAAAAGCTGTTTATTGTGTATAAGATATTGCAAAATATGTATTCACTGTGGACTGGCTAAATTGAGATAACGAACGTGAGCTTTGCTTCCTGGATTTAGAAGTTTTAAAACAAGAACATCTAGGATCTGTTGTGGAAACTTGGAACAGTGCAGTACATTAATGTGCCCCTTTAAAGTCCTTTTCCACCATCTCTGTGCTTTTCAGTGGCCATGTATAAGGAGCCGTCTCTGCATGATCTCACGGAGTTCTCCCGATCTGGAAGTGGGACCCCGACCAAGAGCAGAAGCGTCTCCGGTGTGCTGAATGGAGGCAAATCCATGAGCCACAATGAATCAACGTAGCCAGTGAGGGCGAAACAAGGGCTCTATAACAGAACCTTACCTCCAGGTGCTGTTGAATTCTTCTAGCAGTCCTTCATCCAAAAGTTCAAACTTATCGGTGAGGTTTACCAAACACACAGGCAGAGTTCCCTATTCTATCTGCCATGAGACCTTGTTATAATCCATACTAAAGCCCCATAATTTAGATTGAGCTTGTGCAAAACAATGCCAAGCGTTATCAATGAACTAAATCTGGAAGAAGGACTGCCAAATTTTCTCATGATCTCACCTATACTTTGGGGATAACACAGCAAAAATATTTCACAGCACTCAGGCTGGTAAATTTGTTTCCCAACCAAGAAAATTTAAAAGACCACAACTATTCTTTAAAAAGAAAACAAAATAAAATTAACTGCTTAAATGTTTTGTAGGGGCAAACAAAGTCTGTGAACTGTGTTGCTTTCTTGGCTTCATGTTTTCTATCTATGCTTGATTCAAATGTACTCTTTAATATAGTGAAATTGTATGATTTCTGAAATCCAATGATTCTATTGACTCTGTCACTTAACCCAAATCAACCACATTAGGGTTGATTCTGAATTGGCTTCTCAGGCAACAGTATTCTTACAGATTTTCCTCTCCCTCCCTTTCCACTTCTCTCCCTCCCCCTCCCTTTCTCTTTCTCTCTCTTTCTTTTTTGTTGTTAATTAGAACTGTAGCATTCTGGTCAAGTTCTTGTGCTGTACTTTGTGCGTAGAAATTGAGTTGTATTGTCACCCCAGTCAGTAAAGATAAGTTGAAACAAGATTATCCTCAAGTGTAGATTTCTCTTAATTCCATTCGTGTATCACGTTAATCTATTATTGTGGCTTCTTGTGTAAAGACGGGAACTGTGGAACAGTGGTGTCGTCTTTTGTGTTGTTCAAATCAGAATTGTCTCATCTGTATATGTACAAGTCCCCTGTTATTGTATTTGGCACGTGAACATTGTATTGTGTACAAAGAAATGTTAAGACTGGTTCCCCCTAAACAACATATATTATACTTGCTACTGGAAAAGTGTTTAAGACTTAGCTAGCTTTCCATTTAGATCTTCATATCTGTTGCATGGAAGAAAGTTGGAATCTTGGCATAGAGTTGCATGATATGTAAGATTTTGTGCATTAATAATTGTTAAAATCTGTGTTCCAAAAGTGGACATAGCATGTACAGGCAGTTTTCTGCCCTGTGCACAAAAGTTAAAAAAGTTGTTTAATATTTGTTGTTGTATACCCAAATACGCACCGAATAAACTCTTTATATTCATTCAAAGAAAAAACAACTTCAATGTATATTTATTGTCCACTATGTGTCATCAAGTGTATTAGAAACTGGACTTAAATACTAAATTTCATAGATAAGGCTGCCATGCGACTACTTTAGATAAGCAACATTATAGACATCTGTGTTCACATGAACACTCTTTAAAGTGTGTCTCTGAATCTTAAACTTTCACAATGGTACTGAAGAATCCTCATTGTCATTCTGCAATCAAAGTGTACAAGGATGGTTAGTCACTCCTTCTGCATTCACAGTGTCATCACCGTCCCTTTGACTCATTTCTCTCCTCTGTAGAGGGAAAAACAAGACTAAATAGCTAAATTCTTCTGCATCTGGAAGAATGGAAGGAAAATATAAGCCTTCTTTTTCTGTGGATGCCTTTTCTCTAGCTTTTCCCAGAGCTTCTGATGCTTGGCCATGAAGGCTTTTGGGAGTAGTCAACATGCGAAGAAGGGTGGAGCAAACCAAACCAAGGGGTATGTTTTAAAGCACATGTAACATAGTTACCAGAGCACCAACAGCTTTTGCAGAGAGATAAAGGTGATGATTCCCAAGATGTTTGGGCCAGACTCAGCAGAAGCTCCTCACCGGCCTCAGCCCAGTTACTTTGTGGCTCTGAGGCTCATCTGCAGGAGATAAGGCACTGGCCTGTCTTGAACTCAAGAGCTGTTGTATAAACACCAGTAGACTCAATTTGTTCCCTTGGCTGATCTCCCTTTGTCCAAACACCTTAATTTAGTTTTTGGCTGCTTGGGTCGCTGGTCTTATTTTTGTTCATTATTCAGGAACATGGTAAGTCTACTTGTCATAAACATATCAGCACTTTGGTGTGTCAGTGAAGCCCTGCAAGTACAAAAGTGTCAAAATGGCCAAGAAGAAAGTGTACTGTCAGAAGAATTCTCTTTGACCTACCTTGGTTTTCATTTTGTTTTGTTCAAACAGTCCCACTATATAGACATTGCTGGTCTGGAACCCACCATGGGTGGCCTCACTGCAGTCCTCCTGCTTGAAGTTGTTTTGAACAGCGTGCATGCATTAAAACAAGTAAACAAAGAATTCAGAACTGTCTATATAAGCAGTGGTGGTGCTTGTACATGCTTTACTGCACATACATTTACATACTCTTCATGGCAAAAATATTGGTCCTACCATGAAATTAAACACATAAAAATGCTCTATGATGATACAGAAGACTGAAAACACTGTTGGTTCCCTGACTTTCACATACAATCAGAATCACCTCCAAAGTCCCAGATTTCTGGGGCTCACCTCCAGTTGTTCTAATTTACATTGGGGCCAAGACGCTGAATTTCTATCTGGTCCCTGTGTTGTATTGAAGCTGCACTCTTCCCCTCCTTGAATTAAAAGTGTGCTTGAGTCCATCGCATGCTATTGAGCCCCCAAGATAACTTTTAAAAAATGTTAGGATATATAAGGCTGACTACAGAGCCTTACTTTTACAGAGCACCTATTGGCACCATGGAAGAGGGGTGGCCCTCTCGCCTTTTGTCAGTCCTAGAATCCCACTGTAGTGCTTATATATGTGCATGGTTTTAAAGTGGCTTTGGGAAATCTCCTGAATTGGGTGCTGGCCATAGTTGGAAAAAACAATGATCTATGGCATAGCACCTGACCTCACATTACCACGGGGAGTATCTATCTAACTCTTACACTGGGTAGAGCCTAGAAGCAAATGGGAAAAGATTATTTTCTTCATTCCATTTCTTTGCAAACAAAACAAGTTCTCCTCCCAACCAGTAGTTTTGTTGGTACCTCAAGAGGGCCCAGGTACAAGTTTGAAAGCATCCATTTCCCAAATGAATATGTGGAGAGGGTGAATATCTAATAAGATTATCTTTCCATCTGTGGAGGTTGATTAAAACCATTCTGTGTATGAGTGGTGGTAGACTCACAACAGATACTCACTCCGAATAAATTTCATCCTGAACTGCCTTAAAAACCTCATGAGCTGAAGTGCACTATTTGTGCGTTAAATTGCAAGGCGCTCTCACTGGGATGTTTCAGAAATACCCAGCTTTCTGCCAACAATCTCATCAAGGAACTCTATCTATACATTGTCTATCATATTTTCAAAATTCTTTCAACCTCTATTCAAAGCCAGTTCCACTTTTTAGGGAGAATCTCACTAGCTAGTCCAAAAACCTAGACTGGGTTATAGTAGTGCCACAAGACACGATGATTTCCAGTAACAAAAATAATTGGTGAGTTTTAACTAGAATAGGACACTATAACTTCAGTTTCATAATCATATTTATAAATATAATTTGTCATGACTCTATACACAAAATATTGTACCATGGTATGAGCTGATGCATTAGCTATGCTGGAATGAAAAATACCTAGCTATCCTGCCATGAATTTCCCTGGTTACTGTGGAAGATTTCTGTTGCCTCAGCTAAACTTTACCCCCTTAATTATCAAGAATCCTGTACACAGTAGTGAACTCAAAGAGTTGCCTGTATATTGGATGACAAAGAAAGGAATCCTGGGGACAAATGATCCACCTGCCCTTTTCCCTGATTTTCTAGGACTAAAAGCATATTCTACAGTGTGTTTTCTACAAGGACATTATTTGTGGTGCTGAGAATTAAACCCAAGGCCTAGTGAATGCTAGGCAAATACTCTACTACTGAGCTGTATCCATACTCCTCTGTATAGACATTCAGTTGCCTACCCTTTCCAAGTTTGTCTAGTTTTTTAACCCACCAATTCTAGTTCATGTTACTTGAAAGCTCCTAAATGTGGGGCCAACCATGTGATCACCTCTCCTCATGCTGGAATATTTACCAGCTTTATCTTATACAAGTATAGTGCAGATAATCCCAGCTGCTGAGACTTCATGAGTGTAAAGGCACTGTCATATTCAGAAGGCATTGTTTCTCTCTGAACCTTCCTGGCCTTACCACCATTCCATCCAATGGTTTCTGAGCCTTAAGAGGAAGTTTTGTGATATAGATGTCCCATTTATGTCTGGTCTCTCCACTGACACTTTATTCTCAGAACTTTGACCAGTTGTGAGTTGTTGCATTCATTGCTGTCCAATGCACATACAAAGAGCTGCACTTTTCTATGTGCATAAAGATTAATTTAAAAATGTCTAATATTATGTCTATTCAGCTGAACAATCATAGTAGGCTCATTGATGAGATGTAGGAACTTCACCCCAAATTTGTAGTACTTTGTATTTCTTCTCATGGAGTGAGCCTTAAATCCAATAATATAGAGATTGCTTATCCCTATAACATTCATGCCACTATTGCACCCACAGGCATACCTTACCATGATAGTCACTGCTAAGTAAGATGATGATTTTTCCACAGCAGCCTGCATAGCACCTTCCAGTTCTATGAAAACTAGCCAGCCAGGTGAAAGCGTTATGTGGACATTCTTTTTTATTTTTTAAATAAATTTTATGTAAATTCAAAAGAGTCTTATTTTACATATCAGTCCCAGTTCCCTGAAGAGGTTTGCAACAGCTACAGTTCTGCATAAGTCTTTCTAGAGCATGTAACATTCATGATGTTGAGCATTAGAATTCTAAAATAACCTAACATCAACCCAATTTCTCAGTTTTTATGTTTGTTCCAAATACTTCCTCCATCTGCAAAATGTCACACATGCACAAGCACAAATCCTGGTGTGCCTCCCAAAAGACTTTGATTGGAGAATGTTCATAGGGAGACTAGAAATCAAACTTAGAAATCCATGGTTCTGTCTTCAGAAGCCGTCCTGAACTTCCTTAACCTAAGAGTTTACCCAGGATTTTCCTACAATATATTAACATATTTGCATATATTTTGCACTCTAAATAATTATGTGTATTCTTAAAATCCTTTGCTTCCATTGCTACATGAGACTACTATTAGAGTGAAAACATCGGGTGATGGCTGAATGAAAACCCAGCATCTTTGAATCATTGCTCAGCTTGTGCTGTGGATATTTATTAACTTATAAACTGTCACCATTGCACAGCATGTTGCTGAGACTTGGATGAAGCATCCACACAAAGATAAATGGGTGGAAACAGAGTCAGTCCTAGAGAAAAAGAGATATTCTAGAGTTTAGCAACAGTGAAATATGTTTCATTTCTGGAATTAACAAAGTAGAACTACAGCTCTTCACATACATTAACGTACTAGCATTCCAGATACTGTGTGTACACATGTGGTTGTGTGTGTGTGTGTGTGTGTGTGTGTGTTTGTTGGATCAGAAGACTAAATAAGCCTTCTGTCTTCTATATTTATTTACTTCTATGACCTAATTAATTTACTCATTCTGCTTCTACATATATTAATTTATTCATTTTTATGACCTAATGAGTTTTAGAGCAGAAAGGTAATTGGAGGTGACTATGCCAGAAAAACACATTGCATATATGTATGACAATGACATGATATCACCTATTTATATTCTGTTATGTATAATCATCAAATTCTAATAAAGTTTCTTTTAAGTGGATTTCACTCACAGTCCCATCAAAGACAGGTTTCCAACCTGTAGGCCACAACCCTTTTGTGGGGGTCAAATGACCTGTCATAGGAGTCAAATTAACAGATATCCTACATATCAAATATTTATATTATAATTCACAACAGTAGTAAAATTACAGTTATAAAGTAACAATTAAAAGAATTTCATGGTTGGGGATCATCACAAAACATGAGGAACTGTATTAAAGGGCCACAGCATAAGGAAGTGTGAGAACCACTGTCTAGACCATCAACACGAGGAACTGTATTAAAGGGTCACAGCATTAGGAAGGGTGAGAACCACTGTGTAGACCATCCACATGAGGAACTGTATTAAAGGGTCACAGCATTAGGAAGGGTGAGAACCACTGTCTAGACCATCCACATGAGGAACTGTATTAAAGGGTCACAGCATTAGGAAGGGTGAGAACCACTGTCTAGACCATCAACATGAGGAACTGTATGAAAGAGTCACAGTATTAGGAAGGGTGAGAACCACTGTCTACACCATCAACATGAGGAACTGTGTTAAAGGGTCACAGCATAGGGAAGTGTGGGAACCACTGTCTAGACCATCCACATGAGGAACTGTATTAAAGGGTCACAGCATTAGGAAGGGTGAGAACCACTGAATAGACCATCAACATGAGGAACTGTATTAAAGGGCCACAGCATTGGGAAGGGTGAGAACCACTGTCTAGACCATCCACATGAGGAACTGTATTAAAGGGTCACAGCATTAGGAAGGGTGAGAACCACTGTCTAGACCATCAACATGAGTAACTGTATTAAAGGGTCACAGCATTAGAAAGATTGAGAACCACTGATTAAAAACATTTATAAGACTTAAAATTAAAGAAGTGCAAGACTTACACACTGGAAACTAAAAATCACTGTTGAAAAAATGAATATATAATAAAATATAAAGTTAGTCTGTGCATCTCTATTGAAAAGACCTCATATACTTTAAAGTTAGCATGTATTATCTCTATGGGTGGGGATTTTTACAGAAAATGAGAATCAATAAGGAACATAAGAGGAAGAAGAAGGGAGAGAATTTGTTATGAAGACTATTTTATTTGCTTATTTATTACATGGAGTCAGCTCCCTTGGCTATGGAGGCAGACTAGAAATTCAATCAGGAATTCACACCAAATCCCTGGGAAATTTGCTTTACTCTAGGAGCCCACCACCTTAATTCATAACACCCACTCACATTATCAAAAAGAATTTTTACTTAACATAATTGTAGATGCTAACCCCATCTACAATACTAACAGTGATATTGGTCCTTGATTGAATAAAAATTAAGCTAATATATAAAACCAGCAATCACATTCTCCAAAATGAGCCATGCCCTGATGCAATATCTATGAAAATCTAAGATGCTGATTTTATATTAAAAATGTAAGAATTTATCCTGAAAATCATGAGAGAAAAAATTCCATGAGCATAGACAGCCAAAATGAACACAAAATGTTAGGTAACTTGTTTATATCACACAGAAAAATGACCACAAATGTGGATTATTCATGTCTACACTTAATTTCAGAACCTGACACTTTAAAATTTTTAGAAGAAACCTAGGCATAAACTATTTATCATTTATTTATTTGTCTAATAACTTAATGCATGTATATAATTTGTTTTGACCAAACAAACTCCCTATTTCCTCACTCCTAACTTTTCCCATAACCCCGCCAATTTTCCCTCCCAACTTCCTGTACCTAAAAAGGAAGGAAGGAAGGAAGGAAGGAAAGAAGGAAGGAAGGAAGGAAGGAAAAAAGAAAACCACTGAAACCACTTAATGTTGCAAATATGTACATGGGTGTAGGACATCTATGGGGCCTGTCAGGACTGACTTTCCCTCACACAGCAGCCATAAATTACCAATAGTGCCCCATGTGACCTTCTCCTATCCATGCTTGCATTTGGTGGCTTGATTGTGAGCAAGTCTTGGGATTGCTGTCAAAACAACTATGCATTAAAGTATACCACTGTCCTGTCAAGTCCAGCATATAGCCTGTTTTTCCACAGTGAATAATTTTTGAAATTCTAGTCTCAGACTTCTGAAATGGGACATTAACTATGAAAATGAATAAACTTGGTTTTATCAAAATTGAGAAAAAAACTTCCATGATCTAAAATTCATTAAAAAAAAGAAATAGGAAGCCTATACAATAAAAGAAAATTTTACAAGCCATGTGTATATGGTAAGAGACTTATATCTAGAATGAATAACACTTACCCCTCAACAATAAACAGGCAATGGCCCACATAGGTGCAATCAAATCATTTGAATAGACATTTTACCCTGGTCTATAGAAGAATGGTCATTAAGCACAAGAAAAGATATGCAACATCATGAGTCATTTGAATAATGCAAATCATAATCATAATCAGACATCCATGAACACATCCACTGAAATGAGTAGATAAAAATATAAAGAGCATATTTCCAAGGATATGAAAACTATGAAATCCTTGTATACTGCTGGTAGGAATGTAAACTGTTGTACTTCCTTTGAAAAATAGGCTCAGTTCCTCAAAAAGTTAAATGTGAAATTATGATAGAGTGATTTCATTCCTAGCTATGTTGGAGAGAGAAATAAAAACACTGGCTCTTAGAAGCATGCACAGTGAGGTGGCTGGAGACCTAGCTCAGAGGTTAAGAGTATACTGTTCTTCCTGAGGACTGGAGTTTAGTTCCCAGAACCCACATAGGGTGGCTCACAAATACTTGCAACTTCCTCTCAAAAAGTATCTGATGCCCCTGGCCTCTGCAAGCACACATGTACACATGTGCACATATACACATAATTAAAATTAAAAATAAAATCTAAAATGAAAACTTATACAGTGAACCTAGTGTGATGACACATACTTGTAATCCCATCATTTAAGAGGATGAGTCAGTAGATGGAAGTTACAGGCCACCCTGAACATATTATTATTCATACCAATACCTATACTCAGAAACAAACAACAAAAACCAAAATAATCATTGAGGATTAGTGAAGTGGTGGTGCTGACATTCTCCAATGACGTTATTTAAATGTTAATTGTAAGTCACCCAATTACATGATGATGGCTTGGGTTTGATCTTTGTCTGCTTGAGCTCTATGGCTGCTGGAGAGAAAATTCTTTTTTTCAATATAATTTTTAATTTTCTTTTTTATTTGAATTAGAAAACAAGATTGTTTTACCTGTCAATCCCAGTTCCCACTCCCTCCCCTCATCCCTTACCACCCCCCAACTAAAATCCTACCTATCACATATCCTTTCTGCTCCCCAGGCCTCACCCTCCATGAGGAGCAGAAAGGATATGTGATAGAGAGAAAATTCCTAAAATCCTTTAGATTGTTCCTGTGCTCCTGAGGCCAGTTTATTCTATCACTGAGCTCATTTCACATTTCATCCAGAGATGATAGACACAACCAGCCAGCATCACTACTTTTCTTATTTTTGCAAATAGGCTAAGGTTTATTGAAGAGTCACTAGATTTCTTTTTCCTCACAAGAAGTGAATCAGGATCATCAAATGCATTTATCTTGCTAAGTTCTTTAAATAGTGAACACCAAGGAATCCAGTGCTCTCCATGCTACTAGAGGTGTTATTACTAACTCGAGGTTTCATTGATTTGGAAAACCAGCTCCAAATACCTCTAGGAAAATTCCTTCTTACATTTTTTTTATCTGGGTCTCTTGTTTTATTTTGTTTTCTTGGCTTTAGAAGGTATCGTTGTTGTATTGAGTTTTTGAGGAAACTTAAAATTGAATAGGTTAAGGGGGAGATGATCTGGAAGGATTTGGGAGAGGGAAAGAGTATGGCCAAAATATACTTACATTTTAAAAATTGTTTTAAATAATAAAAAAGTACAATAAAAATAAGTAAAGGGCAAATCAGTGTATTGTTACAATAAATCTTTCCACCAAAAGCTGCCAAGCCCTACCGCCACGTGTGAGCTTTACGCCAGCCGCCTGCCCGAGTTAGGCCCAAATGAATACACAGAAACTTGTATTAGGTACAATGCTGCTTGGCCAATGACCAGGATTCTCATCTGTTAGCTCAGTCTCAATTATCATACATCTATATATTTTATAAGACTTATCTTATCGGACGCCTTATTGGCATCCCTCCTTGCTGGTGAATCACATCCAGCCGCTGGAGCAGGAACGGGAAAAGAGAGCAATACTTCCTTTTTCCTCTTCTTAAATATGAGTCTTCTTGCTATGTCATTTCCTGCCTGGAACACCATTTCTCTACTACATTTCCCAGAATCCTCTTTGACTCCTAGTCCAGCCTAACTTGCTGTCTCATTGGCCAAGCAAGTACTTTATTTAACAATCAATAAGATAAACATACATAGAACTATTTCCCCCATCAGTGTATCTCATTTTTTTCTGAAAAGCCATAAAAATAATAATCAGATGATTATATCCGCCTGGCGTTGTTGGACAATACAGCTCCTAGAAGACATGAGTTCTTTAATGAAAATATAACTCCCAAGCACGGATAACTCACTACAAGTCAAGGAGACCACAGAAGCACCCAGAACAACACAGGCTATTGTTATCTCTCATGTTTGACCATCATAAGTAAACTGTAAGACTCTACTCCTTAGGAAACCACTCACGTTAGTTTCAGAACCTCAAGAAACGAATATTAAATTAACCAGGAAACTAACTTTTATAAGGGCTAGCTTTCATAATGTTAATAGGTATTATGCAGCCTTCCAGGCATGAAAACATATCAATGGTCTTACCTAGCACTAGATCCTGCATGCTACAACAATAAACTGTCGGGTAAATTGTGCTCACTGGTGCAATAGTGACATCCTATTTTATGGGGTGAGGAATAACCAACTACTTTCTCCTTGGATATGAGGTCTGATCCATGAGAGGGATTCCATATCTGGTACTGTAAACCTAGTCAAAATCCCACTGCTGTGGGACATCATAGCCCCTTAAGGGAAACTTATTGGTCTTATTTCAATAAACAGACATGGTGTTGAACTACCTTATTAATATTTATATTTATATTCATAGATTTGTGCTGCTCTCAGCTTTTGTTAGAGAAGTTTTTTTTTTTTATTCCTCTGGTAGCAGTTAATGCAGACACTGATAATTGCCGTGAGTGCGGAAGCCATAGATGGTTTATCCATAACAATCTCCTCCATCCAAGGCTTACAGAACATTGCAGAAATGTGGGTGGAAAAAATGTAAAAAGCAGAGAATGGAGAGCAAAGCTGTGAAACTCTGAACATGACATAGTTGATTTACATATCAACTCACAGCAGCTGTGGGTGCCTACAGAAGACTTGTCCAAGATCAAGTCAATAAAAATTCCCAGCATAGATAGGGGCAGGGCCCCAGACACCCTACCAATAGATGAGAAGATACTGAAAGTTGTTGGTTGCTGATGGAGGGAGACTCACTTTCTTTGGGGATGGGGCTACTAGTAGGTTGCCCAATGGATGGCCCCACACCCATTCACACATGGTCAACACTAACTGGGAACATACCACTACTACTGCTACTACTAATAATAATAATAATCATAATAATAATAAATGGCAATCAAAGGGGCATGAAGTTGGGAGGGAGACAGGTCCTGGATGACATTGGAGGGAAATAGAAGTGGAAAGATCGTAGCACACTGTATATATGCATGACATTCCCAAAGAAATAAATATTTTTCAAGAATCATGACCAACTCAACAGTAGTAAGTTGCCCCCATGCAGAATCTATGACTTCCCCAGTCATGAATTTTTGACCAAAATTATAGTACCTGAATATAGTACATGAATTTATAGCGCCTGACTGTAGTACATGAATTTATAGTACCTCAATATTGTACATGAATTACCCTTTCTAGACTAGATCTCAAATCTAGTCAGAAAGCTGTTAGTTTCCCTATAACAATTGAGCCACTATTGCATTAATGAATGCATCTTGCTTAGCAAATTAATCTCGTAGCATGCAGGGTCCAAAAGTAGTTGAGACCACTGATGATTTTTTCCCTCCAGCAGCCTTCATATCAGTTTCACCATAAAAATCACAGCAGCTGTGTACCTTCCACCATGAATGGGGGAAAGATCGGGAGGCCCTACCCCTCCTTGAAGACCCATTGTCAATTAACAGACATAAGAAGGACATTTTGTTTGGCTCTATATATCCACTAGTTTGTTGACCATGTAAATAATCATCCAATAATATTTATTCAAGTGACACTAATTAAACTTGACACAAACTTCAAGAACTCTATATGAGATGTCAGCAAAATTTCCTACCTTTTAAAAATATACAAAATTAGATAAGCAAATGAATTTAAAATACGACAAAGAATCTGTTTCACTTCTAGATATCAATTAGTGTACTATTTGCATAGTAGATGCTTCCGGGTGTTCTTTGTAAATATTAGGGACCAGAAAAGGAGACAAAAATTTTTTAAAGACATAAAAGCAGTAGTTGGACTTATTGGAAAAAGGGGTTCATCGGGAGTGGGTAGGGGATGAGAGGGGCAATGGAGGGTACATATGACCAAAATGCATTACATACATGTTTGAATTTGTAAAAATGAAAATATTCAAGTAATACATTGAATATATCACAGAAATAGCCAATCATCACAGGTCCATTGAGAAGGGCAACTGTTTCAAGTTAGAATAAATCTTAAAGAATAGGTGAAACAGGTCTCTTCAAGTGTCCTTTGTCAGTGGAGAACCATAATATCAATAAAATTACAGTAGAAGATGCCAGGATATACATAGCTACCAAAAACAGCTGTACAGATGGCAGCATTTTTGACATTTGTCCAAGAAAGAAAGCCAGACAGAGCCATGAAATAACTAGAATGGAGGCTAAACTGAAAAGACATCTGAATACAAAATACTGTCCCATGGCTCAGTGAGTTTACTAAACAGAGGGACAACAACAGAGAAATAAGAAAATTTCTGGCTGATGCTTCTCCAAGCATGATTCCTTGCTTTTTCTGTATATATCACTAGTGGTTCTTTTGAATACCTGTCAACCTGCTGTCTGTTTAAAATCTGCTAGGATAACGTCAACAGTTACCTGGTATATAATATATCCAAGGAAAATTCTTTATACTGTTCTGAATGTATGAGAAAGCCTGTTTGACAGAAACTAAGAAGGTGGTAGTTCTTATATTTCAGTAATGAACAAAGCAGAGGTAGACAATCCAGAACTCATGCAACTATTCAAGATGTCAACAGAGATGCATTTAAAAAATGCTGCTGCTAGCCTAGTCTTTATAGCTTTTCCTTTAATAATTACACAGTACCTATTTTGTTAATAAGTTTTATATTTGCATTTGCATTTCACACAGGACTTCTAACCATGTTAAAAAGACATACTAACTTATTTTGCTCACAGGATTGCATAAATTGTTAGTATGTTTAATAAAATGTTTGTAGCAAGACCAACATATTATCATTTGCCTGTATACCCAAGACAGTTTAACACAGCCCCACTCAGCTGAAAGAATGTCTGTAAAGGTTATTTAGAAAGCCTGGCTTCACAATGAAGGAAAGCAAAGGTAAAGGATATTATGAAGGTTTTAAGGGTGGCAAATAACAACATACATAATTCCAACTATATCAAAAATCTTACTTTCAAAAAATGTTTTTATGAAAATAAAAATGATCTTTCCCATAGCTTCTGTTTTTAATGATTAATCTTTCAAAAAGCTATCATTAAGATTAAATATGATTATAAGAACATATATGTAGCCTTTCTCTCTCTCTCTCTCTCTATATATATATATATATACATATATATATGTATATTCTATGATAGTCATCAGGCAAAAGTAACATGCACCAGAACAAACAATTCCAAAATGTCATATTAAAATCATGTTTTAAACAGTGAGGATTTCTGAAATAGGTTAAGTACAGATTTAACTCTAGAAATCTGGAATTTCATGTAGCTTATTATTTAATGAGCTATTGCCTCTTGCATCTGAGCATCTGTAAAATAAATATCATGAAAACTTGTCATTTTAATGTAATATGCTAAGTATTCCTGTGTAGGATTTCCAAAGAGACTCTACCACTCACCTGCAAACAGTATAACTTGAGAATAAATAAAAAATCTTTGAAAGTTTGAGGACAGAGAAATTTAGACTTTCGGGTTGATATATGATCTCCCCAAACCACTCATAGGAGTCAAGCATAAATGACTTTCCTCTGGCCCTGAGATCATAAGGGTAGGATAGCTGCCTCTACACACCACCAGATGCAACACTAGGCAGAGCAGGGCCTTCACATTGCATGGGCAGCACAATAAAGCCAATCCGATTGGTGGAGGTGTGGGTGAGCCAGTCTTGAAGTTGTGAGCATGGGAGAGCTATCCATATTGCTCATCTGTCATGTGGTAGCATGGATGGGGAAGAGTTCTCCCCCCATCAATAGCTGAGGCAGGTGGGAGAGCTGGCATTGAGGCCATAAGAGCACTGATGTCATAAGAGAAGAGTAGGCCCTGCCCCTCATCAGCTACAGTATCTGGAAGAGTGGCCCCAACACCACACCTAGTCAAGACAGTAGAACTTGCCCCGAAGGTGGGTATAGGCATGAGAGATCTAACCATGGGGACATGAAAGCAGGAGAACTGCTCCCACCCTTTTCTCATGGCTGCAAGGGGTGAGCTTGCCAGGGCAATACAGGAGAACTCACCCTGGTGTGAGTACAAGAGAGAGCTGGTGAGCTGACCAACCCTGCAACTACCTCAATCCCACTGGGTTATGAGTTGGCCCACACCAACATCCATCCCATCTGTGATCTGCTGGAGCATGTGAAGAGACTAACCCTGCAAACACAATGCTACAGAATTTCCACAACATGGGGCAACAGCAGGATAACCACTAGGAGTTCCAGTGAGGACTCAGCATCGATAGTGTAGCAGACACCAGAGGCCTTGAACCAGACCAATGACTCTCTGCAATGAACAATTGCAAGTAAAGATATATAAATAAAAATAATTTCCTTCACCTTATGGAAGTGAGAGTCCTTCAAGAGAACTATTTGGTGAACTTGACATGTGTACTTTAAGGTTTAAATGATACAAGGGTGTTTTTTTTTAACTTCCTGAAAATTATAAAAATGAGAGGCTATGGCTGGCCATCTGATCTGTTGACAATATGTGAAGAAGACTTTGATTTATTTGACAAAAGATAAATGTTATATAGTTTTTCATTGTATGATTCTGGAAAAATTGATGGAGTAGCCATGAAATTGACTGCACCCAAAAAGACTATGTAATGGAGAAGGTGACCCTGAGATAAGTGAATCACTGTAAATGTAGGTTAAATGAGAAGGTTTTAAGTTAGCAACCCAAGAAGATAGGACCATGGGGCCATATGCACCATGATGAGCTTCTTAGAGTTCATCCAATTATATATGATTAAAAGTTGACATATAGAAGCTGCCCACATGTGGAAGACAGTTGTGCCAGATGTGTCAAGTAAAAATATTTTCTACTTTCTCTACCTCTTCCCTTGTTCTTTGTTGTCATCACAGTAGTTACACCCAATAGCACCTAAGATAAAGAAAGAAATCAAAACAGCACCAGAATCCCTTTCCTTCCTCCTCAAGGGATTTGGCAGACTGTGGTTACCTGTACTTAACGAAGTACACGATAATTTGAATGAGGTTTGAGGCATTAATTTTACAGTGAACTGAACATTTCATTAACTAACATCACTGGGGATTTGTTTCTTACTTGAGAATGGCCAAGAGAGCTGTGGAACATGCCAAGTATCTTCTTTAAGAAGCAGACGGAGTAAACTGAATTGGTCAAGAGATTTCCCCAATGCCCTTCTGTGCCCAGTTCACTTGATAAACAAGTTATGTAAGTCATAAGACATACTTTAAATTGTTAGTAATTCTTGGGAAAAGATGCATAAGAAAAATCTAAGAGCAATCAATTTGATCTAAATTTCCATGGACTAAAAGGGAGAGATAAGAAGTGTGAGTGTACTTGTAGTGTGTAATTGACCCGGATGCCAAGTGCCTAATATAATTCCCATTCCCATTTTATCTATTTCCAAATTCAGTTCTTTTGGGAACTTATTGAATGTGCTTCTAAGAGATACTTCCTTTGGAGTACTTGCCTGAGTGAGCATCTGGCCCAGGCTGGTCCCACATATCATTTGCTGACTCAATATAGTTGATTCAACCTGGGCCTATCAGAGATTGGCTG
Source organism: Cricetulus griseus (assembly GCF_003668045.3). Taxonomy (NCBI): domain Eukaryota; kingdom Metazoa; phylum Chordata; class Mammalia; order Rodentia; family Cricetidae; genus Cricetulus; species Cricetulus griseus. Next base: position 13,575,100 of record NC_048604.1, read on the forward strand.
AAGATGGGTAGAAACAGGTGCTTTACCATGTTAACCACCAAAGGAAACAAGATGAAGCAACAGAAAAGGAAGCAGACCTAAGAGATAATAAGATAACATGAATAAGATCATTATTGTATTAGTTAGGTTTCTATTGTTGTGGTAAAGCGTCACGGCCAAACACAACTTGGAGAGGAAGAGGTTTATTTCACCTTACAGCTTACAGACTTTTTGAAGGGCTGCCAGGGTAGAATTCAAGGCAGGGATATCCAGGCAGGAATTGATGCAGCAGCCATGGAGGAACACTCTTTACTGGCTTGCTCCTCATGATTTGCTCAGTCCACTTTCTTATAAGACCCAGCAACACCTGCCCATGGGTGGCACTGCTCCCAGTGGTGGCACTGAGACCTACCACATCAATTATTAATCAAGAAAATGCCCCTTAGAGACTTGTCTACAGGTATCTGATGGAAGCATTTGCTCAATTGAGGTTCCCCTACCTGGATGGCTCTAGCTTGTGTCAAGTTGACAAAAAATTTGACCAGGACAATTATTTAGAACAATGATGTTGGCCAATTTTCAGAGATCAATATGCAACTCTTAATCTTTGAGCTGACAAGAGAAAATAAATTAGTTTTTTATTGGAATGAGTTGCTAATGTTGCTGTTGTAATGTTTCACAAACAATCCAAACACACATGAAACAAGGAACATAAACACAAATAAATATGGAGGGAAACTCTAAGAAAGTATATCAGAATCTTGGGAATGGGTTATCTGGAAGGAGAATCATGTTATGTAGAAACTAGACACTGCCTTTTCAATTGACTTTATTTGTATTGTGTTAACGATAGTTAATTTTGTATGTCAAAATAAAACAAAGAGAAATAATTAAGTTTTACTATGATTATGCTATCAACAAAGACAATAGGTTAATTTTATGGAAATAGGTGGGAAAAATCTTGATTAATAACTTAAAATCTAGCAAGATTACAGTGAAGAAAATCTCCTAATGAATTAAATTTTAGTTCACAAATATAAGGAAATTAAATATATTAAAGTTTTTTCACATTAAATCCTTGAGATGAAATGTCATATCATTACCTCATTGGTTATAAAAATAAACTGCCTACTCAAAAGTTAGACTTTTGAAATATCATTTATCTATAAAGTACAAGGTTTTACAACTACTTAAGTTGTGTTAAACTTACACATTTATGCAATCACCACCAAAATAAAGATATATACATTTATGCATATGCCAAAACTTGTTAATTAAGCAATTAACTTGTCATTAATTAAGTTCCACCATGGTCCCTAATACATGCAATGCCAGTCCCATGTAGAAGCTCATATATGGATTACATTTTCTTCTTTAGTTTTATTTAAACGAGCTATATGATATTTACTATTCATTTGACTTAATTTTCAGTTTAATAGCTTGGTATTTTATTGCTGAGTTGTATACCATTCTATTGTATTATCAACGGTAGCTGCAATGCCTATAGTCATCTATTAACAAATTGTAACAAAATTGCTAAGATAATTCCTATACATGTGTATTTGGGGGCATATGAATTTGCATTCTTGGTTAAAAATGTCAGTATGGTATTGTTGAGTCATAGTAAGTTTATGTTAATTTTAACAAGAAATTATTGAACTATTTTTCAAAGTAGTTACAACACCTTATTTCCCACTGTTATATGTAAATTTCATACTTACAATGGTTTAACATATTACATTAGCAATATCTTCATTTCTAATGATGGTCAATATCTTTTCATGTGACTACTGAACATCTATAATTTTGTGTGGTGTTTCTCATCAAACCTTTTACCAATTTTCATCCATCCATCCATCCATTTCTTTGCTTACTTTTGAGACAGGGTCCAATGGGGCTCAGGTAGACCAAATCTTCCTGTGTATCCAATTTTTAAAAAATTGTTTTCTTTATTCTAGGGGCTGCACAGATGCCTCAATTGTTAAGAGCACTTCCTGCTCTTGTACAGGACCCAAGTTCAGTACCTAGCATCCACAGGGATGCTTATAACCATCTTTAACTCTAGTTTGGGGGGATCTGATATCCTCTTCTGACCTCTGTGGATACCAGGTACTTGTATATGTGGTATACAAATGTGCTCCAGGAAAAAACTTATATACATAAAATAAAAACTATACAAAAAGAAAAATATTTAGAATTCCGTAGTTAATAAAATGAAGTGAAATCATGTCTCTAAGTGCCCATGTTTACTTACTGGGCCAAAGTCACCTGATATGGCCATGAGGAATGAAACTAGGCTTGGTTTGGAGGGGTTGCAGAACAATTGAGGCTGTGACAATTGTATTTAGAGCAGTCAGACTTTTTTTTTAAAACCTTTATCAGAAACATAATATAGTGGCAATTGCTAGGATCAATACAGTTGTAGTTACCAGGATACAATGACATTACAAGCAGGGTACACAAGATTAATATCTAAGACCAATTGTTCTGTCAAGATTCCATGTTTCCTTGACTTCCAAGGGAACACACCGAGAAACACAAAGCAGCCTAATTGTTTCATTGCTTGTGGGGATGCATCAGTCTCGAGAACTGGAAGACACATTGCACTCTAGGAGTCAGGACTCTAACCTGAAAAACCCCCATTTCTCCTCTTATTCCCCTACAAGTCCACCTCCTAATTTTTAATTGGGTTATTCTAAGATTTCTGTAACATGAAAAATAAAAGACCCAGAGACTGATATTGGGGTTCAAGCTTCAAGCTGAATATCAGAAAAGCAAAGCAGCCAGCCACTAGCATTTTACCTCTACCTCAGGCTGAATGGGCTGGTTCTCAAATTAGCTCTTCACCAAGCTTTAGACTACTGCCTCTCCTCATTGTAACTGGAGACTGAATTCTTACAGAGACCTTGCTTCTGTATTATATACTTCCCTAATGTTGGGATTAAGGGTGTGAGCTATAATTCTCTTTTAGACTGATTCACTCTTGTGTAGATCTAGGTGGCCTTGGTCACACAAAGATCCGTCCATCTCTTAATCCTGAGTCCTAGGATTAAAGGTGTGTACCACCACCTCCTAGTTTCTGTCTGCTGGGATTAAAGGGGTGTGCCTGGCTTCTATGGTTTGTGACTGACTTTGCTTTCTTAATCCTCAGGCAAGCTTTACTAAATCATAAATAATATATCACTGCAGATTTCCTTATATTACCAAGTTATTTTTCAATGTGCTTTACAACAACTTTTGGCCACGTCTGAAGCTTATCCCGTTAGTTTCTCTCTTTAAAAATTGTATTTATTTATGTGTATATGTGGGGTGCTTGGGCACTTGATGGCATAGTGTGCTCTATTAGTCAAAGGACAGCTTTCAGGAGTAGGTTCTCTCCTCCCACCATGTGTGTTTGGGCGTGGAACTCAGTTTGTCTGGCTGCGGCCAAGGGCCTTACCCACTGAACCACCTCAGTAGGTCAGCTTCATTTTCTTAACCACATGCTTTGAACAGCAATACTTTTGATACAGCAAAATTCGCCAATTTTGCTTTTTCTCCTTTTGTGTTGCCTATATTTTTACCATTTTTCAGAAAGCTCTGACTACTATCCCTTTTTTTGTTGAGGTGTGGAGGTGAAGAGAGAGAGAAATACTTATTTTGCGATTAGGACAAGACACCAAAGGAAATGTGGTGGTGCACACCTCTAATGCGGGTGTTGGGAGATACAGACAGAGGAACCGCAGGTTCCAGTTTAGTACAGGTTATAGGACAGATCCTTGCTCAGAAACAAAATGGCACTATTTGTAAGTGGCATATGAGCTGATAAAATAAAAAAAATGGTGTAGGACATTTCCAACTGTTGATATGTGTTGAAATTAGTAAAGTTAGAGAAGAAGGGGAAATTATTAAACATATAAGGAAAATGAGAACAATTCAATATTTTGTGTAGTCTGTGACCCAGAAACATGTCAGCTGTGTGGTGTTATGTGAGCGTTCTTGAGAGTCTGCGGTCACTTCCATTATCCCAAGATCACATGAAGTTGTTTTTGGGCAAAATCATATGCTCCCCAGGCTCTTGGAAGACCGTGACCTAGAAACTTTAAATGTTGGATTTACATCTAAAGAAACAGCCATAAAAATTAAAAAGAAATTCTACAAAGATATTCAATATAGATTGACAAGCTATGCAAGTGAACCTCAATGCCTACCAGTAAGAAAATACTTAAATTTATGCAGACTAATAAATTCAATTCTGTAAAACAAATCATCATGGTATTATGAACTGTGGGTTATAATTTCTCTAGATTTTATGCTTTCCATATCTTACTACAAACTATACTAATATTCACACAAAATAATAAAAAATTTTCAATCTTGGACTTTTCATCCTGGAAAACAATGAACTAAATACATTCCTGCTCATTTTGAGTAACTCAATTGTAGTGTTCTGCTATAGGAACAAAATAGCTACAAGCATGTGATACAATTGTACTTGCATGTGTATCTAAAGTCAAAGTCACAGAAAGAGAAAGAAGAACAGTTTCTAACAGGCTGAGGAGGATGAAAGAGGAGAGTTGTTTGATAGGATTTGCAAGACAAAAAGATCATGAAAACTCATTTTGTAACAATATCAATAAACTTTAATAGTTCTGAGTCAGACACTTAAAATGGTTGCCATGGTAAATATGTGTATACTGTAACATACACATAAACTTATATAGGGTTTAAAAAGTGGAAGCAAAAAAATCAATTCCAAGAGAATGATTAAAAAGGCTGCATTTCCCCCAAATTCTTCTAGTAGTAGTCAACAAAACATATACTCCACCACAGTGGTTATTAACCTACCTAATGCTGCAAACCTTTACAATACAGTTCCTCATGTTGTGGTTACCCCAAATCATAAAATTATTTTCATTGCTATTTTATAACTGTCATTTTACTACTGTTACAAATTGTAATGTAAATATATGGTACACAGGATATCTGATAAACAATCCCAGTGAAAGCGTCATTTGGCCCCGAAATTGTCAAAACCCACATTTACAGAACCACTGCTCTAACACATGCATATATATATATATATATATATATATATATATATATATATATGATTACAGTTCTAAAATTTTATATGTTCCAGCATAATCATGTATAGACAGTAAAATTCATAATTCTCACTTTGTGGTAATAATCTAGGAAAATGCGATAATGTTACTAGTGAAACTTTTAAGTAGTTAGTAATTTAATGGCACAGACACATTGTACTCTTAGGCAAAATCAGAGAATCCTCTCTTTGTAGTGAATGACAGTGAATTAAGGGACTCACAGCCCCTTAAGTTGCTGAGAATAAGCTATAGTTGAATGCTCAGCCTGAAATCAGACATTTATGCCATCCTCCTGTCTTACTTACTTTTCTATTGCTGTAGTAAGGCAGCATGACAAATACAACCTATAGAAGAAATAGTTTAATTTGGGCTTATAATTTCAAATGTTGGGGTGCATGATCATCATGATGGGTAGTTTGGCAGGCAGGCATGATGCTGAAGCAACTGATAACTTACATCTTAATCCACAAGCAGGAGACAGACAGATACAGACACAGAGAGAGAGAGGGGGGAGGGAGAGAGAGAGACAGAGACAGAGAGAGACAGAGAGAGAGACACTTTCTCACTCATAATGGCACAAATCTTTTGAAACCTCAAAGTCCACCCTCACTGGCACACCTCCTCCAACAAAGCCAAACTACAAAATCCTTCCAAAATTTCCCTGGCACTAGGGATATTCCCAGGAACCCACCACAAGGATGACCCCAACTAAGAATCTAAGCAATAGTGGAGAGGCTACCTCAAATGCCCTTCCCCTATAATGAGATTGATGACTACCTTATATATGCCATCCAAGAAGATACCTACAGCTAAACACTGAGCCGAACTCCTGGAATCCCGTTACAGAGATGGGGGAGTGATGAGCAAAGGGGTTGAGACTATTCTGGGGAAACCAACAGAAACAGCTGACCTGAACAATTGGGAGCTCATGAACCTCAGACTGACAGCTGGGGAACCAGGCCCCCTGAATGTGGGTGTTGGTTGGGGGACTGGGACAATCTATGGAGCCTCTGGCAGTGAAGCCAACATTTATCCCTAGTGCACAAATGGGCTTTGGGTGCCCATTCCCTATGGAGGGATACTCTCTCAGCCTAGATTCATGGGGGAGGGCCTCCATCCTGCCACAAATGATGTGACTTTGATGATCCCCCATGGGAGGCTTCACTCTCCCTGAGGAGTGGGTGGGGGATGGGATGGGGGCAGTGGGGGAAATGGGAGGGAGGGAGAGGGAACTGGGATTGCTATGTAAAATAAGATTGTTTTTAATTTAAATAAAAATTAATTAAAAATTAATCAGAGTGAGTCACATTTGCACACACATATATGTAATACATATATTTGAAATTGTCAAAAGAAAACATTATTAATAATACAAAATGAACAGCAGATAAAAGAAGAAAGTGCAATATACTGGAATGGTTGCAAAATTGTCTAACAACTTGGACATGTAATTGGGTGCATAGGGAATCAATTTTGTATGTTGAAATCAAGGATCTTATTTAGGTTATTTTAATTTTACAGAATTATGTGATGTGAATCTATATAATGTAACCGAGGGAAGAAAATCAAACCAAGTAGTAAATCCTTATGGACTCCAAAGTGTAGAGGTTTTCTAGACTAGGTGGGAAACCCAAAAGATGAGGTACATGTGGAAAATCATCCAGCCGATTACCAGAAAATCCAAGTGACTAGGCAACTACAAAAGCAAAGACAACAGATCAGTTGATTTGGTAAGGTGAAAGTGTCTCAGCGTAATAGAAAGAGTAATCCAACCAGAGGAGACGTTAGAGGGCTTTGGTATGATGCTTTCTAGAATGCTTGTCCAGCATGCATAAGGCCCTGGATTCAGTTCCTAGAACCACATAAACTGGACATGGTGGCACAGACTTTGAACCCTAGCTCTTGGGAAGTAAAAGCATTAAGATCAGGAGTTTAGCTGGAGTGGGTGAAACCCTTTCTTAAAAGAAAACAAAGAAGCAATCCCAACTTATCAATGCATGAGATGAAAAATGACAAAAGTAAGTATATACTAAACTTTTACAGGGTGTAGCTCACGGTAATGTAGAATACACTAATCCAGTGCCTTAGACCACTGGGCCATGCTGATGATCCCCTTTGGGTGGCCTCACCCTCATTGGGGAGTAGATGGGGGATGGGATTGGGGGTTTGGTGAGGAGCATGGGAGGACAAGAGGGAGAAGGAACTGAGATTGGTATGTAAAATAAAATTGTTTTATTTAAATTTTAAAACAGAAAAAAAGAATACACCAAACCAAGTTTGCATCTCAGAGATAAATTATTCTCAGCTGTGATCGTGTAGTTCTACCAATATGTTGTTGAATTCAGTTACCTGGAAACTTCCTGGAGAATGTTCAAATTCATTTCACTCAGTTATTAACTCATAGTTTTGCTTTTTTTATGTTATCTTTTTTATAAGCCAGAGTACAGGTTTTGCCATTTTACAATTGTATCAAGAGCAAACAAGGATTCCAATGCTGCCACACCCTCATCAATACTTACTTCATGTGTTTCTCACAGTAGCCAGACCCTGTGATTTGATTGTTTGCCCCTCCCCTACAGAATTCATGCTGAAATATACTCCTCAAAGTAATGGTACTGAGGTATTGGGAGGCATGATGCTTTGTATGCGATTTGGTCAGGAGGACGTTGTTTTATGAATGTTATGATTTAGTGCCCTGTAAAAGAGGCTCCTGTGAGATCTGAGTTCATTTTGTCATTCTATCTTTCTGCTATGTGAAGACATGCCATTAGTTCCTCCAGTCTGGAGGACATACAACAAAGAGAAATCTTGGAGGCCAAGAATGAGTCCTTAATTATCATTTCATCTGCTGGTAGCTGATCTTAGATTTTCTTGCCTCCAGAACTCTGAGGAATAAGTTTCAGTTAGTATGGCTTTAACTAGTTAGTTAGTTATCTATTTATTTATTTGTTGCATATGTACGTTACAGTATATGAGTGGAGGTTGAAGATAACTTGCAAAAGTTTTGTCAACATGTAGATCCTGGAAATCCAACTCAGGTCTTCAGGTGTAGCAACATGATTCTTTATTCACTAATCTACTGCCCTGGTCTCAGCTAGTATTATTATAACACACTCATTATATAGTATTTTGTCATGGCAGTGTAGATGGTTTACGATACCATCTTAATGGTGTGGAGTTATCTAGAAAGGAAGGCTGAGGAGTGTGGTGTTCACTAGGAGAGTATGGTTGGCAGTGTAAATGACTATGGTGTGAGTCTCCATTCCCTAGTAGTCACAAACCTGTGTCATCCTTTCTCCTTCCTTTCTGGATGCTTTTAGTAACACTCCTAATCTTAGAATTTGGCAAACTGGAAGCATGAGTCATTTATGATTTGAATTTACAAAAAATCCCAAGAAACCTAAAATGTGTATCTTTTTTACTTAACCCCTCTCTTTTCTCTGTCTCCATACACCAGCATGGGAGAAGCAAGCTGCCATCTAGTGAGCAACTCCATAGAGACTCAAGTAAGATATTAATTCTCTCCATCCAATAACCAAAACCTGCCAGGGACATGAATGAGTGTGGATGTGAGTCTATCTCTAGTTGGAGGATAAGAACACCATCTTGATTATGGCCTCACGAGCAAATCTGAGCTTCCTCTACCATCTAAGATGCATCCACATCTGGATCCCCAGAAACCGAGAGACAATCACACTGTTTTTAGCTGAAAAGTGTTGCGAGATATGCTCCTCAGCAATAAATAATTAATATGAGCCTATAAAAATGAGAGGAATAAATACAGACATGAGGATGAGTTTCTTTAACTTTTTCAATAGAAGGATCGTACAAGGTCATTCACATCAGCATATAAGAATTAAGTGGAAAACAGTGATAGTCTTAATGTTTGTGTAGGTTAGGAAGATCTGGCACCAATAATATTGCTTAGGTAGTTCTGCACACAATGTGGTCTGATGAGTAAATGTAGTAGCAGAAGAATAGGATAACGCTCTAATTGTTTTCATTTCCTTGGTGAAAGAAGAGAAAACATGACAGAAGAATGAGGAAAAACAGTGAAATGCATTAGTAATGTGTAATTTTAGAAAAAAACAATATCTATGCATATTAATGGAATACAAAATAACGATATTTGCATATAGTGTGGAATAGTATAATCAGGATGCAATATAATATAGAATTATCTAATCAGGCCATTTTTAATGTCTCAAAAATGTTCATTTCTGTCTACTGGAGACCCTTAGGCTCTGTTTCCTAGTTACATTAATATGTAATTTTAGTATAAAGACAGTCTGTAGAATTTGCATGTACAAACTATGATGTGTGCCAAATGTAGCAAAAATACTCATTTCAACTTTTAAATATCCCTGTTCCTAAATTATGGAAATATCCACAGCCATGTAGAATGGCCACAGAAATTCCTGGGAATTTTTCTTTGTAGCAAGTATCCATGAGTAACATACACACAGATGTGTAGTATTGAAAAGTCGATGCTTTTTGGAGGACAGCATACTGGAATTTCTATTGTGAAAGCTCATAACATCTAAGCAAACTCTGACAGTAGGATTGGGATCTAAGCTATAGAAATCTAGGTCAACTCATTTTTGCTCAGGGTAATTGGATCTAAGGCATGGTGATGGTTAAACTTGATTGTCAATTTGATGAGATTTCAACTCACCATGGAAACAAACTTCTGGAGCTGTGCATAAGAGAGATAATATAGGTTGGAAGAACTCCTCTAAATGGGTGGCATAATTCCATTGGCTGGTGTTCCAGACTAAATAAAATGGAGAAAGTGAGTGGAGTGCAAAATTTCCTATCTTCAGGCTTCTTCATTATGGACACAACATGACCATTCTCCTGCCACTGTTTTTTTCTGCCATGAAGAACTGTAGCCCTCTTGTACTATGAGCTGAAATAAACTCTTCCTTAATTAAATCATTTTTGCCAGGTGTTTTGTCACTTGTAGGCTTCTATATGGCTTTTTGATACATTTCTTTGATATTATAATCATCTTGACCTTATTGTTATTAGCTCAAACTGTATAGCAAACCACATATATATATGTCAAAGTTAAATCAATGTTGGAACAAATTATATTTTCAAAATTAGTATTATATCAGAAACAAAGTTATGATAGAAATCCCAGTATGAAACTGGGAGGCTATGGGCACTGTTCCATTTACAATATCCTAAAAGAAAGCAAAATATGTAGGAATATACATAACCAAAGAAAGGTCCTTTATAATAAAAATTAAATCCCTGAAGAAAGATGGAGAATGACAGTTGAGAATGTAAAGATATCCCATGTTGATGAATTGGTAGAATTCATATTGTAAAATTGACCGTTTTACCAAAAGTTATTTATAGATTCAATGCAATCTCAATCTAAATCCCCATCTCATTCTTCATAGAAAATTTTTTGTAAATCCTAAAATTCATATGGAATCACAAAAGACCCCAGATAACCAAAACAATCCTGAACAAAAAGAACAATACTTGAGGAACTACCATTCCAGATCTTAGGATATATTACAGAGTCATACTAATAAAAACAATATTCTACTGATACAAAAATAGAAATGCAGACAAATGGAACATAACCAAAGACTTAAACATGAGCCCACATAGCTTCACCCACTTAATATTTTACAAAGACAACAAAAACATATTGAAGAAAGAAAGTACTTTCAATAAATGGTCCTGGAAAAATAGGATGACCACACGCAGAAGAATGAAATTAGGCCTGTATTAGACCCATATTTTTCACCTGGCACAAAAACAAACTCCAAATGGATCAAAGACCTAAACCTGAGACACTGAAACTGCTAGTATCCTTTGCTTTTACAACTCAAGAGTAATAATACACTCCAATCAACCAGAGAACTAAACTCCCCAAATTTTCTTTAATACTGCTTATAATTTTAAAATAAGATGAGTAAGTCCTCATTTATCTTCTCTTTCCCTACTTTCTCCAGATGTTCACAGGGTAAGCAGGGCTTTTTGTCCAGCTTATCTGTGTAATTCCTGGACCAGGTTAATCATTGATAGATGATCAAGAATTTTACTTTGTGGATGTCAATATAAAGTTTTATGTATAGAGAATTATATAATATTGCACAAAAATTAAAAGACTTAGAGACAGATACTGGGGTTCAATGTAAGGATCAGGGAAGCAAAGTAGCCAAGCTACTAAAGATTTCTTACCTCTAACAGGGCTGAGGTTTTCCTATTTTCCTATTCTGTGGCTGGACAATTAATGCCTGATACTGAGACCTTGCTCCTGTCTTATATACTTGCCTAATGTTGGAATTAAAGGGGTGTGATCCCAGGTGTTGAGATCATCTTTGTGTGAGCTGTTTCTCCTTAGGACTGGATCAATCTTGTGTAGATCTAGGTGGCCTTGGACTCACAGATATCCATCTACCTCTTATTCCTGAGTCCTAGGATTAAAGGTGTGTACCACCACCTCCTAATTTCTGGCTGCTGGGATTAAAGGTGTGTGCCTGGTTTCTATGGCTTGTGACTGAGTTTGCTTTCTGAATCCTCAGTCAGGCTTTAATGAATCATAAATAAATATATCACCATAATATAAGAAGAACCTTTAGATTGTACCACCTTATCATTTGGTCATTCATGAACTCTTCTTTTTAAGAACTCTTAAAAGAAATTATTGTTTGCATTAGTAGTAGACTACCCTAATTGTCATTTCATAACTGATGGAAGCAGATGTAGTGACCCACATCCAAGCACTGGGCTGAGCTCCTATAGTTCATTTGAAGAGAGAGAGGAGGGACCATATGAATAAGAGGGGTCAAGACTACAATGGGGAAAACAGAAAGACAGCTGACCCAAGCTAGTGACAGCTCAAGGACTCTGTACTGACAGGTGGGGAACCTGCATGGGACTGAACTAGAACCTCTGAATGTGGGTGACAGTTATGTGACTTGATCTGTTTGGGGAGCCCTGGAAGTGGGACCATTCCAGGTGCATGAACTGACTTTTTGGTACCCATTCCCAATGGTGGGATATCTTTTCAGCCTTGATACAGGGAAGAAGGGCTTGGTCCTACCTTAACTTGGCATTCCAGACTTTGTTGGCTCCACAAAGGAGGCATTACCCCTCTATGGAGTAGATGGGAATTGGGAAGCAGGGGAGGTAGTGGATGGGAGAAGGGGAGAGAGCAGGAACTGGGATTGGTATGTAAAATGAAAAATATTTTTAATTGAGAAAAGAAATTATTGTTACTATTACTTTCCCAGATCCTATCCACCTTAATTTTATATTATTTTATTATTTAATGCATATGGGTTTTTTTACCTGCATGTATGCTGGTGTACCACAAGTATACATACCTGGTGTCCATGTAGGCCAAAAGAGGGCATCAGATAAGTAACTGGAGCTACAGTTAGTTGTAAGTTGCCATATGGGTACTGGAAATTGAACTCCAGTCCTCTGGAAGAGCAGACAGTGCTATTAAGTGCTGACCCATCTCTCCAGTTCCCCCAGTTAACCTTAAATAGATATAAAGTAGTAGCTAGGAAAAGTATTCACAATTAGACCCACATTTAACCTTGCTGATAATCAAGGAAAGACCTTTGATAGAAGGCAATATAAAGTCATTTTTTTTTACCATGTTGTAAAAGTTAAATCATAACCATATGTTTTCATTCTGTCAATAGTATGGCTGGATCAGTATCCTCAAATGTAGAAAATTTTATTGCAAATTTTAAGGACCTCTTTGAAAGTAATTTAAAATATGCAATAAAATATTCATAGCTTCTCACTAATTAATTCTACTTCTGGGACTTATGCTTAGGAAATTATTCAAAATATAGTAAATGTAAAACAGATGAAAATGTTCAATGCAGTATTATTTAAAACAACCATACTAAATTCCTAATGAAGGAGAAATCACTTTAAAAAGTATGTTACATCTTTAATTGAAATGCCGTACACATTAATTAAAATGATAGCTATGATAAATAGAGATTACAGAAATATTTTGGCTTAAAATAAATATAATCAGACTATGTAAAGAGAAAGAAAACAGAGTAAATTGGATTTTTAAAATATAGAATTGTTAACAATAGTTTTATTAATTTTACAACAATAAACAGGTCATTTTCATTTAAATGCAAAATATATGTGAAATTGTAAAAGACATTTGAAAGTAAGATAAACTTCTGTCTTCTATGATGGCAGAGGGTCATTTTAAAATAATGGGAATATTTAAAATACTCAGAGCTTTAAGCCTTCTGTTAATACAAAGTGGTTATTTTCAAACTTGAGTACCTGTCAAACACACCAATGACAGTTTACGCTGGAGAGGATGTGGAGAAAGGGGAACACTCCTCCACTGCTGGTGGGAGTGCCAACTTGTAAAGCCACTTTGGAAATCAGTGTGGCGATTCCTCAGGAAAATGAGAATCAAGTCTACCACAAGATCCAGCAATTCCACTCTTAGGCATATACCCAAAAGATGCACATTCATACAACAAGGACACAGGTTCAACTATGTTCATAGCAGCATTATTTGTAATAGCCAGAAACTGGAAGCAACCTAGATGCCCCCAACTTGAAGAGTGGATAGAGAAAATGTGGTACATTTACACAATGGAGTACTACTCAGCAGAAAAAAAGCAATGGAATCTTGAAATTTGCAGGCAAATGGATGGCACTAGAAGAAACCATCCTGAGTTAGGTGACCCAGTCACAAAAAGACAAAAATGTTATGTACTCACTCATATATGGATTTTAGACATGAATCAGGGGATTGCCAGCCTACAATCTCACCGCCAGAGAGTCTGGGAAACAGGGAGGATCCTAAGGGAGACATGCATGGTACCCTCGAGAAGGGGAATGGGACAGGATCTCCTGAGTTTATTGGGAGCATGGTGGAGAGGGAGCTGGGAAAAAGAGAGGAGGAGAAGAGGAGTGGAGAGGAGGAAATGGAGGAGCAGTAAGGTTGAGTTGGGAGAAGAATAGAGGAGAGCAGGATGAGAGATACCATAATAGAGGGAGCCATTTAGGTTTGAGGAGAGATCTGGCACTAGTGAGATTTCTAGAGATCTACAAAAATGACATCAACCGGCAATCTAAGCATGACACTAACTGGCAATCTAAGCAGTAGTGGAGAGGCTAGCTTAAATGACCTTCCCGATAATGAGATTGATGACCCAGTGGCTGATGGAAGCAGAGGCAGACAACCACAGCTAAACCTGAACTGAACTCCTGGAACCCAGTTGCAGAAAGGGAGGAGTGATGAGCAAATGGGTCAAGACCAGGCTGGAGAAAAACACAGCAACAGTTGACCTGAACAAGGGGGAGCTCATGGACCCCAGACTGATGGCTGAGAGGCCAGCATGGGCTTGACCCAGAGGCCCTGAACCTGGGTGTCAGTGAGGAGGCCTCGGCAATCTATGGGGCCTCGGATCAGCATTTTCCCCTGGTGTACAAATGGACTTTGGGAGCCTATTCCACATGGAGGGATGCTCTCTCAGCCTGGACACATGGGGGAGGGCCTAGGCCCTGCCCCTGATGCTAAGACAGACTTTATAGATCCCTCATGGAGGGACTCACTCTCCCTGGGAGCAGAGGGGGTATGGGGTGGGGAGTTGGGGGGTTGGCAGGCAGCGTGGGAGGAGGGGAGGGAGAGGAATCTGGGATTGACATATGAAACAAGCTTGTTTCTAAATTAAATAAAAAATATGTCTAAGACATTAAAAAGAAAAAGAATAGGCCTGATGACTTGAAAACAGTAGTCATGGTCAAGGTCAACCTGTAGAGGTTCTGACAGAACTGCTTTATAGCTGGGATTGAATATAAGACCTTTTGCTTGTGATATTTGATTGTGTTGTTGTTTGTTTTCTTTTTTGCCAAGGTAAAAATCTCAGATGTAAAGGAGTTTACAATTCTGCTTTCCTACAGAAATTCATCCGGTACTTTAATAATCAAAGGTCTATCATACTCAATGTAGTCACTTTCCCTTCACAGCATAGAAGTCATGTGACACAGAAGAGGAAATAGGAGCTGGTAGGAACTGAGCTGAGGGCTCTAACAGGAGAGGCAGCTGGGGCCTGATGTGGGGGCAGAGCTAGTTGCAGGAGTAGAAACAAGAGCAAAGTATGTATGAGGCTGCTGAAGTGAAGTCCCTTAATTTGTATACTCATCTTAAAAACTAGCAAACCCTAATTTAAAATGTCATAAATAAAAAAATCAAGCTAAGAGCCTTTTCTCTAACTCTACCATTTCCCTAAATGTCCCACAGAGGAAAAAAAAATAGCATTGTTCTAGAATCCGGTTGAGAGTGCAATGTCAACATATGCAAAACAAAAAGACTCACGTGTACTCATGTACAAGCTCAGTAAGAGTCGTAGAAGCAAAAACATCATCAAATCACAATTCCCATCACAAAGGACATAATCGTGGATTCCTGAGGCAGCCATGAATAATATGCTTCTCGCACACAGATATAGGGTATCCCAAATTCCACATTCCAATGTGGGAGCAGTTTCATGCTTGTATCTAAGGCCACATAGTTTCAATCTCTGTCACCATTTTCAATAGCAGCTATTTCTTATCTTCCAAGTGGCATCCAGAAAACAATGAAGACTTCCTGTCGGTGGATAAATGATGTGCTCAAAGTAGAGGAGGACTTTACTTCACTCAAGACACTAAATGTCTGTTGGGACACAGCAAATATTTATTGTTTATGATGGTTTATAAAATGCTCAACCTAGGAATGAATATGCACAGAAACAAGCTCCAACAGAAACTTTTTCAAGGCTGACTAGCTGATCAGAAATTGAATGATTCTGTGGGGTAGCTAGAATGTTGCAGGTCCAGAGCCTAATTATAATTTAGGGGTGAGCTCTTTAGCACCCTAAATGGCAAGTACTTGTCCACCTCCATGCGGAAACATGCTGTCAGTAACAGATACAAATAGAGTGGGGGGGGGTCAGTTGAAATTCCTGATACTTAGAGCTACTCAAAAAAGCACTGCTCTGAATTCCTTCACTACTGAAGTATTTGAGAAGACAGCATTTTTTCTTTTTTTTTGATATAAATTAGAAAAAAAGGTTGTTTTGCATGTCAATCCCAGTTCCCTCTCCCTCCCCTCCTCCCCTGCCTCCCCCACCAACCACCTATCCCATCCCCTTTCTGCTCCCCAGGGATGGTGATGCCTTCCATGGGGATCTTCAAAGTCTGTCATATCATTTGGAACAAGGCCTAGACCCTCCCCTGTGTGTCTAGGCTAAGAGAGTAACCTTCTATGTGGAGTGGGCTCCTAAAGTCCATTCGTGTGCTAGGGTTAAATACTGATCCACTGCCAGAGGCCCATAGATTGCCCAGACCTCCAAACTGACATTCAAGTTCAGGGGGTCTGGAACACTCCTATACTGGTTTCCCATAGTCTGGGGTCCCTGAGCTCCCCCTTGTTCAGGTCAGCTGTTTCTGTGGGTTTCTCCAGCATGGTCTTGACCCTTTGCTCATCACTCCTCCCTCTTTGCAACTGGATTTCAGGAGTTCAGTTCAGTGTTTAGCTGTGGGTATCTGCTTCTGCTTCCATCAGCTACTGTATGAAGACTCTATGATGGCATATAAGGCTGTCATCAGTCTTATTATCAGAGAAGTGCATTTAAGGTAGCCTTTCCACTATTGGAAAGCAATTATTTTACATGACTGTTGTATTATATACTAAATACTAGCTAAAGGATTCTGCAAAGTGAATGTAGATAGTTCCTAATATTCTTTCCAAACTTTAACAACTTCAAATCATTGACTTTCCAAATTACCCTCTGTTGGGTGACTTTATGGAGGCCATTGATATCAAAATTAGGGGTATAGCCTATGTCCCAAGTCAGTTTATGTCTCCACAGTAAATGAATTGGAAGAGACAAATTAATAGAGTAAAGCAGGAAAAGGTGACTTTGGTGAGTTTCAGGAACTTACTGAGACTTCTACAGAATGTTTTCATTTCAAAGAAATAGCTATATAACTCTCAACTTCAGTTTAATCCTATAATTGACTTTGTACATAACATTTCACTTCTGAGTTAACTGGTGCAATCTGCAAATTTCATTTAGATTAGTTTTCTTTGATTATCTCTTACTACATTATTACTTGTTTTGCCATGAGGTTTAGATAATTCCCTTTTAGTCAATTTCAGCCTGCTTTTATTGCCCTCTCATCATCTGCTTGGGATTGAATCATGCTCACAAATCCTTTAAATTCATGTGAGGCCTAATCCCCAAGATGAATATATTTAGCAATAGTGTCTATCCAGTGTTAATTAAGGTCAAATTAGGTGAGATTCTGAAATGATGAGAATAATGTCCTTAGGAGACAATGCAGAGAGGGAGCTCATTTATCTGTCTCGCCATTCATAGGAGGAAGAGGTGATATAAGCAATAGGGAGGTGGTAAGTTTTGATAATGCAAGATGGAAGCCTTTACCAGAAACCCACTGTGCCTTCACCCTGATCTCAGACTTTCAGTCTCCAGAAGGGAAATAGATGTCTGCTGTTAAAAAATGTTTTATTTCTATGTTCACAAAAGAAAACAAAAACATGTCCCATAATCAATACCATTGTTTACTAAGTCAATTAGGTTTTCTTTTAAAGTTTGAACTCAAGTGGGAGGGTGATATTTATATTGGGTTACATCACCAAAAGAATTATTGCCATATCATCGTGCATTCGCATGGTGATCACTGCTAGATTCTACCTCTCCTACAGGCAGAACAGACCCCCCCCTTTTTTTTACCTTGTTAGCATTACTATTTTGTCCAAACAATAAAGAGTTCAGAGAAGACGGTTAGCTTTCAAGGCTGACCCCTGACCTTTGACCTCTTAAAAGTGCTCTGTTTAGGGGAAAGGATGAAGTACAAACTTATGAAATAAATTCATTCACAAGAGGTTAAGGGCACAGCTTCCAGTATTTATTTCTTTTTGATAAACAGCAGAGGATGAGTAGACAATTCTTCTCCTTGACAATGTATTATATTGAATTGTTGGAGCTATCTTTCAATCATTAAAGGGAAACAAAAAACTGTTTCAAAGAAACCAACTCAGAATCCTGCCATTATAGGCCCCAGCAATGTCTAGCTATAAAGTTTGTATCAAAGTCAGTTAAATAAATGACTATTATAAATAAATGAATAATAAATCCCCATGGTCTCTATGGCATTGATATCTTTTAGCTGTTCATTCTATCACCAGGTACTAAGCACTCTAATAGTGTCTCAGAAGAATTTAGGTTGACTGCATTACTGTAATTATGTAACATATAGGAGACACACTTGGATAATCGACTTACAGCATGACTAACTAGGTCTGTAGGAATCAGTATTAGGGTTTTAATTTTGCTATGAAAAGACACCATGACCACAACAACTTTTATAAAGGAAATATATTTAATTGGGACTGTCATACAGTTTCAGAGATTTATTCCATTATCATCATGGCGAGAAGCATTGCAGCATGCAGGGAGACATGGTACTGGGGAAGGAGCTAAGAGTTGTACATTTTATTCTGCAGGTAACAGGAAGTTCACTGTATTCCACACTGGGAATAGCTTGAGCATATATGAGACCTCAAAGTCCACCTCCACAGTGACACACTTCCTCCAACAAGGCCACACCTATTCCAACAAGGCCATATCTCCTAATAGTGCCACTCCCTATAGGCCAAACAAACACATGAGTCTATGGATTCCATTCCTATTCATACCACCACAGAATCTAAATTCTATCTATCTATCTATCTATCTATCTATCTATCTATCTATCTATCTCTCTATATATATGTTTATTATCTATCATATATATAACATGTATATAATTGTAAATATCTAATTATGTGCCACATGTTCCTCAAACCAACAATCTATTTTAATAATTAATTGAAATATACTTGATATATTATCTCAGACATATGTATCCTATATATGGGCATTATCAAAAATCCTGCAGATAATACATGGCTAATATTTTACAACTGAAGTGTCAATGACCCTGCCTAAAGAGTACAATGGCTAAAAGAGCTAGTGATAAGATCAAACAGCAATCTGACTTGTGTTAGCACATTGTACTGCTCCCTATATTGAAAGATAGTATAATACATGGAAGAGTGAGAGGCACACCAATTACATAAAAGAAGGCAAGAGATATAGAAGCTCAATGCCAGCAGCAGTGCATAGGATTTGTTTACTTGGAGTTCAAAGTCAAGAAGCAAAGCTTCTTATGAGGAACTAGAGAAAGTAATTAGTGTGTGTGGCAGGGAATGGGAGGAGATAAATACATTTTCTTTCATATGCAGAATCTAGATTTAAAGACACACATGCACACATACATATGCACATGTACACATACATACACACAGCATACATACACATGCATACTTGCAAAAACAGAAGGGGACTATTTGGATAAAGAGATCAAAACAAAATAATAGCAAAGTAAAATGGAAAGACCCAGTAAAACACAGCTAATACAGAAATCTGCACAGTACAGGGCAGGGTGAACTCGGCTGTGTGGAGATCCACAAAGTAGGCTGGTGCTAGAGAAATTCCAATTCCCAACATAAAGACCTGGTTCTTCAACAGGAAACCAAATGGTGTAGGTCATGTCTGAAATTAGTGCTTTGGGAAACAAAAACCTCTCCACATTCCTATCCCTGGGAACCCACAACAAACTTTACATTATTTCAGGAACTGACTGTGCCCCACCCTGGGATCCCTTGATACAAATGCTCTGGAAATTGTATGTGGAGGGTAACCAAGCGGTGACTTGAAAAGTATAACTTACAGCTTCACACATACTTTTTTTTGAGACAGGGTCCCACTATGTAGCCCTACTGTACTTGAACTCACTCTAGAGATCAAGCTAGACTTGGGTTCACAGAGAACTGTCTTCCTTTGCCTCTTGTTGACTGGAGTTAAAGGTGTGTACCACACCACTCCTCGCCACTTCCCTTTCAAGACTTGTAGCTCTGAGACTAGCTGAAGAAGACCAAGGAACTGAGCAGGCATGCCTGATAAGTAAAAGAACTGGGTATTAGACCACCATAGCTCTGTAGTTGTTAGCTTTTAAAATGCTTTTCACATCCATAGTCTTACGGGAAATACAAATAAAAAAAGCCATTAAGATTCCATCTGTCCCAAGTGGTTGTCTTTGGAGCCAAGCAACTGCTGTCTTAGGGAGTTCAGTTGCCCTTGTGAAAGATAATACCAGCTGTGCTTGTTGATGGTTTATCTCTCCATTCCTCAACCCACACTCATAGAGTATCAGATGAGGGCATGGTATTTTCCAGCTGCTCCATACCACTTAGTAACTCTTCATGTGGTCCTGAGGGTAGGGCTAGAGTATATAGAGAACAGGGAAGACTGGAGTGGGGCTCCATCTACACAGATACAGAGAAACTTTCATCCCTGCTGTGTAAAACTGTTCGGGTGTTGGCGGTGCAGTGCCCACACTCCTGTAAGTAACCGCTCACACATTCTCAAGTCAAATAAATTCATTGGTTTCCAACTGAACCTTGGTGGAATTGTGCCTCCATTTTTTGTTGGGACCTTGGGAAAAGGGGTAGATGTTGTTTTATGTCTCCTGTGCAAAGTAATTTTAGGAACATCATCTCACCCTAGTAGTGAGAATGACTATTACAAAAAAAAAGGCCAGGACCTGCCAATCTGTTCAAATATGCCTGAGAGGGTGAGTGTGAATTGAGGAAAGAAACAGGCTAGAGATGAAGACAGAGTTGGGAAGGCATCCAGTGAATACTGGGATCTGCCCTAAGTTTGTTGCTCAAAGTTCTTATATACCCAACTTAAAAAAAAGGGGGGGGGTTTCAGGAGGCAAAATGACCTCATTACCAATGATAAAAGGAGCAAACAGACTTAATTACCTCCTTAATTCTCAAAACATCTAATAACCATACCTTAGATCAAGTATTCTGTTATCTAGACAAGACATCCAGTGACCACACTTTAGGCCAAACATCCTTCAGTAGCCATACCTTAGACCTTTAGGTCTTAGGCCTTTAACCTTGAAAAAGCAAGAATAGGTTTGAACTCTCTGACCTTAAGTCAATATGGATCAGAGCTACTTCTATGGGCCCCCCAAAAAAATGTCAAGAATGCATATGAGAGAGAACTGTGTATACTCTTGGTGGGAATGGAAATTAGAGCATCTACTATGTAAGGAAGTATGACCATAGGAACTATCCACAGCATCTTGGATACATACTTATGATGGTTAATTTGGGTTGTACTCTTGATTGGCCCAAAAATCAACTATCAGATATGTTTCTTTAAAGGTCTGTGAAGATATTTCCAGGAAGTATTTACTGAAGTTGGAAGACATATCTTCAAATGTGAGTGTCCCTTACCAGTGGCAGTCACATAAAGGGTGTCCAAAGGGAAAGCTTTGCTTTTTGCCTCATTGCTTTCACATTTCACTGGGAAATTCAACTATCCTGTTGTTACTACCCTCACTGTTGTTACGTTCTTTGACTCATATAAGAACCCAGCTTCCTCAGGATTCTGACGTGGAATGAAGACCGGTGGCTCTCCAGGGATTCTCCAAGCCTTCAGCTCCAGGTTGTAACTGCTGGGGTATCCAGACCCATGGACTAAGCACCTACTGGGTTCTCAGCCTCTCCAGTGTGAAGAAAGCCATTTTTAGACTACCCAGTTCATATTGTGCAAGCTAATTTAGTACCCACCCCTTTACTATATACTTATCCTATTAGTTCTGTCCCTTTAGAGAATACTAATATAATAATCAAAGAAAATGAAGTGACCATATGAAAGATAGTTTCAGGGTCTTATTTAGTATAAGATTATTCTTAGTACCCAAGGATCAGTCTGGGGCTCCATCTTGATAACTTGATTCAAAATATGGACTTTTCTGTAGCTATGAAGGAAAAATCATGTTATTTGCAGAAAAAAAGAATGGAGTTGGAAGTTTACAGAAATGAAACAGACAGAAAAAGAAAAGTAGTGTATTTTTCTCTCGTGAGGAAACTTAAAATAAAAGGATGGCCTAGAAACAGTGATTGCAGTTTTAAGGAGACAGATGTAAAGGAGAGGCAGGAGAGGTGACAGCAGAAAGGAGTAGTGCAGAGCATGAATATACTCGAAGTATATGGATACGCGGAACTGTTACAGGAAAACTTGTACATTTGGACATTTAATGTAAGTGAATAGTATTTTAAAAATAGTGCCCATGATGGCAGCTTAAACAGCAAACCATCCCATTTGTGTAAAGGCAAAAATCGTCTAGAGAGGACTGTCAGCATGTAGGGACCAGTCCCCAATACTACATGGGAGAACCAGGGGATATCAGTCAATATTTTTGACTCTCAGTACCTCCAGGTATAAAATAACTTCCGGCAATCCTGGAAGAATTAAGAGGGCACTAACACTACTCATACTCTGCAAAGCAAAGATTATATGGTGAACTGAAATCATTAAGCAGCTGTCTCATTCCCAGGGAAATCTATTAGTAGCTGTTCTTTCAAAGACCACAAAGTAACAGCTAGCGGGGTTTGTACTTGTATGACAATAATATATTCACATCAATTTGCAGCATATCATGATGGTGTCAGAGACTGATGGACTTTCCCCCCTAGTTTTCTCTCTATTACAGGCAGAGACAAAATCAGATTCCATGAAGCTGGGATTTATCTGTGGCTTAGGTGCCTGAAAAGATACTAAATGCCAGGAAGATTTTTGTGAAGGAATCCCGGATTCACTTTTGGGTTTTGCTAGCTACTGTCAAACTTTGGGAAGCATAGGCCTTAGGGAGTGTGATGGATTGACAGGTCTATATATGCATCTCAGAGGTGGAAGAGGTCTGTTTCATTACCAACTGTCTGATTCCAAAGAACACTTCGTTCTTAGAACTTGTCCATATCTTACATTAGCTGATAGCACCACTCATGGTCAGTCCATTACCCTTGATTAGCATAAATTAATTTCAATAAAAATTTTGCTTGAATATAGTGACTCACCACCATTAGCTGTAATTTCGTTTAATTATAAAATGTGATTTTTCACAGAAAAGGCTGAACTACATTTAAGTAACTGGAGAGATGACAGAAACAGAAAAGAAAGAATGACTCAGATTAAAAGTGCAGGACTTTGTTACTGTAGGACACCTGTGTTTGTGCCTTCTACAGAGTGCATGTTATGTGGTTGACTAACTCATAACATACAGCAAATGAGGATTTTAATACTCACTTGTATGATCCCAGGTTATACATTCTTTTTAATTGCTATATAACCTTCATTCTTATTTATGGTATATGATGTCATTTAGCTTATATACAATTAATATTTATATTTGGGTGCTTTTTTTTCTTCAAGGTGAAATAAGTATTAACATTCCGGATTTTTCAGTTTGTTCATTTTAGTGAGAATAATTTAAATACTAATAAGAAAGCTTTCTTAAGATAATGGAAAACTCAATTAAGTCATCTCAGAATCTGCTCATTTATTTTAATACCATATTAGCATACACATTAGAAGTGGGGTATAGGGGGTACAACAATGGCACAAGGACCTAAGGCTGACTACTAGAACTACTTTTAAAAGTTAAACTCTGAAGCCAGGCGTTGGTGGCGCATGTCTTTAATCCCAGAACTCGGGAGGCAGAGGCAGGCAGATCTCTGTGAGTTCGAGGACAGCCTGGTCCCCAGAGAGAATGCCAGGATAGGCTCCAAAGCTAAACAGAGAAATCCTGTCTCGAAAAACAAAACAAAAAAAGTTAAAATCTGTAGCACTGGAACATGCTTGGAATCTCTCCACCAGGGTATTGGAAATAGGCTGATCCCTTGGGACTGCTGGATTGCCAGCTGAGCCTACTTGGGTGAGCCCCAGATCCTAGTAAAAACATCTGTCTCAAAAAAGGTGCTTCACAGGATTAGAAGTGTATAAGAAATATTAGTCATTGGAGGGGTGGTGGGAGGGGAGGGGAGGGAGAAGGGATTGACATGTGAAGCAAGCTTGTTCCAAATTTGAACTAATAAAAAATTAAAAAAAAACAAAGCAATATTAGTCATTTGTTCTGCTCTGTACACTTAGGATACTGATGGCAAATGGCTCTTCCTTGAAAACAAGTGCATCTTTGCTGAATTTGGAGACTGAATTGGTCTTTTTATCCATATTTCAAATGACCTACTAAACAGTGAAAGCCACTATACAGAGCACTGACTGGTTGTACAAAGTAGCTTTGCATTGTTCCCTGGAATTCTAAAGCCAATGGTAAAATAGTGCTGTTGATGGGGTTTTATAATTGAAACTATTAAAGATTTGTGAAGCATCCTTAAACATTAATTTTCATGTTTACCAGATTTATTTTTTGAATAATACTTAAATTTAATTCTTGTGTGGCTGTCTTTTAAAACTAAATTTAATAAAAACACACAATCAAAATGTTTTTTAAAAAGGTGTTTCAATTTTCTGACTATTGTGAATAAAGCAGCCCCCATTGTGAACATGGGTGAGCAAATATGTCCTCACTAGGATATTCCTTTAAGAGTATGTCCAGGAATGGTATAACTTGATAATAAGGTAGATCTGTTTCTAGTCTTCTGAATAATACCCAAACTGATTTCCAGAGAGGCTGCACCACTTTGCACTGGCACCAGTAGTAAATGGGTTTTCCTTTTTTTCTATATCCATGCCAACATTTGTTATCTGGGTAATAAGAATTTGATACATATACTTAATGTGTATGTATACATTACATTATACAGCTACAATCAAAATGAAATTTGCAGGTAAGGGATGGAGTTGGAAACAATCTTTATGAGTGAGGTAAACCATGCACAGAAAAAATATGCCATATATTCTCTCTTACATGGAGGTGCTAGATTTAAATCTTTAGACATTGTGTTTAAATTGGAGTAATCATAGAAATCTGGAAACTAGTCAGGTTCCATTTGGGGGCGATATTAATGGTAGGATATGGAACACAGATAGTGTAAAGTAGAAAGGTGGAATTGTAGACTAGGGAGAGTTAAATGAGGTTAGGGATGGCAGGTTAGAGTAGAGGGAGGATTATGGGCCATATGTCTAATACTTAATACCTTTGAAATTCCAAGCCTACTACAGTAGCAGCTTACTAAAAGATACAAAACGAATATTCCAAATGAGTGTAAATGGAGTTACCTTTTAACATGGAGACAAAACCTCTCAGACACCATAAGCTACCAAACAAAATCCCTGTGACAGGTGTACGTTACCACTTTTTGAGTTATGGCACAGTAGGCTCCCATAGACCACTTGAAAAATTGCAAGCTATTGTCTTTGTTCTTGGATGTCCTACAAAACTTGATGTCAACACTATATTGCTGAAGACAGCACATACTTGAGAAATCAGGCTGGAGCTGACCTGGATGCTTCATCCTTCCTGAATACCTTTCAGATGGCAGGAATGAATTGTCCCAAGGAAGAAATGTGATCAATAGTCTTACCCATCTGTGAACCCTCAGAATCATAATAAAGTTTTGTCTGGCTAAATGTATTTACTAATGCATGCAATAGTGGCATGGATGTTACAGTGGTAACTAACTACATTTTAATTGTATTTAAAGCCTGCTCCACCAGAGAGAACTCATACCTGGAACAATTAATTGGGTCAGAAATCCCTTCCTGGATAGGTCATTGCCCCTCAGCCCTCACAGCACTTTTGTCATTGTTGTTATTGTTTCAGTAAATGGTGACTAATACAGAGACCCACAATTCACCAACATACAGAGAATGGTATACTTTTTATCAAAACTCAGTCCAAGGCTTGGGGATCATCATGGAAGAGGTGGTAGAAAGAGTGTAAAGAGTGTAAGAGCCAGAAGTAGTAGCATCTACAGTGACAGTATTTGCTGGACATTACCGTGATATAGCATACATGAACTCACAGCAGCTATTATTACATGTACAAGTACTGCAAAATATCAAATCAGCCAAAAGTCTGGCACAGATAGGGGAGAACCTATGAAGTCTCACCCCTAGATGAAAAGCTACTGTCAATTAATGGTTGCTAGGGAAGGGGAATTCAATTTTATTCAGTGAATAGTCCTACACTCATATACATAGAGGTGGGAACACATGTTTTTTTTTTTTTTTAAGAACATGAAATTGGGAAGGAGAAGTGGTTGGTAAAGAGGAGAGGAGGGAATGGGTATTGGATTTGTTGAAAGCA
Organism: Cricetulus griseus; assembly: GCF_003668045.3. NCBI lineage: Eukaryota > Metazoa > Chordata > Mammalia > Rodentia > Cricetidae > Cricetulus > Cricetulus griseus. The sequence goes on from NC_048604.1 coordinate 13,601,367, forward strand.
CATTACATGCATGTGTGAAATTCTCAAAGAATAAAAAAATTAAAACGGGTGGATTTTGTCTGAAGTTTTACTCTGGCCTCAACACAATACACATGTACACACCCACACACAAAAATGTTCAGAGTTATGAAAGTGTGATCTATAAGTGCTATTTTTCCTCATGCCAGCCTTTATCATTATATAAGTGCCATCAAAGTTTTGGGGGTGACTTCATGATAAGTATTAGCAACGGCAAAGTATCTAATGTACATTGGTTATAATTTCCGCAATTTAGTTTCCTAATAAATTTCTCTTCAGCAAAAGCCTCAAAAAAAAAAAAACCCAGAAAGCCAAAACCCAAAATAGCCCATGGCTCCAGAGTAATCTTTGGAAACAACAACAACAAAAAATATTGCTGCACCCAGAGTCCCATCAAAGCCTGTCATATTCCTTCCTTTTTCATCTCAGAGAGAATCATATGTATTCTGCCTCAGAGAACTTCAGTAAATACAAACAAACAAAACCAAAGATTTCCCCATATGTCAGAAAATGACTAGAGTGACCACAAAGTGAGAGAAATAGCTAGTCTGTCGGGGCACAATATAAAAGATAAATTCCAATTTACAATATAATCACAAACATTGTTGTCAACTGAATCAAGTATCAACAAAAATGATTTTCTGTTATGACTTCAGAGTTATATAGCCTATGCAACACTGTACAACTTCCACTAAAACATGAATTAGGACACATGAAATGAAAACTTAAAATGACAGTGGAAACAAAGACTGATAGGGAATGTGGTTCTGAGAATAAATTTTACTTAATTGAGCTCTGAAAAAAATTGGTTGGTTCTTTATCAATGACGCACAACATGAAAATAAATGGCAATCAAAATGGAATCTTTCATTTAGTACCTGCCCAACAGCACAGAAATCCCAGGACCTATATAGGCCTGAAAATTAGCAACACTTTTCACTATTTCAAGGGCCTTGTGCTTTGAAGTAAACTATAATATAAATATCTTTATTGAACAAATTAAGTAGACTTACCTACTTTTATATTTATAGAATGTAAATGTGTTTACTGTAGAACTTTACAAAATTTATCAAGAAAGTAATTATTTCCAGAGGTATCAAAATTAACAAGAAATCGTATTTCCCTTTTTATGGAGTATTCTAATAAAACTTTACATTTTGTTTTAAACTTTACATGGTACAATTTTTGTACAATTCCAATGTGTCTAATGTGTTAGTTTTGTTTTATCTTATTATTCTTTATTACATTATATTTATAATGACACAATCTATGCCATTAAACATATTTTGTATGTAAGTATTAACATTATGTATAAACAATGCCGTTATTCCATTTTGCACATATCATACAAATTTAAAACTAGTCTTACATTGTTCAACATTAAGATTGCTTCTTGGAGCATCATCCCTGAGGGTTAGCTCTCATAAGGATATGATATGCAAGCACCCATTGGAGAAGAGTAATAAATAAGACTGCAAATCAAAATGACTGGACCGCAGACTATTCACAAGGGTCCAGTAGTGTCACTTATATTTTGAGGCTAATCAACAGATGCTACTTGGACTTAAGGCCCATTCAGTAGTAAGATACTTATGCCTGGTACTGCAAATCTGGATAACTATCCATGGCTTCTGACACCATGGAAACTAGAGGACTTGTTATTGCCATTGACCTAAACCAGTAAAATTTTTAAATGTCTTCTATGTACTAATCCTTCCTTATATCTACAAATAAGCATAGCTTTCACTTTTCATCAAAAAGCTCTCTTTTGAAGTGTAAAGAAGTTTCTATAGAGATTTACATCCAATCTGGTCAATATGTAGACAGTAAGTGGTAGTTGAGTTCCCTTCCATGCAACGGGGGCATCTAGGATACAACAGCTATACCAAAGGTTCAGAGAACATCTCTGCAGAGGAAGTAGAGTAGGGAGAAGAGGAGAGAACAGGAGGACTGAGACAGGAGAGGTAGGAAGGCAAGAAAGGAGATACCCTGATAGAGGGAGACAGTACAGGTTTGGAGAGAGGTCTGGCACAGGGCAAATGTTAGGGGATCCACAGGGATGACCTCAACTAAGAATCTGGGCAGTGGTGGAGAGTCTGCCTTTGATGCCCTTCCCCTATAATGAGATTGATGTCTACCTTGGTTACCATTCCTAGAGCCTTCAACCAATAGCTGATCAGAGCAGAAGCAGATACCCACAGCTAAGCACTGAACCATATTCCTGGAAGTCAGTTGTGGAGAGGGAGGAGGGAAGAGCAAAGGAGCCAAGACTGTGCTGAAGAAACCCTCAGAAACAGTTGACCTGACCTAATGAGAGCATGGAGACTCCAGTAATAAAGCTTGGGAAATAGCATTGGACTGTAACCAAGCCCTCTGAATGTGAGTGACAGCTAGGAGGCCTGGGAAGTCTATGGGACCTCTAACAGTGGAGCCAGTCTTTATCCCTAGAGCACAAATGGACTTTGGGGAGCCCATTCCCTATGGAGGGTTACTATTGCAGCCCAGATACAGGAAGGAGGGCCTAGGCCCACCCCCAAATGATGTGACAGACTTTGATGGTCTCTCATGGAGAGCCTCACTATCCTTGGGGAGTGAGTGGGGGGTGGGTTGGGGGCTCGGTGGGGAGAATGGGAGGATGGGAGGGCAAGGGAATGGGGTATTGATATGTAAATAAAAGTACCTCTAAAATAAAAACTTAATTAAAAAATTAAAAAACTCAAGCTATATTTTGATCATATTCTTTCTCCTCCCCAAAGTCCTCCCAGATCCTCCCCAACCAACTTAATGTTATTTCTCTCTCAGAAAAACAACACAAATTAAAAGAAACAAAAAAACCTCCAAAAGACAGAAAACTATCTAAAACACAGATACAGATATGGGGGTTACACACACACACACACACACACACACACACACACACACACACACCATGGAGTCAGTTTCAGTTTGAAATACATATATCTTAAAACTTAACAGCTAACATTCACATATGTGTGCAAACAGTCAATGTTTGTCTATTTGGGTCTGGATAAACTCATCCAGGATGATTGTTTTTAGCTCCACCTGGCAATTTCATTAGTTTATTTTTCTAGACAGTTTAATTCATCAGCATCTAAATTGTAGTAGCTCAAATCATCCATAACTCTAGTTCCAGAGGATTTGATACCATCTTCTGTTCTCCATGGACACCAGGAACATACCTACATGCAGGCAAAACATTCACACCTATAATATTTTATAAAAATCTAATTTAAAAAATCTGAAGTATTACTATTTATTTAAGTCATAAACATTAAAATTTATATTTCTCTTAATTTTCATATATTTCAAATCTTCTAACACCAACCTAATTGATTGCACTGTAGATCAAAGGTGCTAATTTGTTCTTCAAAATGTTTCTTTCTTTTTTAATAGTCATTTTGTTTCTTCTTGAGAATGGCTAATGAGAATATCACCAATGTCATAAAGTAATTCAGGATGGTTTATTATCATTCCAAGCATCCTAAAAAATCTTGAAGTTTCCTTTTTTATTTCTGTGTATTTCTTTAATTCTGTCATGCAGTGCACAGTCCATGAAAATTAGCTCATCTTCTTCTTTTATTTCCTAAGGCATCATTGCCATTTTCTCTAGTAATGTCAAACAGCTCCAGAAATACCTTGTATTTTCTCAATATTCTGAGGTAACAGGGGAAAAGGCCAAATCCCAGAGCCTTAATAGCATGAATAGATTGGATCAATTGCCACCTACTCTAAGGATAGACACTAAAGGGCTATATTCTCAGTGTAAAGGGCACCAGATGTAAACAGGCACAAGGAGTCTTGGGAGTCTAGACAAATTAAAGGTTAAAGTTGCTCCTGAAGCACTGTTCCCACAGACACTTACTATAAACAAAAATGTCCTTTCTGCAGAAGGAAAATCCTATTATAGCTCTGATGTCATTTTAATTAGTGAAATTTCTAACACAATACCAATAAAACAGGCAGCTATAACTTTACACAGAAAGAAATAAGCAACAGCAACCTAAGACAACGAAAACACTGAATATGGAAGACAAAAGTGTAAGATGTAATCCCTTGCACCCCCACAAAAGTGATTGAAACAATGGTGCTGTAAAAAGATTTTTAAGATGTTTTTAACGATCCAAATCAATTGGTTTAAGTAATGAAAAACTCATAACTAATCTAAAAATTGAAAATAAATGACTGTTAAATGGTAGGTCCTAAATGGATCATTTGTGTCACGATTTCCAAGGCTTGGGGAACATTTTGAAAGGCAGGAAAAATGTAAAAGTCAGAAGAATTGGTGTGTGTGTGTGAGAGAGAGAGAGAGAGAGAGAGAGAGAGAGAGAGAGAGAGAGAGAGAGAGAAAGAGAGAGAGAGAGAGAGAGAGAGAGAGAGAGAGAGAGGCTGATTTCTGAGCATGATATAACTGTCGCATTCTTGAATGTACAGTAGCTAGGATTATCTACATAATTGCTGCACAAGATTGGGCTTGTCAACACCATGTCATAGAACGTGGAGGTATCATAGGACCCCACTTCTCACTGAGGACTTAAAATCCAGTTAACAGTTGACAGGTGGGAGAGGGCCATTTTCTTTTGCTTTTAAAGATGTGCTTTTATGTGTGTAGTGTGTTTCTGTAGACGTGATTGCAGATACTTGGGGAATCCAAAAGAAAGAAACAGAACTGAGTCTTGAGTTACAGGAGGTTGTGCCACCCAACCAGGGTGATGGGGACCAATCTGTGTTACTCTGTAAGAATGTGGTTCTTACAGGTTGTATAAATACATAAAATCATGAATGTATACATGATATTACATAGGCAAAACTATCCAGGGGACTAAAGGCAAGTAACAGAAGGGGAAAGGAGAAATTATGTTCCGAGAGCAATAATGAAAAGGATTATGGGCAATATACGCAATATACAATATATACTTTTATGAAAAAATACAGTGTGCACACCAGAAAAGGAAGTGACACCACCTGTACCCATTAGAAGAAGAGTTGGGAAGACAACAATATAAGAACATATTCAGGAACAGGAAAACCTGTATGACACCATGAGAGTCTAGAGACTCTACATCAGCAAGACATGAACATCCCAACACAGAAGAAGCAGAAGAGAGCAACCTTAAAAACAACTTCAGTCAGATGATAGAGACTCTAAGAGAGGGAATCAGAAAATGCTTCAGAGAAATGGAAGTAAAGACAAATCAAAACATTCAAGAAATAAAGGAAAGCCAAAAAAGCCAAGAAAGTGCAATTAAACAGCTGAAGGAAACAGTTCAGAACCTGAAAACTGAAATAGAGACAATAAAGAAAACACAAACTGAGATAATGCTGGAAGTGGAAAAGCTGAGTAAACAATCAGGAACGACAAATGCAAGCATAACCAACAGAATACAAGAGATGGAAGACAGAATCTCAGATGCTGAAGATAAACTAGAGGAAATAAATTCATCAAGCAAAGAAAATCTTAAGTGCAACAAATCCTTAACACAAAATATACAGGAAATATGGGACACCGTGAAAAGATAGTAGGATACCTACTATACCTACTATACCTAAGGATAGTAGGCATAGAAGCATGTGAAGAAACCCAACTCAAAGGTGCAGAAAACATATTCAACAAAAATCATAAAAGAAAACTTTCCCAACCTAAAGAAAGACATGCCAATGAAAGTACAAGAAGCCTACAGAATGCCAAATATAGTGGACCACAAAAGAAAGTCCTCTCCTAACATAAAAATTAAAACCCCAAATGTACAAAACAAAGAAAGAATATTAAGAGCAGCAAAGGAAAAAGGCAAAGTAACATATAAAGGCAAACCTATCAGAATTACACCAGACTTCTCCATGGAAACTCTGAAAGCCAGAAGGACATGGATAGATATTCTACCAACTCTGAGAGAACACGGATGCCAGCCCAGACTACTATACCCAGCAAAGCTTTCAATCACTATAAATGGAGAAAACAAGATATTCCACAAAAAAACAGATTTAAACAATTTGTAACCACTAATCTAGCCCTACAGGAAGTAGTGGAAGGAAAACTCCAACCTAAGGAAATTAACTACACCCACATAAACATAGGCAATAGATAATTCCACATAATGAAAACCCAAAAGAAAAAGCAGGGTAAATCCACATACAATAACACCACCAACAATAAATCAAAAACAAATGAGAATAAACACTCAATGAACCTTAATTTCCCTCAATATTAATGGACTTAACTTGCCTATAAAAAGACAGAGGCTAACAGATTGGATACAAAGACAGAATCCATCCTTCTGCTGCATACAAGAAACAAACCTCAAATTCAAAGACAAACACTACCTCAGAGTAAAGGTGTTGGGATAAGATAACTTGGGTCTAGTCAAATGGACCCAAGAAAAGAGCTGAGGTAGCTATCCTAGTATCTAACAAGTTAGACTTCAAACTAAAATCAATCAAAAGAGATGAAGAAGGTCATTTCATGTTCATCATAGGAAAAATCCATCAGGAAGAAGTCTCAATTCTAAACATCTATGCCCCAAGTACAAAGGCAACAACATTCATAAAAGAAACATTATTAAAACTCAAATCACAAATAAGACCTCACACAGTTACAGTGGGAGACTTCAACACCCCACTCTCACCACTGGACAGGACCACCAGACAAAAACTTAACAAAGAGACAAAGGAACTAACAGAAGTTATGACCCAATTGGGAGTAACAGACATCTCTAGAACTTTCCATCCAAACACAAAAGAATATACTTTTTTTCAGCATCACATGGAACCTTCTCAAAAATCAACCACATACTCAGCAACATAGTAAACCTCAACAGGTACAAAATAATTGGAATAATCCCCTGTGTCTTATCAGGCCACCATGCTTTAAAGTTAGAATTCAAAAACAACACAAATTGCAGAAAACCTACCAACTCATGGAAATTGAACAACATGCAATAGCACCATTCCTGGGTCAAGGAAGAAATAAAGAAAGAAATTAAAGCTGTCCTAGAATTCAAAGAAATGATGACACACATACCCAAACTTATGGGACACTTTGAAAGCAGTACTAAGAGGAAAGTTCATAGCTCTAAGTGCTCACATGAAGAAACTAGAGAATAGTCACACCAAGGAGTTGACATCACAGATGAAAGCTCTAGAACAAATGGAAGCAAATTCACCCTGGAGGAGTAGACTCCAGGAAATAATCAAACTGAGGGCAGAAATCAATAAAGTCAAAACAAAGAAAACAATTCAAAGAATCAATGTAACAAAGAGTTGGTTCTTCGAGAAAATCAACAAGATAGACAAACCTTAATCCAAACTAACCAAAAAGGAGAGAGAGATCATGCAAATTAACAATCAGAAATGAAAAGGGGGACATAACAACGGACACTGAGGAAATCCAGAGAACCTTTAGGTCATACTTTGAAAACCTGTACTCCCCAAAATTTGAAAATTTAAAAGAAATGGACAATTTTCTGGACAAATATCACTTACCAAAATTGAATCAAGAACTGATAAGAAACTTAAACAGACCTATAACTTCAAAGGAAATAGAAGCAGTCATCAAAAGTCTCCCAAACAAGAAAGACCGGCCCAGATGGCTTCAGTGCAGAATTCTACCAGAAATTCAAAGAAGGGCTAATACCAATACTCCTCAAAATGTTCCACACAATACAAGCAGAAGGGACATTGCCAAACTCCTTTCACGAGGCTACAAATATCCTTGAATCACAAGCCACACAAAGACACAACTAAGAAAGAGAACTATAGACCAATATCCCTCATGAACATTGATGAAAAAATTCTCAATAAAATACTGGCAAATCGAATCCAAGAACACATCAGAGAAATCATCCACCATGATCAAGTAGGCTTCATCCCAGGGTTGCAAGGATGATTCAACATATGAAAATCCATCAGTGTAATCCACCATATATTAGACTGAGGGAAAAAAAAACACATGATCATCTCACTAGATGCTGAAAAAGCCTTTCATGATAAAGGTCTTGGAGAAATCATTGATAACAGTAACATACCTCAACATAATAAAAGCAATATACAGCAAGCCAAGAGCCAACATCAAATTGAATGGAGAGAAACTCAATGCAATTCCTCTAAAATTGGGGGCAAGACAAGGTTGTTCACTCTCTCCATACCTCTTCAATATTGTCCTTGAATTTCTAGATAGAGCAATAAGACAACAAACACGAGATCAAGGCAATACAAATTGGAAAGGAAGAAGTCAACCTTACACTATTTGCAGATGATATGACAGTCTACATAAGTGACTGGAAAAACTCTACCAGGGAACTACTACAGCTGATAAACACCTTCTGCAAAGTGGCAAGATACAAGATTAACTAAAAAAATCTGTAGTCCTACTATATACCGATGACACATTGGTGGAGAAAGAAATCAGAGAAACATCAGCCTTTACAATTGCCACAAACAACGTAAAATACCTTGGGGTAACACGAACCAAAAAAGTGAAAGACCTGTACCATAAGAATTTTGAATCTCTAAAGAAAGAAATTAAAGAAGATACCAGAAAATGGAAAGATCTCCCATGCCCTTGGATAGGTAGGATCAACATAGTAAAAAATGGCAATCTTGCCAAAAGAAATCTACAGATTTAATGCAATCCCCATCAAAATCCCAACACAATTCTTCACAGTCCTTGATAGAACAATCTCAACTTTATATGGAGAAACAAAAGATCCAGGATAGCCCAAATTATCTTGTACAATAAAAGAACTTCTGGAAACATCACCATACCTGACTTCAAGCTGTATTACACAGCTATAGTCCTAAAAACAGCTTGGTATTGGCACAAAAATAGACAGGTAGACCAATGGAATCAAGTTGAAAACCTTGATATTAACCTACACACCTACAAACTCCAGATTTTTGACAAACAATCCAAATTCATACAATGGAACAAAGAGAACATCTTCAACAAATGGTGCTTGCATAATTGGATGTGGACAAGCAGAAGACTGCAGTTAGACCCAAGACTATCGCCATGCACAAAACTTAAGTCAAAATGGATCAATGACCTCAACATAAATCCAGCCACAATAACCCTATTAGAAGATGAAATGGGAAATACCCTTGAATTAATTGGTACAGGAGACTGCTTCCTGAACATTACACCAGTAGCACAGACACTGAGATGAACAACTGATAAATGGGATCTCCTGAAACTGAGAAGCCTCTGTAAGGCAAAGGAGACAGTCAGCAACACAAAAACAGCAGCCCACAGACTGAGAAAAGATATTCACCAACCCCACATCTGAAGGAGCGCTGATCTCCAATTTATACAAAGAACTCAAGAAGCTAGTCTCCAAAACACCAAACAATCCAATTAAAAAGTGGGGTACAGAACTAAATAGACAATTCTCAATAGAGGAATCTAAAATGCCTGAAAGACACATGAGACAGTCTTCAACATCCTTAGCCATCAGGGAAATGCAAATTAAAACAACTCTGAGATACCATCTTTCTCCTGTCAGAATGGCCAAAATCAAAAACACCAATGGCAGTTTATGCTGGAGAGGATGTGGAGAAAGAGGAACACTCCTCCACTGCTGGTGGGAGTGCAAACTTGTACAGCCACTGTGGAAATCAGTATGGCGACTCCTCAAGAAAATGGGAATGAATCTACCACAAGATCCAGCAATTCCACTCTTAGGCATATACCCTAAAGATGCATATTCATACAACAAGGACATAAGTTCAACTATGTTCATAGCAGCATTATTTGTAAAAGCCAGAACCGGGAAGCAACGTAGATGCCCCTCAACTGAAGAATGGATACAGAAAATGTGGTACTTTTACACAATGGAGTACTACTAGGTGGAATAAAACAATGGAATCTTGAAATTTGTAGGAAATTGGATGGAACTCGAAGAAACCTTTATGAGCGAGGTAACCCAATCACAAAAAGACAAACATGGTATGTAAACATTCATATGCAGATTTTAGACATAGAGTAAAGGATTACCAGCCTACAATCCATACTGCCAGAGAAGCTAGTAAACAAGGAGGACCCTAAGAGAGACATACATGGTCCCCTGGAGAAGGGGAAAGAGTCAAAATCCCCTGAGCAAATTTGTAGCAGGGGAAGAGGGGAGAGGGAGCTAGGAGAATAAGAAGGGGAGAAGAGGAGGGATGCAGAGGACATGAGGGAGCAGGAAGGTTGAGTCAGGGGAAGAATAGAAGATAACAAGAATGGAGGTACCATAATAGAGGGAGACATTTTTGGTTTACAGAGAAATCAGGCACTAGGGAAATGTCTGGAGATCTACAAAGATGACACCAGCTAACATTCTAAGCAACAGAGGAGAGGCTACCTTAAATGCCCTCCCCTGATAATGAGATTGATGACTGACTTATATGCTACCCGATAGCCTTCATCCAGTATCTGGTGGAAGTGGAAGCAGACACCCACAACTAACCACTGAACTGAACTGGAATCCAGTTGCAGAGAAGGACGAGTGAAGAGCAAAGGGGTCCAGACCAGGCTGGTGAAACCCAGAGAAACAGCTGACCTGAACATCGGGGAACTCTTGTTCCCCAGACTGATAGCTGGGATACCAGCATGGGACTGATCCAGACCCCAGGAACATGGGTTTCAGCAAGGAAATCTACGGGACCTCCTGCAGTAGTTCAGTACTTATCCCTAGCATAGGTGTGGACTTTGGGAGCCTATTCCAAGAAACATGAGGGTGGGCCTAGGCCCTATCCCAAAGAATACAATAGACTCTGATGCCTCCCTATGGAAGGCCTCACCATCCAGGGGGAGCAGAAAGGATATCTGATAGGTAGGGTTTTAGTTGTGAGTGGTGGTAGGGGAGGACGGGAGGAAGAGGGAACTGGGATTGTCATGTAAAACAGTCTTGTTTCTAATTCAAATAAAAAATCTGAGGAAAAAAGGAAAAAATAGTCAAAAACATTAGGCTACGTTTGATGAAAAATTTTGAACTCTGAGAAGTGTTTGACACTCAGATTTTTGTGGATGGCTTTCAAGATGGGTGGAGTCATGTGGCAAAGGAAGCAGAAATCTGGGAACTTGAAAGCACACCCCTTGTACTGCAGTTGATCTTCTACGAAGTGGATTCAGTCTACACCTGCAAAAGTCTGGGCTTGAAAGAATACTAAGCTGCTGAGGAAAATGCAGCCTGGCAAAAACCCTTGGCTCTAGCAAAGAACTCAACTTGAAATTCTGGGAGCTACTATAGGATTGGTTTCAGGTCCAGGCAAAAACATTTGTAATAATGTATGCAGCAACAGAAGAAAAACAACCGACAGAGGCTACAGAATTTGGAGTCATCTTAAAGCAAACAGCTATGTGTACTCCGTTTGAATAAATAAGAGACAAGCTTTAGAATGTCAGGAGTAAAAGGGAAATTGTGAAATTTCTCAGAATTGTCTCTATACATCCATGCTACAGTAATGTAGATTTCATAATACACACAGAACACCACAAACATTAAAACATCACAACTGTATAATGTGTACACACACACACACACACACACACACACACACACACACACACACACACACACACACACATATTTCTTACTTGTCAATTGTATCACACTAAAGCTGAAGAAAATTTAAAGGAATAAGAGATATTGTATTACTCCCTTAGGTTAAACCACTAGCAAGTTGGATAACACCTATGAATCAGCAGTTTTCTGATTGGACAACTTGCAGCACAAAACCATTTTCACAAAGATTGGGGGAATATGTGAGGTATTTCTTCATAATGTCCCAATTTATCACCTAGAAATTTCTCTAAGTTGTCGAGTGAAAAGAGGGTACACCTGCAAAGAGATAGATAATTTTCTGAGTTAAGTGAAAAAGCAGAGCTGAGAGAAACCAATACAAACAGTAAATTGTAAGGCAGAATAGCAGATAGGAAAATGTCCATGGATCTGTAGAGGTGTCCCCTTGAGTCTTTGGGTTATCACTCCTGTGCTTGAATGAGAGACAAAACCCATCGGGCAGAGAAAATATAATCACTGTAAAGCAGCAGGCAGATAAATTTCCAAAGGTTCCAAAGGACTGAGAATATTACGTGTTGCCAGCAGCTAGAAGTGAAAAAACAAAGCAAAATGCTATAATATAAGGCACAGGGTAGACCTGAGCAAAGGGCAGTAGCATAGTTAAAGAAATATAATAGTCTGTGATTCATACAATTTCAGAAAACAGCAAGGTAAAAGTGGATCAAACTTATTGCAACTAATTTAACTGTATTTCATAACAAAGTCCAAAAATTACTTAAAAGAATAAAACAAGACACTACAGCATAAGAAACAGAGTTTGTTTTCCAACCCCACAATGTGCCCATTTGAACGGGGGAAAAAAGAAGAGGAAAATACTTTTTCTTTTAAAAAAAATAAACTTTCTGCTCCCTCACCTGCAGTGGCCCCTGAGCTAGTGGGGGCAGTGTGACGTAGATGAGCATCCCACAGACACACACTCTCTGTACTTGGACCATCTGTGAGCTTTTGTATTAATGACCTGCCACTGCACAAAGCAACTTCTCTGATGTGATATGAGAGTGGCACTCCTCTAAGGAGAAAGGTATGAATTCAGAAGAAAGTTTCGTACTGTGTCTAGATAGCAAAATAATAGTAGTAGCTTTAGTTCTGGGAGCTCCAAGCTCCCAAAACGTGAGTTCTTTGCTACGTTGATACTCACCCATATCTGTTTACTCCTCTGGAGTGTGCCTTAAATCCAACTGGAAAGTGGCACAGTTCCCTCTTAACAGTTGTGCCACCATTGGACCTAGTGATGCATCTTGACATGCTGGTCATTTTGGTTGTTCAATGCATGAGAATGTTTCTTCTAAGAAGCCTTCAAAGCACATTCTGGGACTATGAAACAGTCACTATCAACCTTATTTTTCCATGCCTTGTAATCAATGTTTGTATTGTCTTCAGTAATAGGGTGTACCTATTCAGTAATAGGGTAATACCATCAAGCTTTGGTGGGCAATCAACAACAATGGCAGTAGCTTGTATTACTTTAAGCATCTCAGTGACACCCCTGACTAATAGCTTGAGGACAGATATCTTCTATGCATGAGTATATATGGAGCATAAATTGGCCTCATTGGATTACTACAAACAAACAAACAAACAAACCAAAACATAAGCAAATATTTTTTTAAAAAGCCTTCAGGAGCTTATGGACTCTGGACCACCAGTCAGGGAGCTGCATGGGACTGACTTAGGCCCTCTGCATGCATGTGACAATTGTGCAGCTTGGTCTCTTAGTAAGATTTCCAATACTGAGAGTAGGACCACTCTCCAGTGCTTATCTGCCTTTTGGTAACCTGTTCCCCATGCTGGATTACCTGCTCTCCCTCGACATAAGGGGAGGAGCTCAGTCCTACCTCAACTTGAAGGTTTGTGCATGCACAGGGAAGGCCTGTCCCTTTCTGAATGGAGGTGAAGGAGGAGTGGAGCGGGATAGATGGAAAAGCAAAGGGGTTGGGAGGAGAGGAGGGAGGGGAACTTGGTCCCACCTCAACTTGATGTGACTGTGTCAACTTATACCTCTCAGCCCCAAGAATCTGTCTGACTGGAACATGTACAGGCCCTATGTGTGCTGCCGCAATCCCTATAAGTTCATATATGCAACAGTCCTGTTGTGTCTGGAGTACAACACTTGCACCCCTGGCTCTTACAATCTTTCTATTTCCTTTTCTGCATAGGTCCCTGGGTACTAAGAGGATTTGATGAAGACATCCTATTTAGGACCAAGTGCTCCAATATCTCTCACTGATTACACACTGTCCAGGTGTGGGTCTCTGTGTTGGGTTCATTTACTGCAAGAAGAAGCTTCTCTCATGATGGCTGATAAAGGCACTGATCTATGGGTACAGCATCCCAAGTCTAATGAGGTCATAGACCTTGGAGGATAGCCTACAACCACTACTTTAATAAGCCAGCATAATCATTAACTAAATTATATTTAACCTTGTACCCACAGGTAAGTGCAGTTCTCACCCATCATCAAACAAACTTTTAGTTTTAGTAGATGGAGACCATTACAGTAAACCACAACCAATCAAGATGCAGAATTGTGGATGAGTCCCAACTGATAACATCTACAAGCTCCTCCTAAAGCTCCTCCTAAGGATCAGGGTTCACCATGGGAGAAAGGGGCTAAAGCTTGTAAGAGACAGAGAGAGGATCTGGGAATTTGCTGTTTGATTGTATATTCTAGGAATTTCAGAAATTATACCCATAAAGTCTTACCAATATGATTGCTTAAACATGACCTGAACAAGGACACCGATTGACATGCTAACAAGGAAGAGCTTATGAGGCTATAACCCAAGACAAAGAACTATAGGCAGCTAAGGCATATCGAGAGGGGGAGAATAGTCTTACCCGGGGAAGAGCACATGTATTGATTGTCCAATACTAAACGGTAAGTCATTAAGTCATATACATATAAGCAATATTATATGGACTGAGAAGATTGTATTTCTATGTTTAGAAACACACACATGCACACATGTAACATAGTAAAAGAAAAAGAGACCATGAATTTAAATGAGAGCAAAGGGTGTACATGGGAGGAGCATGAGGAAGGAAAGGGGAAGGGGAAATTATGTGTAAAAATAAATACAAGTATAAAATGTACAAATATTTATTCTCCACTTTATAACACCAAAATAGAGTACCAAATTGATGCCAGTATAACTAAAGGAAGTGACAGAGAATTAATATTCCATAAAATAACAAATACACTATAAAAATAGAGTATATAAACCTTTTCTCTTTGGATATAATAATGCAATTTATAAAAGCCTAAAATACCAGAAAAATATTGGGTGAAATCACAAATAATCACTCTCAAGAATGAAGGAGGACTCTCCTTCAGATTTTATACATATTACATGGGGCTATATATTGCCAACAAAGTAGAAAATAATTGAAAAACACGACTTATCCAAATAGTCACTAGATGAAAGGAAAATGTCTGAATTGTCTTGTATCTGTCAAGACAATTGAAATCAGAAGTAGAAACATCTATACAAATGAAACCTCAAGCTCAGATAATTTCACTGGTGAGTTCTGTCAAACATTTCAGAAGCAAATAATTTAATACACACTTAGAAAACAAAGAGAATATTTTCCAAATGATTTTTATAGTCTATAAGAAAACTGATGACAAAACTTTATGCATCCTCTTGAGGCTCTTTTTCTTCTGTTTGCCTTGTCCAGCTTCAATATGACAGTTTTTTATATTAGTATATTTTACTTTATTACATTTTGTTGTTATCCCTTAGAAGCCCACTTGTTTTATAATGACAGGTCAGTCAAAGAAAAGAAAATAGAGTGCCATCTCCTGAAAGCACAAGTCTAAAAGAACCATACCAGCAATTATGAAATTGTATCCATTAATATGTAAAACAGAAAATGCATTATAACCAAGTAAATTTATTTCAGCAATGCAAGGTAAAATCTTTCTATATCATCTATAATATAACAGAAAATGTTATGTATTAAAAAATAAACTTGATAAAATTTTGATATTTCTCCTTCTGGCAAGCCCTCAAGGAGAAAGAGAAAATGTAGTTATAAATTGGATTTTGTGATCATCATGGCAACTATGTGTATTAAAAAGTCCAGGGTAGGGGAGAGGGAGCTGCCAGATTGAGAGCAGGAGAAGAGGAGTGGAGGAGAGGAAATGGAGGAGCAGAAATATTGAGTTGGGGATGAATAGAGGAGAGAGAGCAGGATGAGAGATACCATATTAGAGGGAGCCATTATAGGTCCGAGGAGAGACCTGGCACTATTGAGATTTCCAGAGACCTACAAGGATGACACGAACTGACAATCTAGACAATGGTGGAGAGGATAACCTAAATGCCCTTCCCCTAAAATGAGACTGATGACTACTTTTTATGCCATCCTAGAGCCCTCACCCAGTGGCTGATGGAAGCAGAGACAGACATCCACAGAAATACACTGAGCTGAAATCGGGAATTTAGTTGAAGAGAGGGAGGAATGAAGAGCAAAGGGGTCTGTACCAGGTTGGAGAAACCACAGGAACAGTTGGCCTGAACAAGGGAGAGCACATCGACTCCAGATGCTGTCGGGGAGGCCAGTACAGTACTGATCCAGCCCCCTGAACATGGATGTCAATGAGGAGGCCTCTGCATTCCAGGGGGCCCCTGGGAGTGGATTAGTATTTTTCCCTGGTGTAAGAAGGGACTTTGAGAGCCCATCCCACGTGAAGGGATGCTCTCTTGCCCTGGACACATGGGGAAGGGCCCAGGCCCAGCCCAGGATGAGGACCCCCTAGAGGGGGGGGGGGGGGGGGGGGGGGGAGGAGGGATGGGGGTGAGGGGAGGGAGAGGGAGAAGGGATCGACATGTGAAACAAGCTTGTTCCTGATTTGAACTAATTAAAAAAAAAAGTAAAAAAAAAAATCCATAAGCACAGTTTAAAGCATACTTCTTTAAAGGTATGGCACCACTGCTCTGCTTCATTCCACAACTCCCAGGTGTTTCTGTAAATGGGACTTGACAATATGGGTCCTTGGTCTTGGTTTCTAGATGTCTTAGGTATCAAAATGAATAACTGAAAACGCTGTAATTCCATCCTCCTTCCAAGGTTCAAAAGTGGTCATTAACTTTTGGGTAATTCTTGTGTTGTAAGTTGTGACCACAAAGAAATGTGAACTGTAACATTTTTTCCCCATCCAAATATGGCTTCATGCTACCTTTAATTTTCTGTGCTATGCAAGTGAAATACCCAGGATGCTATGTTCTGTACTACAAACAGAACATATCATGTCTGACTATAATGATTCATTTTCTGGTATTACCATCACAGAAACATCAGCTATAGGCTAAAAGATACTAAAATGCTAAAAGTCAATGTCACATATAAACTCATTTGGGGTTATATGATGATGGCATATTGCATGTTATAATGTCATTAGCTAAAGATAACTCTTCACTGTTGGTTGTCTAACAATTCAAACAAAAGTTTAAGTTCAGCTTGGCTAATGATAGGAAGACTTAATGCTCTCTTCAAAATTTTACAAATTTGTATCCAGAAAACGTTTCCAATCAAATTTCTTTAAATAGCTGTGATAAGCATTGTGTAGCAAGAAAAGTTTTAAATAAGGACCTAATTCCAAAGACCTGTTCATCTAAAGTCAACACTATTACTATTACTTTAACTTTCAGGCCACTCCTGTGAAGCAAAACAAAGTCAGATCAAATCTGTCTGCTTTGGACTATGTTGTAAATAAGTGGAGTAGAGATAGAAAGCTAGAAGAATAGAGTAAGAGAGAGTCAAAGACACAGCAGTAAGAAAAAAAGAGCTCACTAGGGTGAGGACCATCTGTCTATCTAGTTCTCCAGTCTTACTCTTATCCACCCTACATGTCATTCTCACATCTGTCTGAAATACTACTCAACATGATGTGATTTCTACATCCAGCAGTTCTGTGAATTCTATCTACTAATCCTTCGAGAAGGAATGCTTAAATGTCTTACATATGTATAATCACATGGCCAGTCAATGTTGCACCTTTAAAAATCACATATACTAAGTACATATAATAATGACTGTCATTATGACATTTTCATAATATATATATATATATAATGACAGTCATTATATATAATAAATTATATATAAAATAAATCATATAATAAAATCAACATACCCATACTTACTGCTTTGCATCTATTCTTGGATTGTCTTCATTGTTTGTTAACATTCATTTAAAAGTGTCATTAATCCCAAGCCAACTCCTCTGCAGCCCCATCTGCCCCCTCTCATGTTACCTTCTACCTTTTGGCATTATCTGGAATGAAGTTTTGTGTAGCACAGTCATGGTCAACTGTTCCTTAACTGTCATCACTGTTTAGGAATCCTGTAGATCATTCTAGACTGCTTCAGAGAGAATAAATGCTGTGTTTTCTCCATTGGTATCTGCTTCTCCAAAATACCTTGACTCTATCTAACACCTCAGGTTGTCCATGACTTCTAAACCTATGGCTAACTTTTCATGGGGTTTTTCATCTTGGATCTTTCATGAACACATTTAGATAGAAATGCTGAGGGCAATCTATGGGGCCTCTGGCAGTGGATCAGTATTTATCCCTAGTATAGGAATGGATTTTGGGAACCCATTCCACATAGAGGGATACTTTCTCAGCCTAGACACACAGGGGTGGGCCTAGGCCCTGCTCCAAATGATATGACAGACTCTGAAGATCTCCCATGGAAAGGCTCACCCTCCCTGGGGTGCAGAAAGTGGATGGGTTGAGGGTTGGTGGGGGGCAGGGGAGGAGGGGAAGGAGAGGGAACTGGGATTGACCTGTAAAACAAGCTTGCTTCTAATTTAAATAAAAAAGGAAAAAATGCTGAGAATTAAAGGGAGCTGAAATCACACCCTTGGTTTTCAAAAGCTTTCCTACTATGTGCTAATGACAACAGCATGGAACTCCTTTGGCTAGGAGAGGATTTTGGAGTTTGAAAAGTTGTGTATCTTTCTGTAGGTTCTAAGACATTGGCCTTAGCATAGTTTGAGGCTCAAAATAATCAACATAAGAGTTGATGTCACCCTCAAAATGATGAGAATTTCTACACTGCCATTTTCTTTTCTTTTTTTTCTTTCCATTTTCTATTTAAATTAGAAACAAGATTATTTTACATGTCAATCGCAGTTCCCTCTGCCTCCCCTTCTTCCCTGCCCCCCTCCACAACTAACACTCTTTACTGCCGTTTTCAAGTATTTTGGAGTTAGGCATTTCCTGAAGTCATGGGCTTCACTACCCATCAGCTCCAGTATGATGGCCACCAAGTATCTGAGAGTGCAGCAAGGAAAACCAGGTAGGCAAAAAAGTTCCAAAACAATGATTCTCCATAGGGAGGCAGTCCAGACATGTAGATTCTTGGTAAGTGCCACATAGTCCGGGTACAACAGGAGAAAGACTACTTCTTATACCTTCAGGAAACACTTATCATTTATTTTCCCCAAATATGGCAAAACATAGATTGTTGAGGTTTGCTCTGATTGGCCAAACCACTCCAGCCACTAGTGGGTGGTCAATGCATTTTCCTATTCTCTGCATTCAAGTGTTTCAATCCAATTGTGGTTATTTTTGTAACATTTTAGAGATTATGATGTTGTTGGCATCCACTGTCCCTGAATAAACCTTTGCTTAGAGATGCACACGCTAGGAAATTGGTCATACTAATGAATAAACCAAAACAAAACAACAGAAGATGCAATAACAGCTAATGTGGATGAAGATTGTCATACCGGGTTGGTAGAATTGAAAATGGTACAGCCAGTTTGGGAAAATCAGGCAATTCTTTATAAAAGTAAACATATACCTATCCAAGGCAATGCTCGTTACTCTTTTAGTCATTTATTTAGTAAAATAAAATATATATGTATTCATAAAATATGAATCAGAATTATATAGGATTAGAATTTATATTCATAATAGCCCAAATTAAAAATAGCTCAATTTTTTATCAGTAGTAACATGGCTAGAAAAACCGGTATATTCATATAATGGACTACTAATCACTGACAAACAATGAATTACTGATATACACAATAACTAAAAAAACAAAGAAAAACAATAGGGACTATGCTGAGTAAGGAATGATATACAAGAGCATCACTGTATGTGAACATGTACACTAAGTTCAAGAAGAGGTAGATTTTTTCCCTTAGATTCATTTTGTTTTTATGAGTATTTAACCTGAATGATATATGTGTAACATATTTGTGCCTGGTGCGCACAGAGTTTCGAAAAGAGCATCAAATCCTCTGGAACTGGAGTTATAGGTAGTTGTGAGCCACTATGTGGGTGCTGGGAACTTAATCTGGGTCCTCTGCAAAAGCAATCAGTATGTTCTTAACTGCTGAGCCATCTCTCCAGCCTGAAGAAGCAGTGTTCTATTTGCTCCAAGTTCCTGAAGCGGGGAGTGGGGTGGGGGGGGGAGAGGGATCTTTTGTAAAGATACACTAAGGGAACCTTCTGCTTAGATGGGTTATTGCTTTTCATGACATTAAAATATACTCATTTTAAACTATACAAATTAGACCCACAGAAAGAAGTGTGTGGGTACAATAATCCAGTTCCTTGTGGTATCGAGGCAAATGTAGCAAGGAATAATTGAACACTGACAACTATTCAAACTGAGTAAATCAACATATGCAGTTTCATTTCATTATTTTACTTATTTTGTGTTTGAGATGTTCCATTACAAAAAGTTTTTTTTTTAAAGCGAATGAATAAAAGAACCCATTACTGATTGTTCATAGCATCTTTGTGTTAGAAAAACACTCAATGTATTAATAAGCTCCATGATCAAATAGAGACCCACATGACATAGTGCTAAGTTGGCCTAGGAAGTTTACCGAGGTGCTTGTTAACACACACACACACACACACACACACACACACACACACACACACACAACACACACACACACACAGATACAGCACGGAGGGGGGGGAGGCAGACAGACAGACAGAGAAATAGAGTCACACAAAGAGAGAGACGAAGAGCAAGAGACAGGGAGCAGCAGTGACAGAGACAGATAAACAGAAGGAAAAATGAAATGACTTAGTACAACATAAAATGGTTAGCTGTAAGCCAGCCTTTTTGGTGCATGCCTTTAATCCCAAAACCCAGGAGGCAGAAGCAGGCTGATTTCTTTGAGTTACAGGCAACCTTCATCTACAGAGTGAGATTCAGGACAGTTTTAGCTACATAGTGAGACTCTGTCTCAAAAATGAAAATAAAAAAGTGGTTTGCTCCAGGTGATAAGATTGAGGGTTATTATTAACCTGTCTGTATTTTTCTTCTTATTGCAAATACATAATTAGGAACATGCCATTTTTTATAATTGTAAAATTAAACCCACAAAATTTTTGGATATCATTTCCATTGTGTTCGTACTTTGTCTTCAGAAATTCATCCCATTGCTAGGATAAACAATGCTGCTGTTGATAAGGGGGAAGGAGAGCAGTTTTGTCAATCTATGAATGCCCAGAGCAGCTATGTTTTTCTTTAAAGATTAAAAAATGGCAGCACTTTTTTAAAGCATAGGAGATCTACTTATTAGATATTAAACACACTCGGCAGAACCAAAATAACTCTTCAAGAATTTCCTGTCACTAAACCGTTATGCAAATGTAACTACATCTAAATTAAAAATGCTGAGATGGCACAGTCAGCAGACTCTGAAGTACTTACCATTGCTTACTTGCTAACAAGCAAAAAAGGTTGGGGATGCTTTAAAGTACATAACATGGATCACACTTTAGTTTGTTTCCTGTTTGCTTGTGGCTTTGTAATACTCAGGAAAGAAAATCCTGAAAAGTGACAACAAAATAGCCGAGGAAGAGAATTCCATGCTTAAATGTTGTGTTGAAGGGCAGCTGCAAAGCTTTCACAAAACCTAATTTACAAAAACAACTTGATGCAATTGTAAATAGAATCTACAAGTCATATGAATTATATACACAAGAAGGAGAGGCATATTTTATATCATATAGATTAATTTAGTGCTTGGGATGCTAAGGCAGGAAAATCATCAGTCAGAAACCAGCCTTGGCTGCACAGTGTGCTAGAGGCCATCCAGAGTTGTCTGTCTCAAATAAATATGTAAGATATAATAAAGTGTGATCTCATTTAAATTTTTATGTGTTCATGCCTGGTTCACAACTAGATGTCAAAATAGCTCATTAATTGTATTTTCTGGAAATTTTGAGACAGGGTTTTTCTGTGGCTTTGGAGGCTGTCCTGGAACTAGTTCTTGTAGGCCAGGCTGGTCTCAAACTCACAGAGATCCACCTGCCTCTGCCTACTGAGTGCTGGGAATAAAGGTGTGCACCACCACCACATGGCAAAATAGCTAATTATTGTAAAAAAAGAATCTATATTTTACATTTGGCCACTTACTGAACTATAACTTGTAAGAAGGCATATTCTATTTTCTGTGTAATTATACTTTGTTCAATACCTAACACATACTAGGTCCTCAATATAAATTCAAAATTAAAGACTATTCTCAACAGTATATGAATCCTTGCTTATAGGAATTTTTGTGGCTACATTCTAAAGTAGTTACCTATTAATTTATTGATATCATGAATACCGAGTATGTGCTTTGCTCTAGGCACTCATGTCATTGCTGGGGACAATAGTTGCTATCAAGACACTTCTCTTGTAATGAAAAGATTGCTATCCAGAAAGCATAATTGATCGTCACTTTGAATTTTCACCGATATTAAGTTCAGTTTCAAAGAGAAAGTCCTTAGTACACTGGTGAATATTTCAGTCCTATGGCACTTTGCTTTTGTAAGTGAATAAGTTTAAAGGTGGTTTAAGGTGACTAGTGTAAGTGCATGTAATTATTGGAATTGAATAACTTCCTGAGATAACACACGAAAATTACTACAGAAATACACAGTTCTTGATGGCTGCATCCTAGGAACCAGGAAAACAGATAGTTTCCAATAGAAACACAGATTTCTTTTATTGACAAAGATGAATTGTTGTACTATGACTCTCCTCTTCTAATTTCCTGGCTAGTGGAGATCAATCAATACTCCTTAGACAGCACCCATTTTATGCTCTGACAAGTGTTATTTTTTGGAGGCCATTCTTGAAACTTTTTCATTTATGAAAAGCAGTATTGTAGCATCTTCAGCTACTTCCACTCTGTTTTCTGGCCTTGCTCTGTCTGGTTCTGCTATTACAAACAGTTGAAATTAGTACACTGTGATATTATGCAAATGCTCTGACAGATTGAGCTAAGAATTGTGGACATAGGCTATTTCTCTTTGTCACATAAATAATTTGGCATTTGAAAACAAAGAATTTTACGGATATCAAAATATGTGTCTACATTTGTCAATGCCTTTTCTTGCGGAATTGAGATGAGCACTGTTCTTAGGAATCACTTTAGCAATTATAGAATTTGAAGTGATAAATTGAGGAAGCAGACCTGAGTATTTCTCATGATGCCTTTTTGGACGAGAAGTAAAGGCTGACTGCCCAGTAGAGCTTTTCTTACATTCACTACAACTAGAAAGGTTCTGCGTATTCTTCACTGCAATCCTAGAGTGAACTAGCTAGTGCTACACTGCAGCATGTAGGCTGGCCCTGTTCTATGTTCTATAATTTTTTTAATAACTTGGGTAAGAACATTTATAACATATATATATATATATATATATATATATATATATCATGATAAGAATTTAACAGTAGAGACAATGAATATATTATTAAGCATAATCAGGAGCCTTGGAAATGTCTCTAAGCCAGATTCATGGTCTGAATCTAAAATTATCAAACTTGAGGGACATAGATAATGTCATTATGTTTAATAACATCTAATCTGGAAATGTGCTTTGGGGGTAATTCTACCTTGTGATAGAGGAGCTCTTAGCCAAAGATCAGGGGACATACTTCCTTTCCAGGTACTAAATTGATTAACTGATTATTCCATAACATTGTTTATCCACCTCAGAGGAAAAAAGTAAGTCCCTATTGCCAAAGATACCATGCACTTCAGAAACAGAGCTCAGAAGCCTCTGAGTTGGAGCTGACACAAATACCTCATCCCCTAAGGATTAACTCACATGTTACCAGAAAGTGCCATGCAATCTTCCAAAGGAAGGAAGCATCCAACACTCCTACCCAGCTCTGGTGCATATGAACCACACAATGGCCAACAGGACATGATAACCCTAAGGGTGCAGTGGTGGTACCATACCTCTGTTGTAACCAACAACTCTAATTGGACTCAACAGAAGAAAACCATCCTGGTACTAGAAACCTAGCAAACTACTCAATGAAACTACTGGCAAGTAAGGAATGCTGGAAAAGGGAGAAATCATCTTTTTCAGGGAAAAGCACACCAACTGGTTCTCCAATACCAAATGGTCAGGCCTGAAACTTACATGTGAATGACATTAAACGGATTGAACAAGTTATGTTTCGAAATACATGTGTGTATATACACACATAACAACAATTAATAAAAAGAAACTAAATATGAAAGAGAGCAAGGAAAGGTACAAGGGAGGCCTGGTTTGAATGAAATGTTCAAATGTTTGAATGAAAATGGTTCCTTAGGATCGCAGTGACTGACGTCATTGGGAGTGGTGGCCTTGTTGTAGTAGGTATAGCTTTGTCGAAGGAGGTGTGTCACTGGATGCAGGCTTTGAAGTCTGAGAAGCTCAAGCCAGGCTTAGCGGCTCACAAGTCTGTTGCTGTATCCTGCTGATTCATATGTACAACTCTCAGCTCCTTCTCCAGCACCATGTCTGCCTACATGCCACCATGCTTTCCTTCATGACAGTAATGGACTAAACCTCTTGAAACTATAAGCCAGCCCCAATTTAATGATTTCCTGTATAAGAGTTGCTGTGGTCATGATGCCTCTTCACACAATAGAAACCCTAAGACAGAAGTGTTTAGAGCAGTGGTTCTCAACCTTTCTAATGCTGCAATACTTTAAAACAGTTACTCTTGTTGTCATGACCTCCAACCATAAAATTATTTTGGTTGCTAACTGATAACTAAGTTTGCTACTGTTATAAATCATAATGTAAATATTTTTAGAGATAGAGGTTTGTGGAAGGGGTCTCAACGCACAGGTTGAGAACTAGTTGTTTAGAGGGATAAAAATAAAGGGGAAATGATGTTACTATATTATATTCTCAGAAATAAAAGAAAATGGAAAAATAATAAACAATTTTCCTAGAAGCCATATTTATCATAATAGATTAATGTGGAAGGAAATTTCCAGAAATGGTGGACATACATGTGGGTAGTTTCGACAGGGAATCAGCTAAGATGAGCCTTGTTACTTATTCAGTACTAATATTTTTGCTCAAGCAAATAACTTTGTGTTATGTTTTTTAGCACTTTGAGTAAAAAAAAAAAAGCTTCATAAGAGCTCTGTCCTTAACTACAAAAGTAGTGAGATAGTGTCAATTGGATGATGTTAAAGTGATGATGGCGGCGGTCATTAGACTGATGACGGCTTTTTTTTTTTTTATTCTGAATGACTTGCCTTCAATATCTCTCTGTTACTTTTTGCTCTCTGATACAAATGAAGTTATTTAATCTTTCCTACTTCTGTTTGCCCAGGTGTCAATGTGATTAGTAATACTGACACTGTTGGAATGTTTAAAAAATAATAAATCACTGCAGTACTTGGTACAGTAGCTGCTCTCTAAGATAGAAAAGACCGGCAAATACTTTAAACAAAGATCGTTTTGACTAAAGATATTATTAAGGTGTAATTACATTTCATTCACAATAGTTTTTCAACACATACAGATTTTGTCTTTTGTTTTAAACGTTTGAAAGTTACAACTTTCCCAGGAGAATGAAGCTCATTTTTTTTTTTTAATGTTTCTCAGGGTACAGTATACATGATCTCTTAGATATTATATTCTTTTACTACAATATTAATATGCTAGTCTTAATGCCTAATTCCAAGTATTGCTTTCATGTTTAAGACACTGAAAAGTGGGTGTTTTCTATATTCAAAAAAGGCAGGACGCAAGCAACACTTCAGTTACTGCCTAGCCCATTGTTCTTTTTGTGTGTACTGAGGAAAACATTCATTCTCAAAATACGAAGTAATCAAAGATGTCTCAGGATATAAAGCAAAGGACAGCAAATTTGGAGGACATTTCATGCTTTATCCTGTTCTATTACAGTGCCTAAATTATCATTGAGTAATCCAATAGCCCAATATTTATGATACTACTCTCTAAGAGGATGAACAACAGTCCACTAAACTCAATTTTACAGATGAACAATTGCACAATGAGAATGATACAAAGATCTTGGTTTTGAAGGTCAGAATTTTTTTTTAGAGCTCTACCAGCATGGTGTTAGGAGAGGTACATGAAAGTATTGTTTGGATGAAGTTTCAAATTCCTTTAATCCCAGCAGCAGGGCAGCCTAATCTAAATAAGGAGTTTCAGGGAAGCTAGGACTACATAGCCATCTACACATTACCTGGAAACATAATAAACAAGCAAACAAAAATAGGTCAAGACAATTTATTATGTTTAACTCTTTGGTTGGTGGTTTATCAGAAATAGGTAAATTACAAAACTGTGGTTTCCCAATGCACTCTTGGTTTGCATTACTCAAAATTAAAAGAAAAAGATAAAACAGTAACAGAACAGCTTTGCTTTGTTATATATCAATGAGACCATCATTGTGTACTGTGTTCCATTCTATATTTTGAAAGTAAGATTGGCAAACAAGTGCGTTTTTAATATGGTTATTTATAGAGATGATATATGCTCTGAAAGGGAGAACTGATGAAGGTTCTGGAATGTTTCTTCTAAAGAAGAAAGGGTAAAGAAGAACATGACAATCAACTTGAATTGTTCAGTGTTCATTGCAAAGGAAGGCTTGAACCAATCTAGATTGAAGTATGAGTGCCTGCAGAGTTGATGTCCTAGGGATGAAAAGTTTTGCTCCACTAAGGAACATCCATGTAGCTGACCTCTCCAAAAAATGAAACAGACAATCATAGGGAAAAGAGAAAATCGTATTTTTAGTGGTGCACAAGCATCTTAGGAATGTTAACAAAAGGAGTCTGTGTTTCAGAGGGACTTAAAGCAGAGTTGCTCCTCCTAGTCCAAAAGCCTAATATATGGGCAATGGGAACTAATTGTGAACATTGAAATAATATTTAATTATTGTCTATTACTCTGTTGTGAGCCATTTAATACATTCCATTGGCTCTTCCTTTACATATCTTCCATCATTATTATGTGTTATTCTATGGAGTTCTGAGTGTAACAACATTCTCACAGTTGTAACAATATGCCAAAATAAAAGAGGTTCATATTTTTGGTGAAAATTTGTTTTGAAAGATAATCTCTTTCACAATACTCTCTCATTTTGTACATGCCTTTGCAATGTCACATTGTGCCAACTTCCATCAAAGAGTGGGTCACTTGAACTTGAGGTACTATGTGTTTTCCTTAACTGATATAACAAGGGAGAAATGGCACTGGGTCACATCCATTCCTTAAGAGGTTTTCCAGTCTCTCGCTCTCACTCACTTGGGTCTGAAGAGCTTTGTAAGCAAATGTGACCCAATGTCTTTGGCAATGAGATACCACATGGAAAAAAGACCACGTAGAAAGAAAAAGAGGTCTACCTATCCCTTTCATGGAAGCCTTCACACCAGGGTCCCTAAATGGTGAGAAAGATCATCTGAGACCAGACCAGCTCCAGCCAATGCATCAAAAAAACTCAAAATGCATGAATAGATCCAAGCAGCATCTGTCAGAACAAAGATAAGCCATGCCACATGAGCTCTATCCAAATTGCCAGCCTACAAATTTATGCATAAGTAGATAACTGTTCTATATGGGAGTTCACCTTGCAATATTGTAATCTCACATAGAGTTTGACCTACAAAATTTTGCATTTTAAAACTAAATGAATCCCGTGGGATAAATATGCACACATGTGTATATTATTCTGTTCCTAACAAGGATAAAAATTGTATGTAGTAAGAATGATTGAAAAAGCCATAGGGAGACAATTTATCTGTGCTTACTTAAAAAGATATATAATATTCATGAGTGCATGTGTATTCATATGTAGGGAATTTAAGTGAAGTTGGGTTAGTTGGGGTGATAAGACCCCCCCCATGAGCCATAAACTATCTAACAAAAACCTCACTGCCAGGCAAATTGTTCATTAGGTGAGTCAAAGAGACAACATTGGCTATTGTCATTATCCTTGGTTGACTCCCAGAACTTGGAGTTAAGACCCTATTGATGAAGACACCACAATTCAGACATAAGACTCAAAAGATTGAACTGGACCTTAGATGACAGAACCCTTCCTGAGGCCTAGCTCTGAACATCTGAAGATGCTCTGTAAGCTGCCAACAGAGAAATGCAATTAAATCCTACCCAGCTGTAAAGTATAGGAACCATACCAATAACCAGCATGGCAAAATACACAAAAGGATGCAGTAGCAGCACTAACATATTGGGAGTATGTGCTTCCCGAACCATCTAATTGTACTCAAATCCCACTCAGTAGGAGGAAATTCATGTCTGGTACTGTAAATGTAGCCAAATACCCGTGACTAGTGAGACTCCGGACCCTAGAGAAGCACCAACCACAGCTACTTTCCTAAGCCGGCACAATTCCCAACTGTATTTGAAGTACCTATTCTTAGAGCCACAGATAAGAGTGATTCTTATCCCCGATCAAAGAAGTTTCTTTTTGCAGGAGACAGAGACTATCAAAGAATCCATAATTGTTCATACTACAGAGACCAATGAACTATGGGAGCTACATCTCCGTCTGCTACATCTGCAACCCAAACCCTGAATCGAAGGTTCAAGCAACATCATGGAGGTGGGGTAAAATGGTTGCAAAAGGACCTTTTCTGTAAGATAGTGTTTTCTATATATGACAGCTGCACCTGTGAAATCTTAACAATATGGTTGACTAAACAACACCTGCACAATGGCATCACCAGTTAACAGGCAAACATGCATGGAGGGATTCTCACAAGGCCCAACCTCTAAATGAAGTGCTATAGGACATTAAGGGCTGCTAAGAGAGGAAGAATCTGTCTCTCCCAGGAACAAGCACCTGATAGGTTATGCAATCCCAAGTGATCTGCCTTAGACACAACACTAAATGGACTTAGCATGCATTCTTTATATATGTTACAGAAAGAGTTGAGGAGGGATAAGATGGGGGTAGAAATGATGTAAATATGGTATTTTTATAGGATGCTCTCAAAAATAAAATGTTTTCAATTTTATTTTCATAAAATAAAAATAAAGACATAATTTGAGTAGAGAAAATTGTATACATATAGGAACTATTCAGAAGGACGGACAAGAAATTGCTAACATTTTTTAGCTGTGAGGAATTAATCTGAAAGTTGAAGAAGGGAGCAGAAATTTATGACCATTTTTATTTAAAATACTTTCCATGAGTGTATAGCATTTTAAATATCAATTAAAGTATAGACATAAAAGCAAACATAACCTCTAACTGTTCTGTCTGCCTCCAGTTTTCTCCTTTCTGCAAAGCAATCTGTATGGTATTACCAGGTTAATACAATTACAACACATTTTTATTCAGGTCACTTCTCTGCTCACTGACATCTGATAATTCTACCATCTAGCAATGGTTTTAAAAATGAAATAGGTTCTATTTATATATTTGAGTTCAAAAATAATCAAGAAAATCCAGTTCTCTTAATAGTGAATATGCTGGTGTGTGTTTAATTTCTACCTGGTGTTTGAGGTATAGCAATAGTAGAAGAGAAGCCATGTGAGTTATCCTGAGGAGGGAGTGGAGTTCACCACGCTGAGGGGTTTACTGGGGGAACCTTGTTCATCCATTCACTTTCCATTGACTACACTACTTACAGGGTCTGTGAGCCCAGTCAAGTTGACTACTATTATTTTTAAGCTATGGTTTGAAATAAACTTTTACAAATTTGAAAAGTGACTTCAAATGTTAATTTAAAGACACACAATCTTGATACTAATACAAATACCAGAAGCCCAAATTATTGACAAGGAAATGACAGCTATGGCATATCTCCTACCTTCAACTGCAGGTACAGCTCTCAGTCATCTATATTGTAAGTTTAAAAAAAAAACAATGACTATCAGAACTGACAAAGAGAAAGCTAAAACACAAAAAATGAAAATGTACTCTATAGTTATAATTTTAAATAA
The DNA here is from genome assembly GCF_003668045.3 of Cricetulus griseus. NCBI lineage: Eukaryota > Metazoa > Chordata > Mammalia > Rodentia > Cricetidae > Cricetulus > Cricetulus griseus. Next base: position 13,631,182 of record NC_048604.1, read on the forward strand.
TACAATATTTTTAATTTATTCAAGTTCCTTTCACAATGATCAATGTTTTGAGGTCTCTCTTGAGGTTTATTACCCAGAAACACATGACAAATTATCATACTTTATTTACAAAAGACACGTTCATTCATCATCATAAATAATATGTGAGAAAACATTGTAATCAGTAAAACTTCCATCAGGGGATACAGAAAAAATTTTGTGGTTACATGATAATATGAAGGATTCTCAAAATCAGTGAGTGAAAAAAATAGACATAAGGCTACATAATTTTATTTTATTCCATGTATATGAAATTTTAGAAAAATCTGGTTAGGGTATAATGGCAGAGCCAGTAGTAGTTTCCTGGTCTAGGAACAGAGTAGAGACGGGAGACAACTTTTGGAGGTAATGAAAATATCCTATTTCTTGAGTGTGGTGTTTGGCAGGGCTATATGTATCTATGAAAACTTGAGCCCTTGTTCATTTTATGTAAATCATATCAAAATAATATTAAAGTAATTACTACAAAATGCATTAACTTTAGTACAAGAAATGGAGACTGGCCCTGAGCTATGTAAGAGAGGTTTAGTAATAATAATGAAAAATTAATTTTTCATTTTTCCTTTGGTTCCAGTTCATATGGGGATGTAACCAGAAATACAATAATCATAGAGTCGCTGATCCAAAAAGAATTAGGAAGAAGACTGGAAGTTCCTGGGGGTTCTATAAAGCATGAAAGAAATAATGTGACCCACCTTATGATATGTTGGAAAGGAAGTTGGAGTTTTGTGCAGAAGTAACTATGAAATTATTATACACTCCATATGCTGCACCTCTGGCTTGGCATGCAGCACACACTTTTAGTATAGGACTGATATACACAGATATTGTCACTCCCCCCAAAAAAACTGGAAACAACTGGGTATATTTCTTGTCTTTGTATCATTTTCTCTCACAGAATTGAAAAAGACTACACACAGAGGAAGTTACTTTTACTAATTTGCCTACATTTAAAACAAACAAACAAAAAGAAACAATAAAACAAAAAAGGACAAGCAACAGCAAAATCCAGGCATGTAGCAGTCCCTCCAAAAGAAAACAAGGGCTGTGAGAGGAAACACATGATTGGAGGGCTGCTCCCCTTTTCCAGTTCTCTTCACAGGCCTTATGCAGTAGGGCTCTTTCAGACTCTGTCTTTCAGATTCCCAAGGAAATTTTAATCCCAGACTCCAGTAAAGACATTTTTTTAAAACTTCATAATTTTGATCTCTGTCTTAAAATTCTGCTTTTGCTTTCTACCTCAAACAATTTAGTCACCTTGACATCCTTAGACACCCAGGGAAACTGGAGAAATAGGTATGAATCAGTTGAAATGTCAAGCACAGCCTATAAGAGTGCTTGATCCATTGTCCCAGGGCATGCATTCAACATCAATTTGAAACTGGGATAAAGATAACTCTCCTAAAGTTGTGCTGTGGGTACCATCTTTAAACAGCTCCAGATCTCACTGTCATAGCACATAGCTTTTAAATTCCAGCATTTTGAACTATGGTGGCAGGTCTGTATTTATCAGTCTTAATATGCTGTTTTAGGTCAGTGTTTGGTCAGGGTACTCTATTGTGGGAAAATTGGCCACTAGAACAGTTATAAATAGGACTGATTCTTCCATAGATTTATGACTTTTAATGTATAAGGGTATAAAAAGTGCTTATTTTGCAGAACAAAAAGAATGTCTCTCAGTTTTGAAGAAAGAATCTCCCAGGAATGCTAGTGGAGGGGCATTTAAAATTATAATTAAGCAGATAAGCTGTGGTTAGAATTACCTTCAGAAACACCATTGATGATATTTTCATTTGCTTAAAACAGTAACCTACAAAAAAAGAAGAAAAGAAGGAGAGAAGGAAGGCAGGAAGGAAGGGAGGAAGGAAAGAAGGAAAAATACAATGGAATACTTTGCAAATCAAATCCTTGTGTAAATTGTGGGGTGACCATTATTTCTGTTGTAAATAAGGACATGAACACAAAGAAACAGATTGAATCATGTGCAAACCATAGCTCTATGTTGAATTATAGCATCCTTGTTCTTCAAAAAAAGATCATTCTTCAGCTCAAAGTCACTAGGCGTTAGAATTCTGACAGGGCATGTTTAAAGTTAATATAGAAGGAAACGACAGACCTCCAGAACTTCAAATCAAGAGGCACTGCATTGCCCAAAACTGTATCGATGAATCATGCTATGAAGTGCAATGTGCACTATGGCAGATTGGCTATTATTCACACCACTATGCTGTATTAGTCTGGATATTGGAAAGAAGACATGAAATATAAAGGCAGCTATTTTTGCATGTAAGAATCAGAGTGATGGTATGATAGGCAATATTGTAAGTGAAAAATGGCAAGTCAACATGGACAATGAACTCGGCTGAGACATTCCAAGTCCTGCAGAAAATTAGGAACTACTTTAAGAAATTAGTCATTCTGTAAATTGTCAAAGATTCCATTCTTTTAAAAAGGTTATTATTTATCTTTCTGGTGTCTATGAAAATTATTTTCCTTTGCTTGTCAGGTGCATTTATTTATTTTTATATTTAGTTTTTACAACATCCCTAATGACTTGTCAAATATTGTAATAGAAGTGATGTAACTGCCCCCACTGTCATCATCACCACCTTGTTAAACTTCTCTTTCTGAATCCCTTGCCTCAATTTTAAAAAATTAATGTAATTATTACAATCTTTTGTACTGATTTCTAACTTTTGAAAAAATTGGCACTGGAATTTGGGTTTGAGGCTGCAAAATATTCATTAGACCAAGTTGAAGGTGTTGTGTCTGGCCTATAATTCCACAAATACATGGGTCTGTGAGTCCAAGAACATATGGATCTGGTGCTGAATAACACCATCAAGGGGATGACAATACAATTGAAAACACAAATATACAAATTCACCTAAGCATTCCATATAAGAATTAGGGTAATTGGCAGAATCTACCATTGGTGAAGTAGAACCAAGATCTGAAATATCAGACCAGAGCAAGATGGATGATAAAGAGTTAGACGAAGGCATATCTGAGGAAAGTTTATTGAGCCTCTTTTAAGGGCCTCTTTTTGTCTTTGGCAATCTGTGTAGAAAAAAATTTAAGCCATTTCACACGAGCTGGGATATATAGCTTGAGCATAAAATCCAATTTAGAATGCCAGCTCACCAAGTATTCATTTATTTCCTCTCAAGATCTAAAGTGGGAATGAATGGGTGCTTGAACTCATCAAAGGATCTGTTATCAAAAGAAAACTTCGTGATATTTGAGTAACTTATTACTTACTGAAAATTAACATAGAGTTAATTTTAAATTGCCCTTGATGTTTAAATAATCATTCTACTCAGCTTGTGATATTCTATCAAGTAAAATTACCAGATCAATAAAAATAACAATAGGGTAGAAGGAAAAATACAAAGTAAAATGAAATATATGTATAAAAATGCCATAATGAAATCTATTGCTTTCTACAACTAAATTGATTTAAAGGTCTTCATGGAGGATATGAACTTTAAATGGTCATTAAATTTTGATAGACATGAAAAGAAAACTGTAATCCATTGAGTCTAGTATTACAAAGATGAGAACATAAGGAGAGTCATTTCTAAAAGGAAAGAGTTAAGTAGATCCAAGGTGCAGGGTTTATATGAAGAGCAGCCTGTATTGCTTAAGATGCAGTCATATGCTATCTAGTTCAAGTTTTATTCTCTGAATTGAGAACAAATGTTGGAATTGGTGCATGACATTAGAGTTCTAAACTAAGAGATCCCTTTAGGTGTGGCCACTGATAAGCTGTCCATGCTGTGGATGGTATCACCCTTATGCTCATACAGGCAGCATTAATTTGACTCAGTTAGTTGAAGCAGTTAGTTGAAGAAAAAACGGACATGAATTGGGGAGAATTATATGTTGTGAGAGCATACAGAGAGTTGGAAATGAGAATGGGTGTGGCTATAATCAACATACATTATATACATGCATGGAATTTTCAAAGAATGACTTAAATATTTATTCAAATCATTAAAAATGAAAACAGAAAATGTAAGGAAGAAAGAGATAGACAGGAAGACACAGATACACTGTGGGGTATGGGAAGGAGGGGGAGGGGAGGAGGGGGAAAGGAGAGGGGAGGAAAGCTCACCTTAGGGCTAGCAAGGTGTCTCAGCAGTTATAGGTGCTTTCTGTCAAGTCTGATGACCCAAGTTTGATAATACTCTTAGGGCCCCACATGATGGAAGGATAGAATTGACTCCCACAAATTTTCCTCTGACTTCTACATGTGTTGGCAATGAAACATTCACAAACACACATACACACAAAACGTAAATAACTAATTTTTAATAAGGTCACCTTGGTGGTAGTATGAAGGATGAACTGGAGATAATGAGAATGGAATGAAATGAGTTATGAGGTTTTTGCCTCAGTATTAGCAAAGAAGGAATTAGGGCTTGAATGAAAATAATATGACCACAAACAGAGTACATATACCAGTATTGTATCTATGTAGGAGAGCTGATAAATAGGTATCTCTATCAAATACAGTGCAGGAATTGGGACAAGTGTCATTTTGGATAGGAGTTTTACAACTCCTTGATGCTTCCCACTAGAAAACACCTTGAATTTAAAGAATCGGAAACATTTACCTCTAAATCTCCACCCGATAGTTGCTAAAGCCTAATCTGGAGTCTAAATGAAAGTACAAAGATGGATTAAACGATGCTTGAAGGAAAGATCCCAAAGATAATTTCTGCATCCAAGAAATGTTATGGGGTGAATTAGATTTAATATCATGAGGGATAATTCTTTTCTAGAAATAAAAACAATGAGGGATTGAGGGACCAGAAGTAAAACAGAAAGACTTTAAGGGAACCCAACAAAGATGGTTTTTATCTTGAGTCTTCTTGGTAAAACTCGAGAGTGAGAGTGGCCAAAGAATGATTAGGAACTTGATTTTTGGTAGCACTGTTCATAACATGACATACTGAGGGACCAACTAAAAGCATTCAGCACTAACTTAACCTGGATAGCAATCCAATCTGTTAACACATATTGTCAGGAAAAAATTGTAGTGAAAAAATAAGCTTCTATAACACAAATATAAATTAAGATAAAATAAATGACCAGTTCAAATGTAAATCACTCCATTTGAAATCCATAGGGATTTCTAGAGTCAGGGGAAGAGTAGATGATAACAAGAATGGAGATATCATAATAGAGGGAGACATTTTTGGTTTACAGAGAAATCAGGCTCTAGGGAAATGTCTGGAGATCTACAAAGATGACAGCAGCTAAAAATCTAAGCAACAGAGGAGAGGCTACCTTAAATGCCCTCCCCTGATAATGAGATTGATGACTGACTTATATGCCTATAGCCTTCATTCAGCAGCTGGTAAAAGTAGAAGCAGACACCCACAGCTAATCACCGAACTGAACTGGAACCCAGATTCAGAGAAGGACGTGTGAAGAGCACAGGGGTCCAGACCAGGCTGGTGAAATCCACAGAAACAGCTGACCTGAACATTGGGGAACTCTTGCTCCCTAGACTGACAGCTGGAATACCAGCATGGGACTGATCCAGACCCCAGGAACATGGGTTTCTGTGAGGAAACCTTGGAAATCTACAGGACCTCCTGTAGTAGTTCAGTACTTATCCCTAACACAGGTGTGGACTTTGGGAGACCATTCCATATAGACGAATACTCCCTGAGCCAAGACACACGGGGGTGGGCCTAAGCCCTATTCCAAAGGATACAATAGACTCTGATGACACCGTATGGAAGGCCTCACCATCCAGGGGGAGCAGAAAGGATAGGGTTTTAGTTGGGGGGTGGTAGGGGAGAACGGGTGGGAGAAGTGAACTGGGATTGCCATGTAAATCAATCCTGTTTCTAATTAAAATTAAAAAAAAGTTGAAATTTTTTCATTCCTAGACTTTTAAAATTTAAATTATAAACAGTCTTATTTTACATATCAATCCCAGTTCCCTCTCCCTCCCATCCTCCCATGCCTTCCACCAATCCCCCATCCCATACCCCTTCTTCTCCCCAGGGTGAGGCCTTCCATGGGGATCCATAAAATCTGTCACATCATTTGGGACAGGGCCTAGACTCTCCCCCATGTTTATAGACTGAGAGAGTAGCTCTCCATAGGGAATGGGCTCCCAAAGTCAATTCGTACACTAGGGATAAATACTGTTCCACTACCAGAGGCCCCATAGCCTGCCCAGGCCTCCTCACTGACACTCACATTCAGGGGGTCTGCATCAGTTCCATGCTGGCTTCCCAGCTGTCAGTCTGGGGTCCAAGAACTCTCCCTTGTTCTGGTCAGCTGTTTCTGTCGGCTTCCTCAGCTTGTTCTTTTTCATACTGGTTATTTGCCATTTTCCCCACATAGTGTGTGTCAATCCCCCCATCATTTTTTATAGTATTAATGCAAGAATTTTAAAAGTATGTCTTGATTTTAATCGCTTGAGAAATTGGCCAGATTTCAGTTTTATTTATAATAAACTCTTATAATATGAATCCATTCTTGATTACCACATTTTGCAAGATCTCAGACTATTGAATTTAAGTGGGATGGACAAAATGGCACAAAGAAATGGTAATGTTATTTTGTCATTAAGAGTTAGATTCATCTTCAACCCTTATACAATCTGTTAAAGAATTTTTGAATAGTCCATTCAAATTACCACACTTACTGTATTTATTTTAACTGAGAAATGAATCATAGCTTTCTTATTTCAATATCATTGCCTCAGTGAAGGAATTTGTAAAGACTTGATACTTTAGTATAGAGCAATAGTCAATTTAACCTATGTTGCCATGGTTACTCTTCACTGTCTTGAAAAAATACCCAGACATCACAATTTTTGCCAGTGAATAATATTATCTAACTCTAACAGAATAAAAGCTTTCTTTCTGCTCCTATTTTGTCTTTTGGAGTAGAACTTTTTATACATCGTAAGCATTAAATAAATAGATATTGGATGCTGAAGGCATTTAAGAAAATTAATTCCATGGGTTGAAGTGATACATTTATACACATAATAATAGACCATAGGCATGAGAATCTGAAGAGGAGTTCAGAGATCATTTAGTCTGAGGCTTCTCATTTAACAGTGTGAACAAATGACACACTGGGCTAGAAAGGAATATTTTAAGGTCACACAGATCCAGAAACATAATTTTCCTATAACAAAATGAGACAGTGATTTCATCTTACATGAAAATTATGGAGATACATGAAATATTCTTATAACAGGGGAAACGGAGAAATTAGTAAGATCAGGTAATGGCTTATGTTTATACTCCTAGTAGCACTCAGGAGGGAAGGATAGAAGGATTAGAAGCATTTTACTTATGTAATAAATAGTTCAAAGGTTCTATTTCTTTATTTGGGTAAGAAATTCAATAATGAATCAATGAAATAAAAGTTGATAATGAATCTGTCTTAATCAAGGTGTCCTCCATGGATGAATCATGCTGTTCCTAGAGTCCATGAGTTATTAAAATTCTAGTGCCATATATGAGATACTTTTTTAAGAGAGAGAGAACCCTGAGAACCCTGAGCTCTCCATCAAGGAGAACCCTGAGCTCTCAAAACAATGATGGTCTTGACATCTCTTTTGGTTTCCCACCAGAACTAGTTGATAAGATTCCATTGGTTAACATATAAGATACTTTTGTTGTAAGATTAAGTGAAATTAAGCTGGAACTGAGGTTTAAAGTTTCATCTCTACTGTCTATCTTTCATAGTGCCTGAATGTGCTCTGCAGCCTACTGGAAGAGAAAAAGTCATTCCATGGTTTCATTTACTGTGAACCTTATGGACTAGAATATTAACCTTCTAGGCAAGATGAGCCCACTAGTGCAATAATGGCATGTCTGTTACAGGGGTAATAAATACTTTCTGGTTGAATTTGAAACCATGTTCACAGAAAGGAATTCATGCCTAGTACTGTAAACCAAGTTAAAAACTCATGGCTAAGGAGAAGTTGAGCCTGGAGTATGGCTCTCACTACTCTTGTATATGTAAATTAATATAGCATCAAACAGTATTTTAAATATTTACATTTATACCTGTAGACAAATGCCACTCTCAGCCTTAAATAGAAGTGTCTCTTTTCAATGAATAGCAGTAAATGCAGACTCATAGCTGGCAAAAATACAGACAGTAAATGATAGATGAGCATTCATCCCTAAACAGGACATTTAAACCCAATCTAAGACTCTGAAATCATCCAAGAAGAAGGTGCAGAAAGACTGTAAGAGCTAGCAGAATGCGAGGAGGGCTACAAAATGCTATCTTCTGAATCAGATACACCCATTGCAAGCATAATATCACAGAAGCTGTGGCTTCCTGAATAGTCACTGATGAAATAATCAGACTCCAATGGCCCTGGTTAAATTCAGTCTGTCACAAAAAGAACATGGATGTGGGAAAGGGAATTATAAGGAGGAGTGGGGTACCTGACAGGGGTAGGAGGAAGATAAGAGAACATGGGGGAGTGAGGACAGTTGGAATATATAAGTATATTGCATAGCATTATCAAAGAAAAAACTTAATAAAATGTTTTTGAGACAGGATCTCTGTATGCATCTCTCACTATCCTGGAACTCTCTTTGTAGACCATGTTGGCCTGAAAATCAGGGAACCACCTGTCTCATGTCTCCCAAATGATGGGATGAAAGGTGTGTACTACCACACCTGGAAAAATTATTTTTAATGAATTGCTGCTGGGTTCGGTTAATTGAGTGGTCTTAAAAATTGCATTTGGCCCTTAGGATATAGAGTTTTTGAGTGAGCCTATGAAAATGGCTACAAATATGTCTGTTCTATATTACTCCTATCACACAATTAGTCAGCCCATCTGAGAGCCCACAATGTGGCACATGTATGGTGTCCATGAAGTTGTAGATGAGCTTTTGAATTTTAAAGTTCTTTTTACTTAATTTTGTACGCAAGGCTGTTCAAATAGCACAAATGGAGCCAGTGCATTGAGGGGAGAATGACACTGAAATATACTAGTCCTTTGGCATTGAAATACTATGGTCACCCTGATTTTTGTTTCACTTTATGAGGCAATTAAAGGTATAATATAAGTTTTCTGTCATCAAAAAGTTAGTTCATGGTTGGCAAGGTGTTGTTGTACAGACATATACTGCCGACACATTGAAGGAGAAGGCAGAAGGATCATAAGTTCAAGGCCAACTTGAGCTACACAGAATGACCTTGTTAGGAATATCAATAATAAGAAGAAACAGAAGAGTCAGAGAAGGAGGAAGAGATGGTAAAGAATGTGAGGAGGAAGAGGGGAGTGAAAAAGAAAAGATGTTAATTATACTTAACAGTTAGAAACTATGAACTGTAAAACTTACAATAGAGCCAACCATGGGGTATAGACAGACTGCAAGTGCAGTGTGGAATACACTAATTACAATAATATAACTTAATTGTTACTTAATAAAAATAGTGACATTCTGGAAAAATAGCTGTGGTTAGTTTCTTTATAAAATATTTTACAAGCAAGGTGATATTGCTCAGTTGCCTTTGTGAATTGAGTTCCACAGTGTAAAAGTCAGGAAGGACACAATGGCTCTTGGACTGAATAATCAGCAAAGGAAATTATTTTTGAAGCCATTGGTTTGCAAAGAGGATGTAATTTAGTTTAAACTGCATGTATCTTGTACTGATAGTAGTTTGAAGAGATAAAAATGATTTGTTTAAAAAATTCAAAACACTATTTTGTAATTTCCATTATTCTGCAAATAATAGATGATATTTTATCCATTCTTTTAATAAAAGCCACAAAACAAAGCATGTAACTATGACTTAAAAATACAACTGGAGATCCTTTATAATTAGGATGAGATCTAGGAAAAATCTTCTAAAGAAGAAAATGGAAGCAATTTTCAGGGCCAAGAAAATGAAAGCAGTACACAGTAATTGGATGAGCTCAAAGAAGAAGAACAAAGGATAAACAATAACATATTCAATTATTGTTAATTGGAAAAGCCAAGATGTTCCTCCAGGCAGAAATCAGTAATTAGAATGTACTGAAGCTCATTATCATCATCTGAGCTGGAAATAGAAGTGAATTATGTCCCTTCCCTACCTGTTTCTCTTGGCCAACAATATGTAGATACTTCTAGTGATGAGCTGAAGCAACTGAAAAGGTAAAACGAAACATTGAAACCTCCCCTTCTGTAAAGACACAGCACATCTGCAGGCTTTTGAAGCCCTTTTGCCAATCATCACCTATGAGCTCAGCTCCACCCACACACACAGCAGGAAGTAGGAAGCAAAGCAGAGATAGCTGACTTATTTTAAAGCACCATCGACATTTACAGATCTCAATGATTTCTACTAATTGCAAAGTTGTCTGACTAGACCTGTGACTTACACTACCCTACCTTATTTGATCTCCATACCCCACTTCTCCAGCCTTGATTGACATTGATTCCAATTGGCCTGGCTATTCCACTGTCACACCTGACTTTAAGGTTGGAGATTTCTTGAAGTCTTTTCCCTAGCCCATCTTGGGCACCAGTGTGTGAAAATCCACCTCACTTGTGATAAGACCGAAGTCTTGTTGGGCATGATGCAAGTTCAAATGCATATGTGGGTCTTCAATGCATATCTACTACATAAGAACAATTGGAGTTGGATCCCAGAAATTGTAATAATTCACTACATGATACAAATTAAAATCCTAGAAAAAAACCCATATCCATGTTAAAGCTTTTGTAAGGATGATTGATTAATACTTATGTGGTTTTTTGGAGAGCTGTAATGTTGCAGATTCAGAGATAAACTACCTTGGTTATCTGTAGCCCTCTTAATAGCCATCCATTGTTCACCTCTGTGTGTCACCAAACATTTTTGTGACTATCAGGTAAAAATCCTTTGGAAATGAAATGTACAAAAAGACCCCTAATTTTTACCAACTCCAAAGCTAAGGATGTCATCAGATAGCATCTGAGGAAGACAACAGACATTTTATAGAAACATATATGACTTCTCACCAGTGTTTTTTTTTAAATCCCTTTATTCATTATTTTCTTTTGCCATTACCGTTAAACTTTCATGAAACATTTACCATGTTGGAACATGGTATTCTTGAAAATATGGAATGCATGTTCTCAGGCTACAGTCACTCATATTTATTGCTAAACTATCTCTTTTTCCTTTTGAAGTGAGATCCATGTTTTTGTACTAGTAATGAATATTTAACAATTGTGGCCTATTTTTCACATCCTTCATGTTCATTCATTTGTGTTTTCCTTTAGATCAGTGATTCTCAACTTGCTTGTCAGAATCTCTTTGGGGGTTGAAGAACCCTTTCACAAGAGTTGCCTAGAGACCATCAGAAAACATAGATATTAGCATTATACTTCATAACAGTTGTAAAATTACAGCTATGAAGTACCAATGAGGATGATTTTATGGTTGGGGGGTCTCCACAACATGAGAAACAATCAATGGATTGAAGCAGTAGGAAGGTTGAGAACCACTGCTTTAGATCCACATAATGATTACTCAAACCTCAGCTCACACATGACCCAAAGGATTTCCAGGGCTCCTCTAAAGAAATAGAAATTAATTATCCTCACTTGGAGGTGACATGTCTCTACAGCCCTCAAAAAACCGGAGTAAAATTTAACAATATGCAATCTTTATAAAAATGATTGTTTGGATAAGCAAGTTTTACAATAAAGATTAATCCATAGGTGCTAACCTATGTTACTAATTTAATGGAATTTCTTTCATCATTTATTCTGTATTTCTTTGGATTATAAATATATTAATGACAAGAATATATGACTTATGTTCTCCTGAGCAAAAGTGCCCACATATTCAGACATCAGGGACTCATTCGGGCTTGCCTGAAGCCCCTTTATCAGAATGTGTAAGACATAGTAGTCCTTCAAGTACATAAATTTATTCTGTTTGTTTAACAATGGGTTCCTGAACATTTGGATTCCTATAGTGGCTCTTTTGAAGAAGGTAACTTATTTACTCAAAATCAAGAACGTCAAATGTTCTTCAATCAATTTTTACTATTTTATTTTAAAGTTCATTTTCATGAGAATTAAGACCTTCAAGGAGAACTCCCTCCACCCAAATATTTACATATATTATATAATTAAAAGTTGTAGTATTTTATTACTGTCTTTATCTTACAGATGACTATCATAGGCTCAAGACAAAGCAACTTGTCTAATGTCCACATGGAAGCAGGAGTAGAAAGGACTTACTGTCTACTTATATTACTTGCATAGCCTAGACCTGGAGAGATTACAAGTCTATATCTCTCCTTAAAATAAAAGATTTTATTGTCTTAGTTTTTCATGTATATGACTATTTGCCTACACTTGTATATGTGCATCATGATACAGATGCTTGATAGCTGTCTTGTGGTTCTGGGAACCAGCCCTGGGTCCTCTTATTCACTGAAACATCTCTCTAGCCTCAACAAAATAGCCACCAATAACATTGTGTTGCTCCCCCTTTCTAAAATACTTTATACAAATGTATTAAGAAACAATACATTTGTTTATGCATATAAATATATAAACTTATTCTTTGGCTATTTGAATTTTGGTCACTTTTTATAGGAAATAGATGTTTTTAATAAAATATATTTTGATTATAGTTTTACCTCCCCCAACTCCTCCCAGAATCTTTCTATTTCCCCACCCACCCAAATCCACACACATTCTTTCTTTCTCTTTCCCTTCAGAATATAAACAGGCATCTAAAGTAATAATAATAATATTAAACCAGAGTAGGACATGATGGGAGAATGTCCATATATATATATATATATATATATATATATATATATATATATTTCTCTTATTGGTTGATGAATAAAACACTGTATGTCCAGTAGCCAGGCAGGACGTATAGCAGAACTACAAGACAAGGAGAATTCAGAGGAGAGAACACAGAGAGGAGCCACCAGGGAGACATCATTTAGCACCTGAGAAAGCAAGAGGTCCCAGCATCATCTGGTAAGCCAAGAGCTTGAGGAGATACACATATTAATATAAATGGGTTAATAATTAAGAGAGAGCTAGCCTCTAAAAAGCCTATGCCATAGGCCAAACCATTTATAATTACTATAACCCTCTGTGTGTTTATTCGGGTCAAAATGGACGTGGGACAAGATGGAAAAGGAACTCCACCTACAAGGGTATATGAACAAACACACAATGAAATATTTGAAGTACTCAAGTTAGAATAGTGGTACAGTGAGCACCAAAACCCATGCTAATTAAATTTTAGAATTAGCTATTAAAATTCTTGATTTATCATACATCTATTCTTCTGTTCACAAATTTATCTTATTATCTTTAATGAATTTCAAAAACAAATAGTAGACATACATTTTATTTTATTGAAAACACTTCCAGGTGAAAATTATGTAACAATGCATGGAAACTCTTAGGTGTGACATTCAGCCAATATGGACCAATGATTACCCCATGTAAGTCAAATCTCTATCAAAATCTAGAAGATTCCCATGACTTTAGGAAGCTCCCAATGCCTCATTCTCACTCACATCCCAGCCACATCCTCACCAGAGGCAATGCACTGATTCTTTTCCACAGCACAATAGTTTCGCTTGTTCCCAAACTTCATGTAAATGGAATCATACAGAATGTACTCTCTTGTGCAAAGTTTCTTTCATTTGGCCCAAGTTTTATAGTTTCCATATTGTTTCATGAATCCTGAGTTTGTTCTTTGATATTATCAAGTTGTTTTTAATTGAACAAATTTGAATTTTATATTCATGCCAATGACACATTGCTAATCTTTGGTTATGATGTCTGTGGCTGAGTTTTATCATTCTTCAAGATGGATAGCCAACTCTTCAGTTTCTATTTGTTAGAAAGGCCTTCCTTTCAACAACAGGATGCCTGTAAAACATTTAACTATGGAGAGTGTTTTCTGAACTGTCCTTTGTAAATCCTTCTTACAATTAACACAATTTATATAGTCTTAGATCTACAGTAGTGTGTCTTTCTCTGTCTCTCTCCATCCCTATCATATATATATGTGTGTGTGTGTGTGTGTGTGTGTGTGTGTGTGTGTGTGTGTGTGTGTGTGTGTGTTACAAGTGGAAGGTAAATCCCTATTACTGAACACATCATACACTTCAGACACAGTGCTGAGTCCCCAGAGATGGAACTGACATAAATATCTCCTCCCAGAGGAATAACTATTATTGTAACAGAAAGTAGTATGTAAGCTTTCAAAGGAAGGAAGCAACTAATAATCCCACCCTGCTATTATGATGCCTCTAAATCACAATAAAGCCAGAATGGCACAATAACATTAAGGGTACAGTAGTAGCACACATACATTGGCAGTAACTAAGAACTCTCTAATTGGACCCTAGACCTATTCAACAAGAGGGAAAACATGTCTAGTACTGGAAACCTAGCTAACTCTTCAGGGCTAGTGAAGTCATAGATTTGGGAGGAGATCCTACAACCCACTACTTTACTAAACCAGCATAATCCTTAAATTCATTCTAAATGTTTGTCTGTGTACCCACAGATAAGACTAGTCCTTACCCCTCATTAAGAAATATTCTCTTTGCAACAGAAGGAGACCATTCCAGAAAACCATAGCTAATTAAAATGCAAAGTTGTGGAGCCTAGTCCCAATTGGATACATTTACAAAACATTCCTACACCTAAGGCTCAGGGAACATTATGGAAGAAGAGGTAAAAATATTTTAAGAGGCATAGGACCAGGGAGTTTGTAGTGGGATTATGTCACCTAGTCATGTCAGAAATTTAACCACAAAGTCTCGCCAACATGATTTTCCAAGACAACAACAATAGACATCTCAGAGAAGATGGTTGAACTACCATGAGGGTTCAACACTACACAAAGAACTACAGGCAACTAAGTAATATTGAGAATGGGAAAAATAGTTTTCTCCAGGAAAGAGCACACCAATTGATTATCCAATATCAAATGGTCAGCCTTGAAAATACATATGAGTAACATTCAGACTGAACAGATTATATTTAGGAATCTATATACACACTCATATACAAATATATGTGCATGTAGCAACAATAAAAAAGAGGCCATGAATTTGAAAGGAAACCAGGCAGAGTATATGGAAAGGTCTAGAGGAAGGAAAGGAAAGGGAGAAAAGATGTAATTATATTATAATCTCAAAAATGAAAGAAAAAATGAGAAAAATCATAAAATATATTTAATAATGTTTTTCTCTCTCCCAAACTTTCCCAGAATCTTCCAACTTCCCTACCCACCCAGCTTTATTCTCTATCTCTTTCTCTTTCCCTCTCTCACAAAAGAACAACAAAATATTTTTTCTTACAAATTGTATTTCTTTTGGGACTTGTTTTGGGACATGGTTTTTGCTCTGATTTTAGTATGTATTTAGTATTTTACTCTAGAGGTTATATTATACTTCTTTAAAGTGAATACTTTTATTAGGTTACTATTTTGTTATTTTCTAGAAAATACAGAAGTCTTGGAACTGTGTAACTCCACTTCTATTCCAATGTTTAATGCTATTTTTGTAACATTCAGTGTACACTTAGAACCCAAACAAGTTGTTGGATGCAAGAAAAGTTGAAATTTCACATCATATCCAAATGAAATCTTTTGAAAAAGATGTATTTATTGGTTCCAACTGTTAGTGATTTATACATTAATATAGTGATTCAAAGGGAAGTGAAATGGCAGGCTCAACAAATATAAGTTCTTGAAGATATCATAAAAATCACCTAGTCTACTGTTAAGCCAATGAGATGTGACTGGCATTTAAAGAAGACAATTCTTTATTTACAGTACTGGCAAGTCCATTTGCTTAGTATTGTGCTTGCCTATGTACTAAATGCCTCCCTTAGGGCCATAAGCTGATAATCATTGGTATCCAATCTTCTCGTTACAGAAAGAGAGAGTCTAAGATCCAGAGCATACAGGTAGGTGTAAATATCACTATTATCCTTGTAGAACACCAAGTAAACTTGGTCTGTATCCTATTTCTGTTACAAATGTGTCATGCTTGATCTGAGGATGGATATGAAAATAGTTCACCTATTGCCAAAATGTAAACTAAACTATAAGATAATTTTAATTTTTGTCTCCTGAGTTAATGTAATATGTTTGAAAAAGTCATTCCAAAGAAGTTAACAGTGTGGGGTTTTGAATTCAATTTTATTCTAAGTGCCATGGACCTCCCTTAGCCATTTAACTGTTGTGAGATACTTGCATTTGTTATTATTGTCCTTACAACACTGATATATTTAGGTTTTTAAAAGGTCCATACAAAACTTTCATATAAAAAGCCCATATAATTATTGTAGAATAATTAGTGTTTTATTTAGTTTCTTGTTTAAAGAAGTAAAATATATTAATATTTTAAATACTGAAAAGCCCATTTCTTAGATTTGTCTCCCTACAATTTTGTGAACATGCAAACAATTTTATTCTCCTTATTGTCATAGTCACAGCTACTCAAGCATCTTGAAAACTAGTTTCTACAGTTGTACTGCCCCCACACAATTTTGTCATTATGTCTGTATACTCCAATTATGAAACAGGTGCTTAACTCAGTCTGCTAAAAAAAAAAACCAAAACTTGTTTTGGATCAGCAATATGCTAAACACGGCGGGTGTCTTGGCTGTATGGTACCCACTAAGGAGATGAGGCTGTAGGCTCAGAATGCCCAGGCAAAGAAATAGCCCCAAATCTTGAACAAGAAAAGGCTAAATATGTACTACTCACTGAGATTATGCATTTTCCTTTGGGCAAGAAATAAAAGTTTAGATGGGACTGAAAACAAAGATGCCAGCCAAGTACATGATTAGAAACTGTTAACAGATGGATGGGGTAAAGGGGAATCTAAGTGGGTGTTGGCAGAAATTGTCATAGTTCTTGGATTCTGTCCTACCAGATTGATGGTGCTTAAGTAAGCAGGGCCTGTTGTTAGCATTTGTTAGTAATTAATAAGAAGAATTGCCCTTTTTAATTCATTTATTTCTGTTGACATATATCCATCACACATAGTTGGGTTTCATAAAGGTCATTTCTTTCCAGTATATCATTCTACAATTATCATTGGGTGGGTTGCATCAGAATATGTGTTCAGTTTTTACATAAACAGCACTTATTGAACATTCTAAAATGACTAGTTTTGTTTTTAAAATCATGTGGATACCATAGAAAAACAAATACAAAAATGAAGAATTTATTCTGGTGGGGCTAACATTTTAAGGAGGTCATAATGCGGTTGGTAATCAGAAGCGGAGGAAGTCATGGAAGACCTGTGATGAAATATTATCCAAGTTGTGGCCTGAAAGAAGCAAGGAAGAAGGCAGTAGGAACGTTTGGGAAAAGAAGGATCTAGGCAGAGACAACTAGTTAAGTCCTTAAAGTCTGGTAAATTGCAGTAATAGTAAAAGGTGGGACTGAGAGCATAGCTCAGTGGCAGACTGCTTCCCTAGCATGTGGGGGAAGCCAAACCAAAACAAACAACTCAGTAAAGAAATGGGACGGAAAGAAGGGCAGAGTGGAGACGAAGTTGGTAAAAGATGAAATACACTATAGTTCCCCTAGAATAAATTTTAAATAGAACTATTTGCTGGTGAAACTGATTTTGCGACTTATGCAAATGGCAGGTGAAAATTCCCTCACTGTTTAGTGTGGCCTCCAATGCATTGTCTGTCTTCATTCACATCTTTCTGTTGCATGTTTTGTGCTTCTCATAGACACCTGAATTTAGCATTTGTGACAAAATCTAATCAGGAGTCAATGCATACCTCTGTAGTAAACAAAGTATACATCAGGTGTTGTATTATTGCATTGAGCCATTATGAGGGCTACGTTTCATCCTTAGTAGCAGGTTCAAGATCATCATGATCATGAATAAGCTAAAGTCTCCCTGTAAAATGAATACAATGTTCTCAGCTTCTGCATCCTATTACAATATCTGTGGATAGTTTCCCATCATCTACAATTCTAGAGTGCTCCACAGACAAAGATGTATCTTTCACATTACTCTACTTACAAATTTGTGTCCCTTCTTCTGTGATCCTAGAAATTAACGTATTGTTCCAATCACCTGCTGTGGCTGCTCTCCAGTGACCTGAGAACTGCTGAGCTGAGCAATTCAGTGCTCTTAGAGAAGTTTGACCTATGTTGCAAGTCTGCAGTGCAAACAAGGTAAAGTAGACAAATGGCATAGCTGAGGGGGATACTGTGGTTGTTGTAGAAAGGGAGAAAGTCAGAGAGAATAGAATCGTACTTAATTGGAGCAGTGAATAGGACTTTGGGAAACAGATATTACTAGCTACAGATATAGACAAATGAGGAGGTTTGTAGTGATGTCCAGAATTACAACCTACAAATTGGAGTGAATGTGAAGCTATTCACTAAGGCACGAGATCTCCTGGTAAGACCACACAGAAAAGATGAGTTGGAAGTGCTCTTTAAATCAAAAGAAAAAAGCAGATATCAAGTAGACAGTGGAGAAAAGACAGGAACTTTGACTTGAAAACAATTTTAGACTCATGGGCATATAGATATTAAATCTAACTTTAGCTACCTAGGGGTATCTGTACCAAAAGAGAAGAAATATCCCTGGGATTTAATTACTAACAAAGTTGCCCTATTTTGAAGTGGAGTGACAGAAGAAGGACCAACAAAGGGCAGTTAATGGGATTAAGGAAAAAATAAGGCCTTGCAGTTTGATTGGCTTTCTTTATCAAGGTGCAAATGTTGCATGACTACTGTAATGGAACTTTCTCAGAGCAATAGATTTTAATGGGATTTCATATTCCATTCCATATGCCATTGGGCAACCATTTTAGAATTGCAACACTGGGTCATGATGTCTGTTTAGTTATAGTAGCTAGCAAAATATTAAGTGTTTTACAATATCTGTTTAATGTACTCATCTAATTCTAAGACTATTAGTGAAATATTGGAAACCTTTGTCATAGTTAGATAGAAATAATTCTGTGAAGTGAATTGTTTGTTATTACATGCATGTGGCTATGAAATTTAAAACACCAGTCTGGTTTTACTGGGATATGCAAGAAATTCACACAATAATAGATTTTTAACTCGTTGAAATAGTCTAACCCATTGATCGAAACTGTCCTAGAGTTTAATACCATCCATGACTGGCTAATATATGTCATGGCAGGTCTGATGGTAGCAGCTTACAGATACAACAGTAATATTCAGCCAAAAGAAGAGGCAAAGATGTCGACAATGAATATACACTTGTAGTTCATACTTAATGGCCACTAATGAGGAACTATCACTGAGGTCATTCCCTTTGTGATTTGGGCAGCTAATTACTTGGACATCCATAGTCATTTATAGCAATCCACTTTGCTTTCTATAGTAGTTGATAGTACAGATATTTTGGAATAAAAAACCCTATTTATTCCTGTTCCTAAGGAGACAGAAGTGCCAAATATAGATGTTTTATATTGCTTCCAAAAAGGAGCATGGAATTTGGGGTGAAGTGAGAGGAGAAAGATTTTTTGTTTACTAATTCATGGCTAAGAGAAAGTTCAGTGCTAACACGTACAGAAATTGCCTAATATAATGGGTAGTTTGAGTGAATATTTAATAAATGTCTGAGGTGGTCCTCTGGTTATTTCCTTTACCATGGAATAATTGTAATTAACTCACCCTAATTAACACTGCATTCTGATATTATACTATAAACAGAACCCAAGAAAAGACTGAGGTTAGGTATTGACATTTAATTCAAGTATTCAGCCTTATATTGTGTGCTTGGGGTTTATTTATACCAATAGCCCAGTTCCTCACAAGACTTCTGACAATTTTTCAATACTTCTTAGTGACAACTCAGTAGGAATGTTCTGTAAGTGGAGGGATATTGACCTGTTTGCTTTAAACAGCAATTTACTTTAACTGAGACAAGGACAAGAGGGAATGGATTTCCATTGTATAAATTAAACACCTCCTATGACATCACATAGAATTTATGTAGATGGATTGTTTGAAACTGGTTATACAGCAAGATTAATCTTCCCAAAGCATAGTGTTGATCTTCTGAATCCACACTCAAAATCCTTTAAGATGGATTTCTGTATTCTGCAGAATGCAATTGACCTCTTAAAATGGCTCTCTATTTTTTAAAGGTTTATAGCATGCTGCTTCCCTTTACTGACCCTAAAAATTGACCCAAACTGGTCTTGATGTTTCCCTGTTTTTGTATCTAGGGTATTGTCTTCATACTGCTCCTTCTAGCACGTGTGCCATGCTCCCATTCAAATACATTCACATCCGCATCATCCTTTGAAGTAGACTAGGTTAGAAGTTTACCTTATTCATTAAGTTGCCTCTCATCCCTTCAGAATAATTTTGTATTTCATTACATGAAAAATATTTGCATTTATGGTATTTCATATCCATAACATGATCATATCTTTCTTATAGTTATTAATGTCTCAATGCTAAGGAAATAGAAAAAATCATAGGTCCTTAAAATACCTGCTCTGACCTATATCTGTTGGTAGCAAATCTTAAGCAGGAGTGATGTGGGACTCTGTTTACATTATTTATTTTGGGTTTAGTGTTAACAATCATGTTTCAGTTAAGACACAGGAATACTTCAATTTCAATCTGCCTTCAGAGTTACTCTTTATAGCATGACCACATTACTCTTCCAAGTATAAACATTTGTACTCTTCCATTTTGGAATTAAAGAATTATAAACATGCTATATATTTATATTATTGCATTTTAAGAGGACACTTAATATCTAAGACATTCTACAATGTTTTAGTCATGCTAAGGCTATATATCATAGATTATGAAGTATCTTGACACTCTCATGGTTTCATGTTAGACATAACTACTTATATGAACCATTCTGTTATTTTAATTTTTGTGATACTTTGGATGGAAAAATGAACTTCAAATATGCTAAGAAAACAGTTTATTACTGAACTACATATCCTGAAGCCTGGGATTTAAATTATGAGGGAGTAATGCAAAGAAAAATAGACACTTAGTGATTATTCGGGGATTTGATACTCATGTGGTCACAGGGAGTGGTACTATTTTAACTGTTCCTGAAGAATTGAGGGGTTACATTGCTTGTTACCTAGATAACTTTTGTTCTTTATTGTTTTCTGAACTTATTTTTCTAGATGTCTTATGCATTTATTAGCTATATGATGTTTTTGTCAATAATTTTATTTTTGATTTAGTTATTTACAATTAGAATCTGTGTTCATATTCAAAACACATAACTGATTATATACTATCTTTGGTCCCTGTCTCCACCTTATCTATAACCCATGATCCCTACAAAATAAATTATATAATTCTTTTCTTGATATACTTAAAGCTCCATATGGTAAATTGTTGATAGGTTTTAGTATGGCAGTTATAAGCATTTTAGATACATAATTCTCTAAACTATTAAAAATGAAGGAAAATACAAAGATTAAAATAATATAGTAGGACATGATAATGTCATGATTAATGTAGTGTAAGTACACATAGAGCAAAATTATATGAATTAAAAAGAAGTTTGATGAAGTAGATTGAACAGGATTTGGTTATTGACTGAACCTGCTTCATGATAAGGAGGAGAAGAAATGACTACCAAATAACACCTTCTATGTATCCTGACATGACTAGAAAGGTTAATTAGGTCTTTATGATCACAGGCATAAAGGAGCTAGTCCCATTAATTATTGATCTGTCTGTCATCACCTAATCACGTCACATAAAGGCTCATTTCCTAATGTCAACACTTTGGGTTAAGACTTCAACATATGAATTTTAGAGAGAGTTGTTTAATCTACAGCAGATGGTATAGCTATACAATTGAGCATTGGACATCAACACATGAATTTGGAGAGAACACAAACATTCAGACCAAAGCATAAACATAAGGCTTAATTTTTAATTTTCTATACAATTCAGAAAAGTAAAAATGAGACAGGAACCTAGAATGCCTTTGCTGGCAGTCATTATAAGAGAAATTAGATATTTTTCTCCTTTAGAGAAGCTTTCATTTTCCCTTGATCCCCCCAAACCATCACAAAGTTCAATGCTTCAGCCAAGACATCAACTCTACTACAAACCATATTTTGAGGTTAAGGCTAAAAGCTTAGTTCATGCTTACCAACCTTTGGAGAGACATAACTGCCTGTTTTCTCTATTTAATTTGTACCTTTTTGTTTCCCATTGCATTCACTCTATTTTTTCTATTCATACCTTTTTAATTTTTAGTGCATATTATATACTAATGGATGTAAGAAATTTAGAGCATCTTAAGTTACTATAAACCTGGGCCTTTGAGGTGTTTTATATACAGCAACAGGGATTAGTGTAACACTTTTTAATTTACCATTAAGAGACACAAATTTACAAATGCTGCAGTAGACAACAGAGAGTGAAAGTATAGGAGGTATAACTTGATTACAATGACAGATGCCCAAGATATTAATAAAGTATGCTTTGAGGAATATATAGGAAGACTTTTCCACAAAGGATTAACTAAGAGGGAAGACTCACCCTGGATGTGTATAGTACCATCCTACAGGTTTGGAACTTGTATGTAATAAATGGATAAAAAGAGAAAAAATAGCAGGGTAAGTCCAGATGACTTCTTTCTCTTTGCTGAACACCCTGATGTGAGCTACATGCCCTCTAAAGCCATGATCTGTACATGGTTCATGTTTTCACATTATTACTCTCAAATGTTTGGAGACATAAATGAAAAAAAAAACTGACATAAGAGGTAACACGGCATCAGGAGAAATGTGGAACCTGAGAACTTGAGAAGGAGACTCTTCAGTAAGAGAAGGACAATAAAGCAAATATGTGGGAATAGACAGAGAAAGAAGGAACGTTTTGTTGGAAATGGATCTTACTAAAAGGAAATAGCCTCTGATAAATTGGAGTGAGAGATATCTGAGATAAATTGGAGTGAGAGATATCTGAGAAGAGATTTCTAGGCATGACCCTAATTATTTTTAATTTTTAATTTAAATCAGAACAATTTTATTTTACATACCAATCCCAGTGCCCTCTCCCTCCCATCCTTCCACTCCCATTCACTCCCCATCCTAACCCATCCACTCTACAGAGATGGAGAGACTTCCCATGGGGACCATAAAAGTCTGTCACATCTTTTGAGGCAGGACCTAGGCCTTCCCTCCTATATCTAGGCTGAGAGAGTATCCTTCCATAGGGAATGAGCTCCAAAAAGCCAGTTCATGCCCTAGGGATAAATACTGGTTCCACTGCCAGAGGTCCCATAGACTGCCCAAGCTCCCCTCCAACTCTCACCCACATTCAGGAGACTTGGTTCGGTCTTATGCAGGTTCCCCAGCTGTCAGACTGCAGTCCATGAGCTCCCACTTGCTCAGGTCAGCTGTTTCTGTGATTTCCCCAGCATGGTCTTGACCCATTGCTTATCACTCCTCCCTCTCTACTACTGGATTCCAGGAATTTGGCTCAGTGCTTAGCTGTGGGTGTCTGCTTCTGCTTCTATCAGTTACTGGATGAAGGCTCTATGATGGCATTTAAGGTGGTCATCAATCTGATTACTGGGGAAGGGCACTTATGGTGGCCTCTCCTTTAATGCTTAAATTCTTATTTGGGGTCATCTTTGTGGATGGCTTGCAATTTCCCTAGTGCCAGGTTTCTCATTAAGCCCATAATGTCTCCCTCTATCAAAGTATCTCTTTCATTGCTCTCCTCTGTCCTTCCCCCAACTTGAACTTCCTGATCCCTCATGTTCTCCTTTTCTCTACCTTTCTCCCCTCCTGTCTCTCCTACTCCCCTCTCCCTCTCCCTCTCCCCATGCTCTCAATTTACTCAGGAGATCTTGTCTCTTTCCCGTTCTCCTGGGGACCATGTATGTCTCTCTTAGGGTCCTCCTTGTTTCCTAGCTTCTCTGGAGTTGTGGATTGTAGGCTGGTAATCCTTTGCTCTATGTTTAGTACCCACTTATGAGTGAGTGGATATCATGTTTGTCTTTCTGTGTCTGGGTTACCTCACTTAGGATGGTTTCTTCTAGTTCCATCCAGTTGCCTGCAAATTTCAAGCTCTCATTGATTTTTATGGCTGAGTAATATTCTATTGTGTAAATGTACCACATTTTCTTTATCCATTCATCGGTTGAAGGGCATCTAGGTTGCACCAGGTTTCCCTTTAACCCCATGATGGCTCCCTCTATCAAGATATCTCTTTCATTACTCTCCCCCTCTGCCCCTTCCCCAACTGGGTCTTCTTGATCACTTGTGTTCCCACCCTCAATCTCTCCCTCCTATCCCTCTCCCAGTTTACCCAGGAGATCTCAACTATTTCCCCTTCCTGGGACTTCCATGTGTGTCTTCTTATGGACCACTGTTTATCTAACTTCTTTGGTGTTAAGAATTACAGCAGATTGTCTAACAGTTTAAATGTCTAGATCACAGATTTGAGGTATGTTCTAAGTGAAATATGAAGTCACTTTAGACATGAACAAAATGAGTGTGTATGAGAGATAACTTAAGTCTTTTGGCGGAATGATAGTGGGAATGTAATAAGCCAGGGTATCACCACAAAGCTAAACATTAGAGAAGTACAGCCTTGACCTAGCAAATTCTTGTTCGTCTGTGTAATTTGTAAAAGTTTTAACAACTAAACTCATAATATAATTGCAATCATTCTTAGATCCAGTGGACTTCTGTAATCATAGGATACAGGTTAAGCATGTTCTTGGAGCTGATTGATCATAGTAGATATGGAACTACATCTTCCCAGGGTCTGTGTCAGAATCCAACTAAGATTCCAGGGGTCCAGCAAGCAGATCAGAAGCTTTGGCTTACTGGGTATCCATTTTAAAACAATTAAGTTAAGTGATCACAGATCACATAGATTGGTTACCTCCAAGCTGAAGTCTCTAGGTTTGCACAGTGGCCATATGATAAGCCATGAGGTTTATTTGAGGTGTGCTTATTGCTAAGCAATCAATTCCTTTCCGAAAACCTTGTAGGAAACAAATATTTTCTATATATTGAAAGACATTTTATAGGTAAGGATGGGAAAAAAAGCCAGAATGCATCCACTATTTCAATGACTGTATTTATGAAGAAAGCACAAATCATCTTGGCTATTTGCCATTGATACAAATTTGATTCCTTTATTTAATAGCTTTATGTTGATTTTCCAACTGTTTTGGGAACAGTATATGTTCAATGTCAGTATTTAATTTATTTACACAAAATGCAGAATTTGCATTGAAAAGAAGTTTTAGCATATTTGTAGCTAAAACTAACACAAAACTAGGATCCCTATACTACAAAATAACTCCAGGTCTGAGGAGAAGCTTTGTGCCTCAGCAAAAATAAATCCTGTTTCCTAAGCTATAGTGTGCACAAGGTTTCCAACACATCCCCCGTTGCTACGGAAACCTTTCGTATCTGGGCTCTACACAGCTGACACATTTCAAAGTCAGCTCTCAACCCTCTCGCTCACAGCTTAGGGTGATAAATGGAAACAAAGAAAAACACAGGAACAATGAAATATCAATATATATTACTTGATTAAAAATAAATGAAATGCCACATATAGGGGGAAAGTTAAGGTAAGGCAAATTCCCAGATGCCACAGACTCCAGCTGCAGCAAAAGATATGGAAACATCTACAGAGTCCACAGTCTATTAAAAAGATTTCTGTCCTTTGGACTTAGTGACACAGAATAAAATGGAAGCTTACAGGGAGATTCTCAGTAACTCTGCCATGGTAAAACAGTCTGTGCTCATCAAAGCAGTATGCGGGAACTAGGAGGGGCAGAAAAAGGAGAGGGGCTGCAGGCAATTTAGAAAACCCCAAAGCAGTCTTAGGAGGTGTTCAAATATAGAAAGCCTACCTTCTAAGAATGTCCTAGAGGGGCCTTCCTGCTTTAATCTCTTTTCTTCGCCCTACTCAGTCAATGTATTTGATGGATTGAAGACACTGTTTGTTAAAGGGGTAGATACCCGAAACCTGGTAGATACTTCTTAAGCTGGGAGACTAATAATGCCCATATGTAATAGTTTCAGATTGAGGGGGTAAATATTTCAGTTCTTTTTGTCACCAGTTGGCCCAGAAGTGATAATAGGATTTTCATGCTTTTAAATATTTTTAATTTAATAATTTCCACAGATTCCAATGGAACATCAACATTGAAAAGAAACTGCATTCTTGGGAAGAAGAGTTTCATCAAGAGATGGAGGGGTATGATAAAGGATAATAGAGGCTGAAAATGAGCAAAGTTCAATACATTTGCATGAAATTTTCAAATAATTACAAAAGACCCTGCTGTTTTCAGATTAAATTGTTTCTATTTTCTTCTGTTTCTTGAGATGATTATAGCAATACAAGTCAGTTGAATACATAAATGTTTGTTCTATTTAAAACAAATCATTACTGTACTTTTAATTTGTGCAAATGCAAGTCAGTATTATAAGCTACCAAAACAATATGTTGGTGGAGACATAAGAATGAATGATTAATCAGTGTATATTAAATTTGCTGAATATCTCAATATTTGCCCCAAATAGCAAGAAATTTGAATGGCCATAAGGAAGAATCATGCCTTTGTGAAGACACACATCTGGAGAAGTCAGTCTGTACATGTCCAGCCCTTGTCATAGCACAGCTGTCAGATCCACTTAATTGTAGTTATTTCTTTCCATTTCATTCAATATATTGAAATTAAATGAACAGATATTAGTGATGATATGAAAAATCAATTGCATAGATTAATAAATTTCTAAGAAAATGGGTTGCTTTTTAAAAAAAACATGTTGAATAATGACCCCTCAAACCTAATTCCCAGCACCTATAAATATGTTAATTGTCATGGCCAAAGAAAATTTTCAGATGTGACTTTACCAAGTACATTGAGATTGGAATACTATTCTGAAATAGCCACCTGAGTTAAATGCAGCCTTATAAAGGTGACACAGGGAAAATCAATTCCAGAGAGAAGGAGCTAGCCTGATGGAAGAGAAGTTTGTAGTAATAGGAAAGGAATATGGAGGGCCACTAGACCAGGAGTGATGGACATCACTAAAAACTGGCAATGGCAAGGACAAATACTTCTCGTTGGAATCTCAAGGAGGAACACAGCCTTCTTAACACCTTCATCTAAGCACAAAGGCTATTTTACATTTATGACTTTCAGAATTGCAAGACAATAAATTCCTGTGATCTTTAAGTCTTTACATGTGTGGTAATTTATTATAGATGTAATTTAACGATTTAATAAATAATCTCACTACAGCCTTAGGAACAAGAGGGAAGAAGTAGACAGGATGGCAGGATAGGTGTGTGGCATTCATTTAATATTTTTTTCTGAGAATTTCCCATGTAAACACTGTATTTACATCATTTCCCTACGCCATCTCCCCCTTCCAATTCCTCACAACTCCTCACATACTCCCTCTCAAATGTATGGCCTCTTATTCTTTCATTATTATTATTGTGGTCTATATAATAGTATATTTATATATGTGTATATAAAGAAATCCTACTGAGTCCATTTAGTGTTATCCATATATGTATGTGCTTTGGCCTGACTGACTGAAATTGGATCATGTATTTATGGAGTTCATCTTCTGAAGAAGATCAATTCTCCCTTTCTCAGTTGACATTAATTGCCTGTAGCTCATCATCTAATGGCAGAGCCTTGTGAGAATACCCCCTTCCATGCTCTCTTAAGTATATCCCCTATTTACACAAGAAAATAAATAAATACATTTTAGTTTAATTTGAATTACACCAATAAAATATAAACAAGTAATCAGTTCCTCAACAACAAATGCTAGTAAAGTAGTAAGTCTTCCCATAAAGAACATCTTTCCTTTTTCTTTTTTTTCTCTTTTTCTCAAAATGACATTCTTCTCTCATGCCATATATCCCCAGAATAATTTCCTCCTGGCTTTCACCATGTCCCCTCTCCCCCAGATCCACTCCTCCTCCATTTCCTCTTCAGAAAAGAGCAGGACTCCAATAGACGACAGCCAAACAGGAACAAAACAAGACATAACAAGACAAGGCAAAAGCCTTCATATCAAGAACGGACAAGGCAACCCAACAGGAGGAAAAGAGTCCTAAAAGCAAGTAAAAGAATCAGAGGCACACCCCATCCCACTGTAAGGAGTCCCACAAGAACACCAAGATAATACACATAACATATATAGAGAGGACCTAGATAAGACCCACACAGTATATTTATATATGTGTATATAAAGAAATCCTACTGAGTCCATTTAGTGTTATCCATATATGTATATGCTTTGGCCTGACTGACTGAAATTGGATCATGTATTTATGGAGTTCATCTTCTGAAGAAGATCAATTCTCCCTTTCTCAGTTGACATTAGTAAAGTACTAGTAAAGTAGTTATCTGATTATCAGTCCAACCTTTGTGAGCCCCATGAGCCTGAATTAGTTGATTCTGTTGGTAGTATTCTCATGGTGTCCTTCATCCATTCTGACTCCTACCATCTTTCCTCTCCATCTTCCACAGGGTCTCCAACATCTTTTAAGGGATGGCCTCTACATAGTCACTTTCCATCTTCAGAGATGTGAACTAGGCAAAACAAAAGCTTTCACATCAATCCTTTCTATAACTGTCAAAGAGTTATCTAGGGAATGGAGGGATTGATGGTAGTTAAGAGCACTTGAGGACTTGGGTTTAATTCCATCACCCACATAGCAGTTCACTGAAGTAGTCTAATACCCTCTTCAGTCTGCCTCCATTGACACTGTACACACTTGGGGCAAATAGACATCATGCAGGCAAAACACTCATATAAATACAAATAAATTAATTATAAAATTTTTTAAAATCAAAAATAGTCCAGACAATATGGAAATCAGTATGTGAGTTTCTCAAAATTGGAAATAGATCTGCCATGTGACTCATTTATAACATTTACTCCTGGGTATTTAACCAAAGGACTCAGTGTCACATGTCAAATATTTTTTTACACCAAAGCTTATTGACAGCACTAGTCGGAATAGGTAAGTTATGAAAACAGCACTGGAGGAATGGATAAGGGTTTTTTCCAGCCACAAAGAATGCAGTTGTGTCATGTTCAGGAAAATGGGTACAAATGGAGATAATCATATTAAGTAAAATAAATTGCTTTTAGAAGGACAGACACCATGCTTTTTTATCTTGTTCTGTTCTGTTTTTAGTCATTATGGTTCCTAGATTTTCTTTACACATAGATAAAACCATGTATGTATGAATGACTTGAAAGTGAAAGTCTGAGCGAACAAATAAGACTAATTGGAGAAACAGGGGCAGAAGTTGAGGTGAGCATAGATATCGAAGTAAAATGCTTAAAGTGCAATATATACTTGTTTGAAAAATCCTTATATAAAATATTACCATGTACAATGAATATACACGATGAAAAATCAAAACAAAATAATTAAAATTAATGAAAACTGAAAAATAATTAATTTAAAAATAGTGCTTTAAGTATAAAATCTCCTGTGTTCCCTTCAGAATGAGAAATCAGACTCCTATACTGAGAAGGTAAGCTGCAATCTTCAAGATAACTTGTAAGCCAGGAAGGTGGACTGAGGGAGATGAAGAGACCAAGTTGCACAAGTAAAAACATGAACATTTGCTACTGTTTTGAAGTGTTTTCTTTCTTCATAGATTTCTCGGTTTATTTGATTTCTGTGAATATTTATGTTCTATAGTTAATATATACTTAACATTTATGTGTAGAACTGACCTCTTTTAGTTAGCTATCATGTCAGTTCTTATTGGCTAATGAACCAGGGGTTACCAAGAAGCTGAGACGGCATGGACTGAGGAGTGCTATTTTGCTACTATGATTTGAGAAGTTCAAAACAAGGATTTCCTATGTTTTTGAACTATTCAGTATCTCCCCATCATGACAGGTATAAACATTTATATTTGTTGAAAGGGAAAAAACATAGAGGAAGAAAATGGTCACCAATCTTCATATAAATGAGGATTGAGTTCACAAACTATTTTTACTCTTAAAACATTGCAGTATGAGGGCCCTGGGATCTGCAGGCAGACTGAATCGATCCCTGAGGACCCTGGCATCCTGACTCTGCTGAGATCGCTGGGCTATTCCAGCCCCCACAGAGTGCAGAGAGTGCAGAGAGGAGCTGCTTCAGCCCCTGACTTGGGCCCAACATCCATCTGCCCACCCTGGCAAATCCTGCCCAGGGATCTTCTACAGGATGACTCGACCCCTGAGGACCAAGCAACCCATAGTCTGCTGACATCTCTGCGCCAGTGCTGCTCTCACCCACCTGGAGAGCAAGTGCCTCAGACCTGCCTGCACCCAACTTGAAACCCATCTGAGTATCAAAGTCAATTGCACACACCTGAAGAGAACACCAGACCCATACACACTAGGAAAGGAAGTGACACCAATTGTACCCAATGGAACAAGAGATAGGAAGATGACAATATAAGAACACATCCAACAACAGGAAAACAAATATGAAACCACCAGACTCTAGGGACTCTACACCAGCAAGACATGAACATCCCAGCAGAGAAGAAGCAGAAGAGAGCAACCTTAAAAACACTTCATGCAGATGATACAGAACCTAAGAGAGGGAATCAGAAAATTCTTCAGAGAAATGGAAGAAAAGACAAACCAGAAGATGCAAGAAATCAAGGAAAGCCAAAAAAAAAAAAAGCCAACAAAATACAATTAAACAGCTGAAGGAAACAGTTCAGGACCTGAAAACTGAATTAGAGACAATAAAGAAAACACAAACTGAGGGAATTCTGGAAGTGGAAAAGCTGGAACCACAGATGCAAGCATAACCAATAGAATACAAGATATGGAAGACAGAATCTCAGACACGGAAGACAAACTGGGGGAAATAAACTCGTCAAGCAAAGAAAATCTGAAATCTAACAAATCCATAACACAAAATATCCAGGAAATATGAGACACCGTGAAAAGACCAAACCCAAGGATAATAGGTATAGAAGAAAGTGAAGAAACCCAACTCACAGGTGCAGAAAACATATTCAACAAAATCATAGAAGAAAACTTTCCCAACCTAAAGAAAGACATGCCAATGAAAGTACAAGAAGCCACAGGACGCCAAATAGAGTGGGCCACAAAAGAAAGTGCCCTCCTAACATAATAATTAAAACACCAAACATACAAAATAAAGAAAAAATATTTAGAGCAGCAAGGGAAAAAGGCCAAGTAACATATAAAGGCAAACCTATCAGAATTACACCAGACTTCTCCATGGAAACTTGGAAAGCTAGAAGGACCTGGATAGATATTCTACCAACTCTGAGAGAACATGGATGCCAGCCCAGACTACTATACCCAGCAAAGCTTTCAATCACTATAAATGGAGAAAACAAGATATTCCACGACAAAACCAGATTTAAACAATATGTAACCACTAATGCAGCCCTACAGAAAGTACTGGAAGGAAAACTCCAACCTAAGGAAATTAACTACACTCGCATAAACATAGGCAATAGATAATCCCACTCTACAAATCACAAAATAAAAGGCAGGGTAAATCCACATACAATACCAGAATGAACAACAAACCAAAAACAAACAAGAATAAACACTCAATGGACCTTAATTTCCCTCAATATTAATGGTCTTAATTCGCCTATAAAAAGACACAGGCTAACAGATTGAATATGAAGACAGAATCCATCCTTATGCTGCATACAAGAAACACACCTGGAATTCAAAGACAGTCATTACCTCAGAGTAAAGGGTTAGGATAAGATACTCCAATCAAATGGACCCAAGAAACGAGCTGGGGAAGCTATCCTAGTATCTAACAAGATAGTCTTCAAACTAAAATCAATCAAAAGAGACAAAGAAGGTCATTTCATATTCATCACAGGAAAAATCCATTAGGAAGAAGTCTCAATTCTAAACATCTATGCCCCAAATACAAAGGCAGCAACATTCATAAAAGAAACATTATTAAAACTCAAATCACAAATAAGACCTCACACAGTTATAGTAGGAGACTTCAACACCCCACTCTCACCTCTGGACAGGACCACCAGACAGAAAATTAACAAAGAGACAAAGGAACTAACAGAAGTTATGACCCAATGGGGATTAACAGACATTTATAGAACTTTCTATTCAAATACAAATGAATATACCTTCTTTTCAGCATCACATGGAAACTTCTCAAAAATCGACCACATTCTCAGCAACATAGCAAACCTCAACAGGTACAAAAATATTGGAATAATCCCCTGTGTCTTATCAGGCCACCAGGCTTTAAAGTTAGAAATAAAAAACAAATCAAAGTGCAAAAAACCTACCAACTCATGGAAATTGAACAACATGCAATAGCACCATTCCTGGGTCAAGGAAGAAATAAAGAAAGAAATTAAAGACATCCCAGAATTCAATGAAAATGTCTACACAACATACCCAAACTTATGAGACACTTTGAAAGCAGTACTAAGAGGAAAGTTCATGCTATAAGTGCTCACATGAAGAAACTAGAGAATAGCCACACCAGAGATTTGACACCACAGCTGAAAGCTCTAGAAAAAAATCAAGCAAATTCACCCGAGGAGCAGACGCCAGGAAATAATCAAACTGAGGGCAGAAATCAATAAAGTCGAAACAAAGAAAACAATTCAAAGAATCAATATAACAAAGAGTTGGTTCTTCGAGAAAATCAACCACATAGACAAACCGTTATCCAAATTAACCAAAAGGTAGAGAGAGATCATGCAAATTAACAAAATCAGAAATGAAAAAGGGGATATAACAATGGATACTGAGGAAATCCAGAGAATCTTCAGGTCATACTTTGAAAACCTATACTCCACAAAATTGGAAAATTTAAAGGAAATGGACAATTTTCTTGACAGTTATCACTTACCGAAATTGAATCAAGAACAGAGAAGTAACTTAAACAGACCTATAACCTCTAAGTAAATAGAAGCAGTCACCAAAAGTCTCCCAACCAAAAAAAGCCCGGGTCCAGACGGCTTCAGTGCAGAATTCTACCAGAAATTCAAATAAGAGCTAATACCAATATTCCTCAAATTGTTCCACAAAATAGAAGCAGAAGGGACATTGCCAAACTCTTTTTACAAGGCTACAATAACCTTGATACCCAAGCCACACAAAGACACAACTAAGAAAGAGAACTACAGACCAATATCCCTCATGAACATTGATGCAAAAATCTCAATAAAATCCTGGCAAATCAAATACAGGATCATATCAGACAAATCATCCACCATGATCAAGTAGGCTTCATCGCAGGGATGCAAGGATGGTTCAACAAACGAAAATCCATCAATGTAATCTACCATATAAATAGACTGAGAAAAAAAAAACACATGATCATCTCACTAGACGCCGAAAAAGCCTTTAACAAAATCCAACACCCCTTCATAATAAAGGTCTTGTAGAAATCAGGGATAACAGGAACATACCTCAACATAATAAAAGCAATATATAGCAAGCCAACAGGCAACATCAAATTAAATGGAAAGAAACTCAAAGGTTTCCTCTAAAATCGGGGACAAGACAAGGCTGTCCACTTTCTCCATACCTCTTCAATATTGTCCTTGAAATCCTAGCTAGAGCAATAAGACAACAAAAAGAGATCAAGGGAATACAAATTGGAAAGGAAGAAGTCAAACTCTCACTATATGCAGACGGTATGATAGTCTACATTAGTGACCCGAAAAACTCTACCAGGGAACTCCTACAGCTGATAAACACCTTCAGCAAAGTGGCAGGATACAAGATTAACTCAAAAAAAATCCATAGCCCTACTATATACGGATGACACATTGGTGGAGAAAGAAATCAGAGAAGCATCACTCTTTACAATTGCCACAAACAACATAAAATACCTTGGGGTAACACTAACCAAAAAAGTGAAACATCTGTACTGTAAGAATTTTGAGTCTCTAAAGAAAGAAATTAAAGAAGATACCAGAAAATGGAAAGATCTCCCATGCTCTTGGATAGGTAGGAGCAACATAGTAAAAATGGCAATCTTGCCAAAAGCAATCTACAGAGTCAATGCTATCCCCATCAAAATTCCAACACAATTCTTCACAGACCTTGAAAGAACAATTCTCAACTTTATATGGAGAAACAAAAGACCCAGGATAGCCAAAACATCCCTATACAATAAAGGAACTTCTGGAGGCGTCACCATCCCTGACTTCAAACTCTATTACAGAGCTATAGTCCTGAAAACAGCTTGGTATTGACACAAAAAATAGACTGGTAGACCAACGGAATAGAATTGAAAACCCTGATATTAACCCACACACCTAGGAAAATCTGATTTCTGACAAACAATCCAAATTTATACACTGGAACAAAGAGAACATCTTCAACAAATGGTGCTAGCATAACTGGTTGCAGACATGTAGAAGACTGCAGTTCGACCCAAGCCTATCCCCTTGCACAAAACTTAAGTCAAAATGGATCAAAGACCTTAATATAAATCCAGCTACACTGAACCTATTAGAAGACAAAGTGGGAAATACCCTTGAA
The DNA here is from genome assembly GCF_003668045.3 of Cricetulus griseus. Lineage (NCBI taxonomy): Eukaryota > Metazoa > Chordata > Mammalia > Rodentia > Cricetidae > Cricetulus > Cricetulus griseus. Next base: position 13,665,780 of record NC_048604.1, read on the forward strand.
TTAATTGGTACAGGAGACCACTTCCTGAACATTACACCAGTAGCACAGACACTGAGGTCAACAATTGATAAATGGGACCTCCTGAAACTGAGAAGCTTCTGTAAGACAAAAGAGACAGTCAGCAAGACAAAACAGCAGCCCACAGACTGGGAAAAGATATTCACCAACCCCACATCTGACAGAGGGATGATCTCCAAAATATACAAAGAACTCAAGAAGCTAGCTTCCAAAACACCAAACAATCCAATTAAAAAGTGGGGTACAGAACTAAATAGACAATTCTCAATAGAGGAATCTAAAATGGCTGAAAGACACATAAGAAAGTGTTCAACATCCTTAGCCATCAGAGAAATGCAAATCAAAACAACTCTGAGATACCATCTTATTCCTGTCTGAATGGCCAAAATCAAAAACACCAATAACAGTTCATGTTGGAGAGGATGTGGAGAAAGGGGAACACTTCTCCACTGCTGGTAGGAGTGCCAACTTGTACAGCTTCTTTGGAAATCAGTATGGCGACTCCTCAAAAAAAAAATGAGAATCAGTCTACCAGAAGATCCAGCAATTCCACTCTTAGGCATATGCCCAAAAGAAGCACATTCATACAACAAGGACATATGTTCAACGATGTTCATGGCAGCCCTATTACAATAGCCAGAAACTGGAAGCAGCCTAGATGCCCCTCAACCGAAGAATGGATAGAAAAAATGTGGTACATTTACACAATGGAGTACTACTCAGTGGAAAAAAAGAAAAAAAAAACAATGGAATCTTGAAATTTGCAGGAAAATGGATGGATCTAGAAGAAACCATTCTGAGCCAGGTAACCCAATCGCAAAAAGACAAACATGATATGTACTCACTCATATTCGGATTTTAGACGTAGAGTAAAGTATTACCAGCCTACATTCCACACTGCCAAAGAAGCTAATAAACAAGGAGGTCCCTAAGAGAGACATACATGTTCCCCTGGAGAAGGGGAGAGGTTCAAGATCTTCGGAGCAAATTGGGAGCACAGGAAGAGAGGGGAGGGAGCTGGGAGAATGAGAAGGGGAGGGGAAGAGGGATGCCGCCGAGGACATGAGGGAGCAGAAAATATGAGTCAGGGGAAGAATACAAGATAACAAAATGGAGATATCATAACAGAGGGAGATATTTTTGGTTTACTAGGGAAATGTCTGGAGATCTACAAAGTTGACACCAGCTAACTATCTCAGCAACGGAGGAGAGGCTACCTTAAATGCCCTCCCCTGATTATGAGATTGATGACTGACTTATATGCCATCCTATAGCCTTCATCCAGCAGCTGGTGGAAGTAGAAGCAGACACCCATAACTAGTCACTGATCTGAACTGGAACCTAGATGCAGAGAAGGACCACTGAAGAGCACAGAGGGCCAGACCACGTTGGTAAAACACACAGAAACAGCTGACCTGAACATCGGGAACTCTTGCTCTCCAGTCTGATAGCTGGAATACCAGCATGGGACTGATCCAGACCCAAGGAACATGGGTTTCTGTGAGGAAACTTCAGAAATCTATGGGACCTCCTGTAGAAGCCCAGTACTTATCCCTAGCATAGGTGTGGACTTTGGGAGCCCATTCCATATAGAGGAATACTCCCTGACCCAAGACACACGGGGGTGGGCCTAGGCCCTATCCCAAAGGATACGAAAGTCTCTGATGACACCCTGTGGAAGGCCTCACCATCCAGGTAGAGCAGAAAAGATATGTGACAGATAAGGTTTTAGTTGGGGGGTGGGTAGGGGAGGACGGGTGGGAGAAGGGAAATGGGATTAGGACAATCCCATTTACATGACGTAAAACAATCCTGTTTCTAATTCAAATAAAAAAGTTGGAAAAAAAACATTGCATTATGAGACTGGAAACATACCTTGGTGTTTAAGAGTGTGCACTCCTCTTGCAGAGGATCTGAGTTTGAGTCCCAGAACCCATTCTGTATGGTTCACAATGCCTTTAACTCAGTTTCTGGGGATCCAGTGCTCTTGCTTTTGGATTCCAGGAGCACCTGTATTCATTTTTATATACCAATGTGTAGAGACACACTTGCACACGGATGAAGCTCACTGAATAGGTCAAGCTGGCTGGCCAGCCTGCCCCATGGATGCACCTGTTTTTAATACCTCAGAGCTTGGTATTGAATTCAGACTATCACGTTTTTAAGGTAAACATTTTAACAAAGTGGGTTATTTCACCACAGTCCCTTATTCAGTGTACCTTACACTGAGTAGATGGCCAAAATCAGCTTAAATTTGATTACTTATTGCATTACATATTATGGTATACTGACCAATAAAATATGTGTCCAAAAGAAAAGGTCAATATGCTAAAACATCTAGAAACTATATCAATTGTTATATAAAAACAACTCCAAAATGGAAGGAAATCATAATAATACATGTTTTCCATCTCATAGTTTCCATGGGGCAGTAAATTAAGGGAAGTTTATCAAATTGATTTTGAGTCAGGGTCTTTTTCAACTGAGACTCACTGTGTAGCTCAGGCTGACCTTGAACTTGTTATATAACCCAGGTTGACCTCAAACTTGTGGCAAACCACATGGCTCAGATTCTCAAGCTCTGTGATTATAGGTATGAGCCATAAAATCCCATATTGATTCTAAGGCTGCAATCAAGATGACATTCATATGACGATTTGGCTGGAGCACACAGAATCCATTTCCAAGATGGCTTGCTCATGTGGTCCTTGGTATATAAGGAAGTTCCTTGATGCATTTTGGCATAGAGTTTTACTACCTCGCTACATATATTTATCCATATGGTTGATTAAATATCTTTAATACATGACACCAACCTTTTGTTAGAGCAAATAATCTAAGAACAAGAAGAAAGAAGTTTTAGTACTTTTATGACACAGTTATACATGAGCACTCCTGCCATGACCTATTTGTTAAGCCAGCCTATAGTTGAAAAGAAGGAGAAAATAAGCCCTATTTCTGGAAAGGATCATATCAATGAATATGTGAAGATAATTAAACCTCCACACAAATCTTGCAAAGAAATACTGAAGGAATTTCACAAAGAGGGAAACTTTGGGGAAAATAAAGGAATGACCTCAAAATGGTCTTTAAAAAGCCAAATGCTGGGTCCTGCTCCCAGAAGACACATGTTGTCAAATAAAAATTTCAGTGGTAAGCACAAGTTGCCACCCTATGAGTTACCCTCTCATCAGAGAGGCCCATGGAAATCTAAAGCAATATAGGATATTGTCATTGCTCTTATTTGATCATTATAACTAGATGGTTAAATATTATTGCTGAAGACATCACACCCATTGGTTACAGGACATAAAGATATCAATCTTGAACTGGCTAGAAAACCCTCTCCCTGCTGACTACTTTTCAGAGCGCTGGTGGGTGCTATGCAAAATTCTCGGGGAGAAAAGTTGTCAATAGGCTTACACAGCACTAGATCCTGAATGTTAACAGTACTGCCCAACCAGGCAAGATGTGCCTCCTAGTCCAACAGGGGTAGGAGTGTTCATGGAGATAACCAAGTCCCCTCTTCATTGGACTTTTCAAAAATCTGCTCCACATTAGAGAATTTATGCCTGATACTATAATCATTGATAAAATCCATGACTAGGGAAATCCAAGTCACAGGTCCTAGGAAAGGAATTATTGATGTTGCTTTTCTAAATGGTCACACTATCAAACTACCTCAATGGTTCTCAACCTTTGGGTAGAGACTAATTTGAGGGACAAACAATTCATTCACAGGGGTTGCATATCAGATATTTACATTACTATTCATAGCAGTAGCAAAATTAAAGTCATGAAAAGACAATGAAATAATTTTATGGTTAGGTGTCACCATAACATGAGGAACTGTATTAAAGGGTCACAGCAGTAGGAAGGTTGAGAACCACTGTTCTAGACACTTGTGTTTCTATCCACAGATATTTACTGCTCCTAACTTGATCAGTGATGCTTCTTATTGAAGTTTGTTGTGGTAAATGAATGGACACATTTCTGTTCTAAGCATCGAGAATAAGCAACAGTCAGTGCTCAGCCAAAGACAGAATGGATACTGATACCAAAACTTCCCTTACCTGCTTCCTCTACACAGAAGGGTTAGGGAATATCTCAAAAGTGGAGGTGGAAAACCTATAAGAGTCAGACTCTGGGCACCACACAGTACAGGTGTTGCATTATGAACCCATAAGCAGCAGTGGTTATCTGCGTAGGACTTAAGCAGTTACAGATCTAGAATTGGAGGTGGGGTTCCAGGGGTCCCAATCCAATTAGCAATTGATGGCTGCTGGAAGAGGGGGAGTCTATTGGAATGTGGCTACTGGAAAGTTATGCATATCCCAGTGGATGACTTCATGCCCATAAACATATGGGCAGCACTAATTGGGCTCTGTAGGTTTAAAAAAGCTACAAAATGAAATCATGAAGCTGGGAAGGAGAGGTGACGGTGGTTGGTCAGAGTGAGAAGTTAGCGGAGTGAGTGAGGGGCAGAGATGATCAAAAGATATTGGGATCAAGGTATGTATTTCAAGAATACATTTAAAAATAAATGTAACAAAATGATTTTTAAAATAGAACACTGAAAAAAGGCAAAATATTGTACAGACTGTGGTTCAGTATAGACTGACTCTATCTACCCAGCAATAGAATAAATATCCTTTGTCCTGGTATTCCCTGCAGAGATTTGGGAAGATACCAAAAAAGATATTTCAGGGCTATTAGGGAATTCTTACATAGACAAGGTTAGACTTCCTTAGTTTTGAAAAATTTTCAACTCTGTATTATACATCTCAAATCCAGGAAGATAAATTGACATATGGCAAAGCAAAATGTTAGGTACTTAATTGCATAGTTGTTCAGAAAAGGAATGATTTATGTTCTGCTAGTCCTCTTGACAAATTATATGAATCATAAACCAAGCAACACAATTAGCAATGGTTATTCTGACAATGATAAAATGTAATTAAGTTATGCATCACGATCTATATTTCCTGTATGCATAATTGCACATGTACCCCCTAGTTTTATATGGCTATCTTCATATATATATATATATATATATATATATATATATATATATATATATATTCACATTCATATATGATAGCACACATTCATACATATTGATTTAATGTGCATGATATATTGTAAATGCATGCTTTTAAAATTGCTGTTTCTCTGCAAATATGAAATTTACACTCTGAGTTTCAATTTTCTCAGTGAAAAAGAAATGGAAATACCCATATACCTGTTCATAGATTTTCTTGGAAGAAATATAATAGGTAAAAAGAACTATTTAGTTCCATGCTGGGCACATTAGCCTTTCAATAATCTACCCACAATGGAATATTAATGTATATATGTGAGAGCTTCAAAGGTCATGACTCTTATTTATTATATAAATGTCTATCTCTCCAAGTTAAAATTTCATCTGAAGTTCAACTTCTCACCCACATCATTCTATTCTGTGATGTAAAATAGAAAAACTCATTTTCTATCTAAGGCTACAATCAATATTAGAGAACATCAATTTTAAACTAGAATGAAATAAGTCCCTTTTACAGATGCTCACACAAGAGCACATCAATCATCGTAGTGTTTACATAGGCCATGATTTTTGATGAAAATGGCACATGCATTTTATAGTATATATTGATTCTTAGCTCTTTTTTCTGCATTTTGGCCTCTTAGATATAGTACCTCACCTTATATTCAAGTGTATTAAATATGAAACAATCCTACAAATGAGATAAGCTAGAACTATATCACAGGTCTTTGACCATAACTGTACATTTATCTTATAAAATTTTGTTTTTTCTGTATTAATGAGTCAATAATAGAAGAATCTTGAGGAACAGTTTCTCTTCAAAAGGATTTTAATTCTATCAACTACAAATGTAATTTTCTTGGCTTTCTAGATTTTATAGTTTTAACATTATTGTAATGAGTCTCAAAATGTCTTGCCAACATAGACTGGTCATTTCCAGCTGTTTGGCCTATGAGAACTAAACAATCTATTTGTTACTTAATATATTTATTCAAAGAAAACCCAAGAACTAGGTATACAGATATTCCTAATTTTGTCACTGAGAAAAATGAAATTCAAGAGATTGTATTTTATATTTACAGAGAAACAAGTTTCAAATACCAAAATAAAAACCACTAGCAATTTAACATGTCCAAACATAACATCCTATCAAATAATAAAGTCACCTCAAACTAGTCATTAGTATAAGTTCATTTAGGATAATCCTAAACTTTGTCTTTTTAATTACCCCAATTATTCAGCCATCAAAACTTCTAGATTTTGCTTCTGAAAGTTTCTCCCAGTCCCTTGTCTCCATCCTTATCAGTCATTTTAAACTACCGTTAGCTCTTCTAGATTCATCCAACCTTAGACAATTTTAATGCTTTCTTTGTCCCCAGTTTTATTTGTTTCAGTTAATTTGCCCCCGGTTGTTAGAATTCCCACATACTAAAAGAGCAGTCTGCTTAGGCTATTGTTCTACTAAGAACTTGTCAATGGCCCACAGTTTTCTCATAAGTACAAGCATCTCATTTGGGAAAACTACATTTTCATGATCTGACATATATCCAGCACTATCTTACAAAGTATGTCTTTTTTGTTGCATTATTTATTGAAAATATTTTCCATACAATATTCTAATCATGGTTTTCCCCTCTCACATCGCCTCCTAAATCCACTCCATCTCCCCACACCCTCATCCATCCAGCTTCCCTCATTCTTTTTCTCTCTTTTTAGAAAAAAAGGGAAAAATCAAAAAATTGAAAATTACAACACACACACACACACACACACACACACACACACACACAATTTCTTATACTTGAATTTCCCACAACATAGAAATACACCCAGTTACATATAAATTGACAAATTTAGAAAATATGAATGTAAGGCATTTAGTTAGATTTTAATTTCAAATTAACAATAAACACTTTCAACTGTACATATAATATAAACAACATACTTATTACATGTAGTTTAGTTCAGGCAAATTACCTCCTTAGAGTTTAATTACCATTTTAAAGATTTAGCTTAGTTCTTATCTCCTATTGGACACCAATCCTCCATCCTGGATGATTCAAATAACTCTTATTATCACATAGCAAAATTTTCATTTTGTGTATCTTTTGACATCAGCAAGAGAATAGGGACCATACATAATTTGACTCTCGTTGTCTCATTGTCTAACATTGTGGCAGACATATAGCAGGTACTTGATATTTTTTTTTAATTTAGTATCTATCTATCTATCTATCTATCTATCTATCTATCTATCTATCATCTATCTATCTATCTATCATCTATCTATCTATCTATCTATCTATCTATCTATCTATCTATCGTGTGTGTGTGTGTGTGTGTGTGTGTGTGTGTGTGTGTGGTGCATGTATCCATGAGAAGAAGGGGAGACAGATTCCCTGGAGTGCTGTGAGCTGTGCAACACTGGTGCTAGAAACCAAACTCCAGTCCCCTGCAAGAGCAGCAAACCATCTTAATGAATGGTTTATTCATCTCTCCAGCCCTTCATTAAATCTTTGATGAGTGAATTACTTCCTAATATCCATGTTAATTTTTTTCTTTCCAACTGAAAGGTCATTTTCATCATTGCTGAAAATAATGTTAGAAGATTGTGTTTCACAAAAGCAAGAGTGGGGTCTTTTCTAGAATAGATCCATAATCTCATAGTTGAAATGTAGGATATTTTCACCTAGAGTGAAAATGAAAATAAATTTAATGGAAACAACTACTTACCTTTTGGGTAGGGAAGGTTGCCACAGGGGCCTTGCTATTAAGCCCAGGCAGACTTACAAATCACAGTATAGCCAGCTGAAGGCTTTGAATGCATAATAACCTTGCTGCCTGAGTCTCTGAGCGTTGGGATCACAGGAATGCAACAATTGCTTCTTTTACTTCTCTTTTCTGACAGTCTCACTCTGTAGCTCAGATTCGTCTCCAGCTTGTTACCTTCTTTCCGCAATCTCATACTTACTGTGTTTATATGTATATGCTCTCCCCTCCTCCCTTTCTTCCCTCTTCCTCCTTTACACAACATTGTGAAATCTGCTCTTTGGGGGGATTTAAAATAACTGTTTTCAACTCAAAACAATTTGAGGTACTGCTCTATAATATTTGACTTTTGACTTATAAACTCACACATCTTTAAACTCATGCATTTTCCTTATTTAAAAGGTTCACATGTAAGGGGGAGTGGACATATATCCTGGATAACACTCACACAAGGTACTCATTTGTTTTAGTTCATATTCGTCAAGTTGGCACAAACTAGGGCCGTCAGCAAAGAGGTACTTAAATTCGAAAATTGACTCTGAGCTATGTTCTTCATTTCTAGTTGCTTTGGAAAGGCCGGGGGCGGGGCAGTGCCATCACTAGCCAGATGGGTCTGGGCTGTATAATAAAAGTAGATGAGCAAGCTGGAGAAGCAAACCAGTAAGCAGTGTCCCTCTGTAGTTTCTTTGCTACAATCTCTCTTGAGTTATTGCCCTGAATTCTTTCAGTGATGAAAGTGTAAACCAAACAGTCTCTTTTGTCCCCAAGTTGCCTTTGGTCATGGTGTTTATTACAGCAACAGTAACCAAACCAGGACATCATTGAGCACTTCCACAGATAAAAGTTTATTTCTGATCATTTCCTGCATTTTATGTTACCAAGTTTTTTCAACCTGGCATTTTACAAAAGGGTCTATTGGTCTATCCATTAAATAGTGAGTCAGCTGCAAACTTGATATTCTACCCCATGCTCATAGAAAACACAAACACATTATTCAATGAGTAAGAAAAGGTTAGTCAGATGGAGAATCAGAATGCTGAAATGAAATGTCTGCTACCAGGTTTTCCCATTTTCAAAGCAAGTTCTTCAGTAGTTGACTAAATTATGTGAGGATCTTATAAGGTATACATTAGCCACCTTTAGTTGCACAAGTTGGAGCAAAACATGGTTTCTATTATACTGAAGGAACCTTGTTACTAGACATTGGACAGATTCTAGATTTCATGAACTGCAAAAAAAAAAACATGAAATTTTAAAAGTGAATTTATAAGGTATTTTAATGGATAATGAAACAAAAGACCAGAAAATGGGTAGCATAACACAATAGAAATTTATTCTTACAGTTCTGTATAGAAGTTCAAACCCTGATTTTAGAGGAATCGCCTTGAGTTTCTCTCCATTTAGTTTGATGTTGGCTGTTGATATGCTGTATATTGCTTTTATCATGTTTAGGTATGTTCCTGTTATTCCTGATCTCTCCAAGACCTTTATCATGAAGGGATGTTGGATTTTATCAAAGGCTTTTTAAGCATCTAGTGAGATGATCATGTGGTTTTTCTTTTTCAGTTTGTTTATATGGTGGATTACATTGATGGATTTTTGTATGTTGAACCATCCCTGAATTCCTGGGATGCAGCCAACTTGATCATGGTTGATTATTTATCTGATGTGATTTTGGATTTTGCCAGTATTTTGTTGAATATTTTTGCATCGATGATCATGAGGGATATTGGTCTGCAATTCTCTTTTTTAGTAGTGTCTTTGTGTGGCTTGGTGATTGTAGCCTTTTAAAAAGAGATTGGCAATGCCCCTTCTGCAGCTATTGTGTGGAAACATTTGAGGAGTACTGGTATTAGCTCTTCTTTGAATTTCTGGTAGAATTCTGAACTGAAACCATCTGGATCTGGGCTTTTTTGGTTGGCACACTTATGATGACTGCTTCTATTTCATTAGGTGTTATAGTTCAGTTTAAATTGCTTATCTGTTCTAGATTTAATTTTGGTAAGTGATATCTATTCAGAAAATTGTCCATTTCATTTAGATTATCAAATTTTGTGGAGTACAGGTTTTCAAAGTTTGACATGATGATTCTCTGGATTTCCTTGGTGTCCGTTGTTATGTCCCCCTATTCATTTCTGATTTTGTTGATTAGCATGCTCTCTCTCTTTGCCTTTTGGTTACTTTGGATAAAGGTTTGTCTATCTTGTTGACTCTCTCGAAGCACCAACTCTTTGTTTCATTGAGTCTTTGTAGTGTTTTCCTAGTTTCTACTTTATTGATTTCAGCCCTCAGTTTGATTATTTCCTGGTGTCTGCTCCTCAGGGGAGAGTTTGCTTCCTTTTGTTCTAGAGCTTTCAGTTGCTCTGTTAATTGTCTAGTGTGATTACTCTCCAGTTTCTTCATGTGGGCATTTAGTGCTATGAACTTTCATCTTAGCACTGCTTTCAAAGTGTCCCATAGGTTTAGGTATGTTGTGTCTACATTCTCATTAAATTCTAGGAAGTCTTTAATTTCTTTTTTATTTCTTCCTTGACCCAAGAATGGTTCCATTGTGGATTATTTAATTTCCATGAGTTTGTATGGTTTCTGCAATTTGTGTTGTTGTTGAATTCTAACTTTAAAGCATGATGGTCTGTTAAGATACAAGGGGTTATTCCAATTCTTTTGTATCTGTGTAGGTTTGCTATGTTGCCGAGTATGTGGCCAATTTTAGAGAAGGTTCCATGTGGCACTGAGAAGAAGGTATATTCTTTTGTGTTTGCATGGAATGTTCTATAGATATCTGTTACACCCAATTGGGTCATAACATCTGTTAGTTCTTTTGTTTCTTTGTTAATTTTCTGTCTGGTGGTCCTATCTAGTGGTGACAGCAGGGTGGTGAAGTCTCCTACTATAAGTGTGTGAGGTTTTATGTGTGATTTGAGCTTTAGTAATGTTTCTTTTACAAATGTGGGTGCCTTTGTATTTGGGGCATAGATGTTTAGAATTGGGACTTCATCTTGATGGACTTTTCCTGTGATAAGTATGAAATGCCCTTCTTCATCTATTTTGATTGACTTTAGTTTGACATCTAATTTGTTAGATATTAGGATTGGTACACCAGCTTGTTTCTTGGGTCCATTTGATTGGAAAATCATTTCCCAACACTTTATTCTGAGGTACCATCTGTCTTTGAAGTTGGGATGTGTTTCTTGTATGCAGCAGAAGGATGGATTCTGTCTTCGAATCCATTCTGTTATCCTGTATCTTTTTATAGGCAAGTTAAGACCATTGACATTGAGGGATATCCACTCTCTCCATATCTCTTCAATATTGTACTTGAAGTCCTAGCTAGAGCAATAAGACAACAAAAGGAGATCAAGGGAACACAAATTGGAAAGGAAGAAGTCAAACTTTCACTATTTGCAGATGATATGATAGATTATGTAGGTGGCCCAAAAAACTCTACCAGGGAACTCCTACAGCTGATAAATTTTCAGCAAAGTGGCAGGATACAAGATTAACTCAAAAAAACCTGTAGCCCTACTACTATATACCAATGACACATTGGTGGAGAAAGAAATCAGAGAACCATCACCCTTTACATTTGCCACAAACAACATAAAATACCTTGTGGTAACACAAACCAAAAAAGCGAAACATCTGTACTGTAAGAATTTTGAGTCTCTAAAGAAAGAAATTAAAAAGATACCAGAAAATGGAAAGATCTCCCATACTCTTGGATATGTAGGATTAACATAGTAAAAATGGCAATCTTGCCCAAAGCAATCTATGGATTCAATGCAATCCCCATCAAAATCCCAATACAATTCTTCACAGACCTTGAAGGAACAATTCTCAACTTTATATGGAAAAACAAAAGATCCAGGCTAGCCAAAACAACCCTGTACAATAAAGGAACTTCCAGGGGAATCACCATCCCTGACTTCAAGCTCTATTATAAAGCCATAGTCCTGAAAACATCTTGTTATTGGCACAAAAATAGACAGGTTGACCAATGGAATCGAATTGGAAATGCTGATATTAACCCACACATGGGTGAACACCTGATTTTTGACAAAGAAGCTAAATTTATACAATGGAAAAAAGAAAGCATCTTCAACAAACAGTGCTGGCATAACTAGATTCAGACATGTAGATGATTGCAGATTGATCTGTATCTATCGGCATGCACTAACTGTAAGTCCAAATGGATCAAAGACCTCAACATAAATTCAGCCACACTTAACCTCCTAGAAGAGAAGGTAGGTGGCACCCTTGAACAAATTGGTACAGGAGACCGCTTTCTGAACATAACACCAGTAACTCAAGCATTGAGAGCTACAATTAATAAATGGGACCTCCTGAAACTTATATGCTTTTGTATAGCAAAGGACACAGTCAGCAAGTCACAACACCAGCCCACAAAATGGGAAAAGATCTTCACCAACCCCACATCTGACAGAGAGATGATCTCCAAAATATAAAATGAACTCAAGAAGCTAGCCACCAAAACACCAAACAATGCAATTAAAAGATGGAGTGCAGAACTAAATAGAGAATTCTCAACAGAAGAATCCAAAATGGCTGAAAGACACTTGAGAAAGTGCTCAACATTCTTAGCCATCAGGGAAATGCAACTCAAAACAATATTGAGAAACCATCTTACTCCTGTCAGAATGACTAAAATCAATAACACCAATGACAATCTATGCTGGAGAGGATGTGGAGAATGAGGAACTCTCCTCCATTGCTGGTGGGAGTGCAAACTTGTACCACCACTTTGGAAAGAAGTATGGCGGTTTCTCAGGAACATGGGAATCAGTCTACCTCAAGATCCAGCAATTCTTCCCTTGGCCACATACCCAAAGAATCCACACTCATACAATAAAGACATATGTTCAACTATGTTCATAGTAGCATTATTTGTTATAGCCAGAACCTGGAAACAACCTAGATGACCCTCAACTGAAGAATGTATAGAAAAAAAATGTGGTATATTTACACAATGGTATACTACTCAACAGAAAAAAAATGGAATCTTGAAATTCGAAGGCAAATGGATGCAACTAGAAGAAATCATACTCAGTGAGGTAACCCAATCACAAAAAGATAAACATGGCATGTACTCAGTCACTTTTTGATTTTTAGACGTAGAACAAAGGATCACTAGCCTACAATCCACACTGCCAGAGGAGCTAGGAAACAAGGAGGACCCTTAGAAAAGATTGTATAGTCCCTTTAGAAGGGGATGGGGACAAGAACCCCTGACCAAATTGGAGCCCAGGAGCAGGGAGAGGAAGGAGAGCCTTCATCCAGTTGCTGTTCAAAGTAGAAAAAGACACCCACAGCTAAGCACTGAACCATACTGCTGGAATTCATTTGTGGAGAGGGAGGAGGGTTGAGCAAAGGAGCCAAGACGGGGCTGGAGAGACCTGCAGAAACAGTGGACCTGACCTACTGATAGCATGGAGATACTAGTCATAAAGCTGGGGAAACAGCATTGGACCAAACCAATGCTGAATGTGAATGTGGGTACCAGCTAGGAGTCCAAGACAGTCTAAGGCTCCTCTAACAGTAGAGCCACTCTTTATCCCTAGAACACAAATGGACTTTGGGAGCCCATTCCCTATGGAGGGATACTATTGCAGCCCAGATACAACAAGGAGGGTCTAAACCCTCCCCCAAACAATATGACAGACTTTGAAGGTCCTTCCTTGGCGGAGGGCCTCACTATCACTGGGGAGGAGTTGGGGGTGGATTGGGGTGGGTTGGGTGGGGAACATGGGAGGATGGGAGGGCGAGAGAATGGGGGGTTCGATGTGTAAATATGTGTAATTAAAAATAAAAATAAAAAAGTTCAAACCCATGGTGTCTCTAGAGTTGGCTCCATTTGAGTTTTCTGAGAATCTCTCTCTCTCTCTCTCTCTCTCTCTCTCTCTCTCTCTCTCTTTCTCTCCCTCTCCTCTCAGTGATCATTCCCTGTTTTTAACTGCATTACTCCACTATCTGATGCCATCTGCGCGTGGCATGGCCAGTGCCTCCATCTTCACAGTATAATACCTCTTTTCCTAGAGACATCCGTCATAGTGGATGAGAGCTTAACCTACAATTCTGATTTTATCTGCAAAGAATCTATTTCTGAATAGGCCCATATTCACAGGTATTAGGAGATAGAATGTAACCATATTTTTTAGAGGTATGCAGTTTACCTACTAACAGTTTGCTTTCTGCCTTCCCAAAAACCCAGTTCCCTTTCATGCCCCAAATATATTAACTCTGTCCCAATATCTCCCAAAGCCTCATCCTATTCTAGTATTAACTTTAAATCCAAACCATCAACTATGTATTTGACAGAGAAAACCTCAAATCTCATCATCTAAAACATTTACATAAGTTATTGGTAAGACTCTTGGAATGATCTATTCTATGCAAAATTCCTACCCATTTGTGGAACTGTGAAACCCAGGAAAGAAGTTGTCCTTCAGTAATAGGACAAATATAATGTATATTATTTCATAACATAGAAATCAGAAGGCAGTAAGAAGATTGCTAGTCTAAAGCAAATTCACAAGAGAGTACAGTAAATTCTGCGCCACCCACTAAGGGATCTTTGGAGGTATATGCCATATGGATACTGCATTCTTTGCCTTCATCTTCATGTAGCAATCTCCTTTTGTGTCTGTGGTCCACATTATTTACCTCTTTTTATAAAGATGCCAGCTATGCTGAATTAGGGTTCACATTAATACCTTTAATGTATTAGACGCAAAGGGTTAGAGTGTTAACCTCATTGTGGGGATATAGCTCGGTATATAACAAGGAGAAATTTACTAACACCTTGAAGTTACAACCAAATGCATGACTTGTGTGCACGTCTGAGGACAGTTGTCTTGGCAAGTTACCATTTCTCAAACTTTCGTCACATATGGAAGGAGTTCATATGGAAAAATATTATGAGGTGTCATTGAAAAAGTTCCCAGGTGTCTGTAACAGCTACCTTGTGATTTCCAAATGAGAGTGTTATATATCAAGTCATGATCCAGCTCTCTCTGATGCAAAACAAAAACAGAAAACAAACAAAACAAAACCCCAAGAAGTGAAAGTGCAAGTCCCACCACATACTTTAATTATATGGGTAAGTACGATATACCAAATCATGACACTGTTCTTACTCCCTGATTAGGTGTCATGGCTTTTGTGATAGCTCTTATATGCCACCCAATAGCCCTCATCCAGCAGCTGGTGGAAGTAGAAGCAGACACCCACAGATAAACACTGAACTGAACTGAAATCCAGTTGCAGAGAAGGATGAGTGATGAGCAAAGTGGTCAATACCAGGCTTGTGAAACCCACAGAAACAGCTGACCTGAGCAACGGGGAGCTCTTGGCCCCCAGACTGATTGCTGGGAAACCAGCATGGGACTGATATAGACCCCAGGAATGTGGGTTTCAGTGAGGTGACCTCAGAAATCTATGGAACCTCCTGTAGTAGTTCAGTACTTATCCCTAGCATAGGTGTGGACTTTGGGAGCCCAATCCACATACAGGGATACTCCCTGAGCCAAGACACACAGGGGTCAGCCTAGACCCTATACCAAAGGATAAGATAGATTCTGATGACACCCTATGGAAGGCCTCACCCTTCCTGGGGAGCAGAAAGGGTGTGTGATAGGTAGGGTTTTAGTTGGGGGGATAGTAGGGGAAAGAGGGAAGGGAGAGGGAACTGGGATTGACATAAAACAATCTTGTTTTTAATTCAAATAAACAAATAAAAATAAAAACCTTTTAGAATTGCAGAATCATTTCTGAATTGAATATAAAATTATTTTGTGAACACTGCAACTTAGTTCTACTTCCCTTTTAAGTCATATTTCTGGCAACAGCTTCCATACTATTTATGGGCTACAGGAGAATTGTTGAAATGATTTAACCTAAATGAACATGATACTCTCTAATAATTATTTGTCTATCTATCTATCTATCTATCTATCTATCTATCTATCTATCTATTTTCTACCCATTCATCTACCTATCAATTATCATCTATCTATCTCTGTCTATCATCTATTTACATATTTATGTATTTTGAGTTAAAATAATGTGTCATAAACATGTAAGATTAATTTTAAGCTGTATCCAGTTTCCGTTTCAGTTGACTGTAGCTAAGCAGAAATTAATTATCTTTTGGAAGCAGAAATTAAATGCAAATACATTTCCACTACTAAACATTTCAGCTCAATTTGAGTCATTTAAGTGACTTTGCTAGCATACCAGTTAAGCTACTCACTCAATTCATGTAGCTTTATACTAATTGCATTACAGATGCTATCAGCAGTAAATTTGCTAGTATTTTCACACTGGGATTTAAATCGATAGTGACCCCAGTGCTAGAAAAATGATCCCCCTTGCTTAGATTCCCTTTCTAAGGATAGGACATGGTTGGCTAGATAGAATAAAGAGCAGATTCCATCATTTCCTGCCTCCAGTCTATTCTGTAACTCCAGATTAATTTTCTTCAAAATAGTTGTGATCATGTCAATGTATTTCTCAGGAGTCATGAATGATTTTCATTGTTCAACATATTAGGTGCAAATACCTCCCTCACCAGTATTATTTCTTATTATAGACAGTCTACACACAAACATCTAAAAATTACATGGGTTTCACTAACCCATGCTTTAAATAAATTGTGAGAAGTTATATAATATTTTATACTGAATGACTCTGTGGGACTCAGAAAAACTACTTAACAGGAAATTTATGTCATTAAATGTTTGTATTAAAATAGAAGAAACATCTTTATTTAATGATATCAGCTTTATCCCTAAGAAACATTATACATATGTAAATGAAACTGAAGGCAAAAGAAAGATAGTAATAACAGAGATAGAAGCATAAACTAATGTTATTGAAATTAGAAATACAATAAATAATACCAATTGAACAAAAATGTTTCTTTGAAAAAATAATAAATGTTGTTGGGTCATACACAAGGCCCTAGCAATACCCAACACCACTAATAAATAAACAAATAAATAATAAATACAAAAGATTAAAGTATTGTTGAAAATTAAATACTACAGGAGAATGTGCATGTATAAAAAAGAACAGAAATGTGCCGAATGTGCAAAAATGGCTGGACATTTAAAGTAATGACATAAATGACAAAATGTTTTAGGATTGCCCTTAGCTTGCAATTGTTTAAAAGCATGGAAGAGTAACAAAGTTATATCTGTAACAAATGAATACAAAATTAAATAAGATGATAACATAAGGAACCACCACTTAACAGGAAGGAAATATTGCTGTTAAATACTAAATGTTGGAGGTAAAAAATGGTATTGGGAAAGATATTTGTGCTTATTAATTCACTTAATTCTTTTTCTGAAAATGTAAACTTGTATTTCACAGCAGCACAATCTAATCTAAACATAGTGGCACGTACTCATAATCCTGGTACATAGGAGCCATTCAAAGCTGGCTTTGTCTACATAGTGCATTACAAGTCAGTCTGAGCTTCACACTGAGTCCCATCTGATAAAACCTAAAATCCCCAAATTAAAGCAACAACAAAAATCTAAATGTTATAATGAAATTTGACTGCAAATAATGTGTACCTAGTTTATAGTTGAAAAGCAGTAGAGATAACTTTTTATTCCTTGTACAGTACTGAAATAAATTATTTTTTCTTTTTTATTAAATTAGAAACAATATTATTTTACATGTCAACCCCAGTTCCCTCACCCTTCACTCCTTCCCAGCCCCCCAGCCAACCCCCCCATTCCATCCCCTTTCTGCTCACCAGGGAGGTGAGACCTTCCAAGGGGGATTTTTTTTCAAAGTCTGTTGTATCATTTAGAGCAGAGCCTAGGCCCTCTCCTGTGTATCTAGGCTGAGAGAGTGTCCCCAGTAGAGATAACTTTAAGTCAAAATAATTTATAGAAATTGGGTATTGGTATGTTTCAGCAAGAGAGCCTTCATGCATAGAATAAAAACAAAATGTTCACCTGGATCAATAGACTGTCTCTTCTAAAGAGGAGAATAAAGGAATAAATTGTGCTGTTGTGAAAGCATGTGAAATCATAGGGAATCATATAAGTGAACATTTATAACTATTAGTATACTATATGAATGAAAACATTAAGCTGATTCAGCATTAAATATAGGAAATAAATATGGGAAACAAGCCTATAATAAGTGCAGCTGAAAAGCACTAATAAATTATAAACCACAGTACTCTTTATATTTCCTTGTGAAAAATAATAATGTGTTAATTTAAGAAACCATGGTTACTCTCATGTGGTAAATCTAGATCCATATATGTATGCATGTATGGAAGTTATAAAAGTAGAGATGGAAAACTATGAGATTTGAAGAACAAGAAAAGAGATAAGAGAGGATAATGGAATACAAGCAACATGAAAACAGAAAGAATGTCTATTTAAGGTGAGGAAGAGAACCACTGAGATGTGGGGCAGGACAGAGAAGAATGAGTTAGAATAAAGGAAAATGATGTGTATGTAGGAAAATGTGACATTAAAATGACATTAAAACATACTCATTTGCATGATAACTGAAAAAAATCACATAAAATATTCTAGTTAACAAAAAGAAAGCATAGGTTGAATGATATTTTGTGAAAGAAAATGCCAACTGCTCTTATGAAAATGCTGCATTGTTTATGAAAAATCAACAAGTATTAAGTACATTTTTAGCACAATTTGGAATCAGCTGCAGCACTGACTGATGAACATATCTTATAATATAACTTATGTGTTATAAGATTTTACAAGACATATATAGCAGCACTTGCAATTACAACAGTGATCCTTAAAATCCTTTTTCTCAGTAAAGCCTCTATACTGTCCTTCATAGAAACAACAGATGCAACCATGTCTTTTAAGAGTACAGTCTAGGGGTAAGCATAATTCCTGTTTTCAAATGGAACTTGCTATTTTTTTAATTGAGGGCATTAACAAGCAGGCAGTTTCTTCTCTGCGCAGCATTGTATTTGAAGCTGGGAAAAGTCAGATGAATAATCGTGGCTCACTAATTGGACTTTATTTTTTTCTTTCTAGTTAAACAAGCAGTGGGCTTGCCAAAGGCTGGGTAGAATCCAGCAAGAGGTTGGTCAGAACTGTAAACAAACAATCTACAGAACATGTGTGTATTTTTGGTAGTTCAAAGCATATTTTTAAGTATTTGGAACATTTTCCAATTATAAAGATAATACAATTAATATGTATTTCATAAATGATAGAAAAGTTCAAAGTTATAAATAAGCAAAGGAATTATATTTAACTAACGAAAAGAAATTATTTTTTTGAATTTTGCTCAGTACTCTTAGTTATATGAAAGTGGTCTCTATAAACATAAATATGTGCACTATAGTCCTTTAATCTTGATTAACCGGATTAAGATTGGAATTTGGGGATATTTGTCATGCTTAAGCAACTTAGATTTTATATTTTGGGTTACAGAGCTTCTACTCTGTCATAATACATCAATAGGGACTGAATTTTTACTATACTATAGCAAAAATCCTTGTGAGTTCTATGAAACAACAGTTTTCAACTTATTGGACATTGGGACATGGAAAGCAGTGATCTCAGAGAAATAGAAAGCAGATTAGGTGAAAGCTTTAATTGCCTCGGTTTACTACCTGGGGAGATAATGCAGGCTACAATGAACTGGGGGGCAGGGCACGGTCTCTTTGAATGGAGGATATAGATCTGGGAGTACAGAGAGGCACATGTAAGCTAGAATCTGCAGGATGGAGTATCAAAAGTGGATAGGTCCATCGGAAGGAAACCCCAGAGTCCATACAAGGCTATGCAAACTTTTTCCTATGTGTCAGTCATGATTTATGAGACAGGAGTTAACGTGTTCAGAGTAGTTTTGCTTTAGTAATGAGGCAATATTAGCCACCACTAAGCACTGTTTCCCCAAATTTTCAAAGCTATACCAACCGCCTCCTCACCTGCAAAATCACACTGTTTCCAAGTAGCTCAACTATGTTCCAACAGAAAGGTCAAGGACATTTATTTATAGAATTATAAATATCCAGAATGCAACAAGGCAAATTCACAAACCAATGTGTGACAGCCAATCAAAATTATCAGGCATGTGAAGAAGCATGAAATTAAGATTGATACTGAGAAGGAAAAATCAATTGATTAAAACTGACATAAATGATAGAGTTAATAGGCCAGGACTTTGAAACAGCTATTATAACTATTTCACATGTTTAAGAAAAGTTAATCATGCTGAATATAGACACCAAGGGCACAATAAAATCTCAAGTGAACTTGAAGATATAGTACTGTGTGCCTTTCAAATTCAAACAGCAAAAAAAGTCTAATTATTAAAAGACTAAAAATGATAGGTAGAGCTGTAATAATCTATGGAGCAACTAGAAAGCAAACCATATTCAGGCTCAAGGAGGAACTGAAAATTTATTTTGAAGTCATAAAAATTGGACAAATTTGATGTGAACTATAGTACACTATCTCACCTGTACTCCCTGAAACTTAAAGATTTGGTTCCAGCAGTAAACACAGAGTTATTGTAGCAAGCTTTCTTGTCAGACTATCTTTACAACACCATCATGCAAATAATGATATGGAGACTTATTATTAATTATGAATGCTCAGCCTTAGCTTAGCCTTCTCCCCAATTAGCTCTTAAGACTTAAATGAACCAATTTATATTAATCTATGTTCTTTCCACGTGGCTCAGATACCTCTCTTCCATCTTGCACCTCCTGTTCCTCTCTGTCTCTGGGTGGCAACTCTGCCTTTCTTCTTCCAAGAATTCTCTCTCTGCCTGGAAGTCCTGTGCCTATACCTGTGCCTAGCTACTGGCCATCCAACTTTTTACTATAACAGCAATATATTTTCATACACCATACAAACATCCCACAAGTTACAAGTTACCTGCCTTTTATTAAACAAGCTCATCACCACTTTGAGTTAAGTTTCTTGCACCTTCATGAAAACTGAGTTACTTGGATGTACATTTATATTCCCTTTTCTGGGCTCCAGACTCAACTTTCTACCTGTAAGTTCCAAGAGTTGCTTCTCCCTACTTAAGGATTACAAATTAAGATTTGATCTGTACAAATGCAGCAATACAATGTTTCATGGTCTTGCTATGAGAAGTGGCTCATAGCTGAAATCCCAGCAGTCGAGAGGCTGAGGGATAGCCAAGAATTTGAGGCTAACATGGGCTACCCTGTCTCAACACAAACAACCTGATGTGGTGGAAGGGAGAAGGGGGTCTTGACAGAGGCTTGGAATAGTGAGAGTCACAGATTCTCCAGATTTTTGTATTTCATTTAAGAGTTGTAGAGCTTCTCCAAGAGCAAAATGGATGTGTAGTGTGGGTTATCCTTTGGGGGAGAAGAGGTTAGTATAAAAACTATTTTAAGGACAGCCAATAATTTCAGAAATATTAATAACATGAAGCAAACTATGTAAATACACATTATAAACTTTTAAAACCAGTGCTAAGGAATCTATTTTAAGAAGAAATGTGGATACTATATCCAAGAAGGATAAAGGAGAGAATGATAAGTATGATGAAGGCTATCCTATCAAAAATAATAAGAACAAAGGAGAATAGGAGAGTTTCTTTAAAATATTTAAAGGCAAACTGGCAACGAAGGTTTCTAAACCACAAGAAAAATATTTTTAAAAAGGAGTGAGACCATAGACATTTTTCAGATGGAATAAAAAACAAGAATACACAATAAGAATACAAAAAAAGAATTCAAAAATAGCAGCTTTGTGATGTAAGAAGTGTTAACAAGAAATTATTCAGATAAATAGAATATGGGGCCAGGGAGAAGTATGTATACTACACAAAGGTAAGAGAGAACACTAGACATTGCAACTATGAAATAAAAGAAACATATGTTTGCTTTGTTAAGTACATGCCTTTAAGGCATAATGTACAGCTTAAAATAGAAATAACACCAGCATAGAGAGGATTATAACATGTGTGGGCATAAAATAGATGACGACCATGTATCAAACAGCAGAGAAAAAGAGGGGGATATACTTATCTAGTTTTTTTTGTTTCTGACTAATCTATGCTCCAATGAGTAAATCCAGATGTTCAAATATTTATAAGCAAGGCCTTAGAGTGCTGCTGTTGTCAGACGATCTTACACATGTTAGGGAATCTAAAAATTGGCTGCTCATGTTCCCCACACCCATGCACTTACAGGCAGTACTAATTGAACTCAATGGGTTAAAAGAAAAGAGGACATGAAGTTGGGAGGCAGGATAGGTGGTAGGGGTATGAGAGATGTAAGAATGCCTAGTGGAGGGGGCACATGATCAAGAGACATTGTATAGATGTTTTAATTTCTCAGTGAATAAATAAAATATATTTTAAAATAAAAATATCATTTAAGTTGTGAGAACACGGTTATTAGAGTATGTGCCATAAAACTCAAATTAGTTTTCTCAGCTCCACATATGGAATGCTTATAAGAATAAATTTGCCTTATGTTCTGAAAAGGAATTGTGCCACATATTTGAAGAGATTTGGGTTGAGATTAGCCAATTTGAGAATCTGTCCAGGTGAATCTGAAGCATGTTTAAGAAGTAAGATGTCAGATTGAGGTAAACAATCTAGTTTCTCTACTCTTGGTGAAAGGGGGGAATATGACCTGAAAATAAGTCAAAAGAGGTAAACATACTATGAAAATCAGAAGAGCCGGCCGCCTTCCTCTACCCTGCTTGGGAATACCTAAAGCCAGGGGACTGCTCACCACAGCGGATAACACTCTGCAGGATCCAGCACATCCAGAGACTGCCAAAGCTCCATATCAGTCCCGCCACCATCCATGAGACTAGGAAGAGGAGAGACATCCAAGTATTGGATCTGTTTTCACCTACAGGAAGGGAACCTTGGTCCCGTACCTACAAGGAGAGGAAGAGATTACTTCTATACCCACCGGAAGAAGCGATGGGAAGAAGACAATATAAAAACACATTCAACAACAGAAAAACCATTATGACACCACTGGAGTCTAGGGAACCTAAACCAGCAAGACCTGAGCATCACAATGCAGATAAAGCAGAAGAGAATGACTATGAAAGTGATAGAGGGCCTCAAAGAAGGTATGAGAAAATTGCTTAAAGAAATGGAAGAAAAACACCAAAAAAATACTAGAAATCAACAAATCGCTTAAGAAAAGCCAAGAAAATACAAACAGTTGAAGGAAAAAATTCAGACAGTTCAAGACCTGAAAACTGAAATAGAGACAATAAAGAAAACACAAACTGAGGGAATGCTGGAAACAGAAAAGATGAGTAAATGATCAGAACTACAGATGCAAGCATAACCAACAGAATACAAGAGATGGAAGAGAGAATCTCAGGAGTTAAAGATACACTAGGAGAAATAGACTCATCAACCAAAGAAAATCTTAAATCCAACAAATCCCTAACACAAAATATCCAGAAAATATGGGACACTGTGAAAAGACCAAGCCTAAGAATAATATAGAAGAAGGTGAAGAAACAGAACTCAAAGGTGCAGAAAACATATTCAACAAAGTCATAGAAGAAAATTTTCCCAACCTAAAGAAAGACATGCCAATGAAAGTAAAAGAAGCCTACAGAACACCAAATTGAGAGGACCACAAAAAGGTCTCCTCCACACATAATAATCAAAACTCAAAACATACAGAATAAAGAAAGAATATTAAGAGCAGCAAAGGACAAAGGCCAAGTAATATATAAAGGCAAACCTATCAGAATTACACCTGAGTTTTCCATGGAAACTCTAAAAGCCAGAAGGTCCTGGATAGATATTCTACCTACACTAAGAGACCAAGGATGCCAGCACAGACTAAAATAGCCAGCAAAGCTTTCAATCAATGTAGACGGAGAAAAAATATATTCCTTGACAAAACCCGATTTAAACAATACATATCTGCCAATCCAGCACTATAGAAAGTGTTGGAAGGAAAAGTCCAAACCAAGGAAATTAACCACAACCAGAAAAACATAGGCAATAGATAATCTCACTTTACCAACAGCCAAAAGAAAAATGGGGTGAAAATCCATACATAATTCCACCACCACCATCAAATACAAAGCAAACAAGAATGATCAATCAATGGTCATCAATATTCCTCAATATTAATGGTCTTAACTGACCTATAAAAGACACAGGTTAGTGGAATGGATAAGAAGACAGAATCCATCATTCTGCTGCATACAAGAAACACACCTCAACTTCAAAGACAGATGGTACCTCAGAGTAAAGGGTGGGGAAAAGATTTTTCCAATCAAATGGACCCAAGAAACAAGCAATCTTAACATCTAACAAAATAGACTTCAAACTAAAATCAATCGAAAGAGAAGAAGGAGGTCACTTCCTACTCATCACAGGAGAAAAGCATCAAGATATAGTCTCAATCCTGAACATCTATGCCCCAATTCGAAGGCACCCACATTCGTAAAAGAAATACTACTAAAGCTCAAATCACACATAAAACTCGCACACAAATAGTGGGAGACTTCAAAACCCCATTCTCACCATGAGATGTAAACTTAACAAAGAAACACAGGAACTAATAAAAGTTATGGCCCAATTGGGTTTAACAGACATCTATAGAACATTCGATCCAAACACAAAAGAATATACCTTCTTTTCAGAACCACATGGAACCTTCTCTAAAATTGACCACATACTTGGCAACATAGCAAACCTCAACAGGTAAAAAAATTAAAATAAACCCCTGTATCTTATCAGACCACAATGCTTTAAAGTTAGAATTCAACAACAACACAAATTCCAGAAAAAAATATAAACTCATGGAAATTAAGTAATGTCCATTTGTACCATTGCTGGGTTGTGGAGGAAATAAAAACAAAAACTTAAAGATTTCCTAGAATTCAGTGAGAATGAAGACACAATATACCAAAACTTATGGGACAAGTTGAAAGCAGTGCTAAGAGGAAAGTTGAAAGCACTAAATGCCCACATGTAGAAACAGGAGAATATTCACACCAGAGAAATGACAGAACAACTGAAAGCTCTAGAACACAAAGAAGCCAATGCACCCTGGAGGAGTAGATGCCAGGAAATAATCAAATTGGGGGATGAAATCAATAACATAGAAACTAGGAAAACAATACAAAGAATTAATATAATGAAGACTTGGTTCTTTAAGAAAATCAACAAGATAGACAAACCTTTATCCAAACTTACCAAACAGCAAAGAGTGAACACCCAAATTAATAAAATCAGAAATGAAAAGTGGGACATAACAACAGACACTGAGGAAATCCAGAGAATCATCAGGTCATACTTTGAAAACCTGTATTCTTCAAAATTTGAAAATCTAAAGGAAATGGATGATTTTCTGGGTAGATTTCACTTACGAAAATGAAATCAAGAACATATAAGCAATTTAAATAGACCTATAACCCATAATGAAATAGAAGTAGTCATCAAAAGTCTCCCAACCAAAAAAAGCCCAGGGCCAGATGGCTTCAGTGTAGAATTCTACCAGAAATTCAAGGAACAGCTTGAATTAATAAAATAAAATAAATAGTAATAAAATTAGAATTATTACTAATTCTCCTAAAAGTATTCAACACAATGGAAGCAGAAGGGTCATTGCCAAACTCTTTTTATGAGGCTTCAATAATCTTGTTACCCAAGCCACACAAAGACACAACTAAGAAAGAGAACTACAGGCCAATATCCCTCATGAACATTGATGCAAAAATACTCAATGAAATACTGGCAAATCGAATCCAAGAACACATAAGAGAAATCATGCACCATGATCAAGTAGGTTTCATTCCAGGGATGTAAAGATGGCTCAACATATGAAAATCTATCAATGTATCCAACCATATAAACAGACTGAGAAATAAAAACCACATGGCCATCTCACTAGATGCTGAAAAAGCCTTTGACAAAATCCAACATCCATTCATGATAAAGGTCTTAGAGAGATCAGGGATAACAGGAACATACCTAAACTTAATAAAGCCAATATATAGTAAACCAACAGCCAAAATCAAACTAAATGAAGACAAGCTCAACGTGATTCCCCTAAAATCAGGAACCAGACAAAGCTGCCCACTCTCTCCATACGTCGTCAAATTGTCCTTGAACTTCTAGCTAGAGCAATAAGACCAAAAAAAGAGATCAAAGGGATACTAATTGGAAAGGAAGAAGTCAAACTTTCACAATTTGCAGAATATATGATAGTCTTTGTAAGTGACCCGAAAAACTCTACCAGGGAACTCCTACAGCTGATAAACACATTCAGTAAAGTGGCAGGATACAAGATTAACTAAAGAAAATCAGTAGCCCTACTATATACAGATGATAAATGAGCTGAGAATGAAATCAGAGAAACAACACCCCTTACAATTGCCACAAACAACCTAAAATATCTTGGGATAACACTAACCAATAAAGCAAAAGACCTGTTTCATCAGAATTTTGAGTCTTTAAAGAAAGAAATTAAAGAAGATACTAGAAAATGGAAAGATCTCCCATGCTCTTGGATAGGTAGGATCAACATAGTAAAAATGGCAATCTTGCCAAAAGCAATCTACAGATTCAATGCAATCACATCAAAATCCCAGCACAATGCTTCAAAGACATTTAAAGAATAATTCAAAACTTTATATGGAAAAACAAAAGATCCAGGATAGCCAAAACAACCCTGTTACACTAAAGTAACTTCCGGGGGCATCAACATCCCTGACTTCAAGCTCTATTATAGACCTGAAAACAGCTTGGTATTGGCACAAAAATAGACAGGTAGACCAATGGAATAGAATTGAAAACCCTGATATTAACCCACACACATACAAACACCTGATTTTTGCCAAAGAAGCTAAAGTTATACAATGGAAAAAAATGAAAGCATCTTCAACAAACAGTGCTGGCATAACTGGATGCTGGCATGTAGAAGACTGCAGATAGATCCATGCCTATTGCCATACACAAAACTTAAATCCAAATGGATCAAAGACCGCAACATAAATCCAGCCACACTGAACCTATTAGAAGACAAAGTGGGAAATGCCCTTGAATTAATTGGTAAAGGAGAATGCTTCCTGAACATTACACTAGTAGTACAGACATTGAGATTGACAATTAATAAATGGGACCTCCTGATACAGAGAAGCTTCTGTAAGACAAATGACACAGTCAGCAAGACAAAATGGCAGCCCACAGACAAAATGGCCAGCCCACCAACCCCACATCCAACAGAGGGCTGATCTCTAAAATTTACAAAGAACTCAAGAAGTCAGTCTCCAAAACACCAAATAATCCAATTAAAAAGTGGGGTACAGAACTAAATAGACAATTCTCAATAGAGGAAACTAAACTGGCTGAAAGACACATAAAGTGTTCAATATCCTTATCCATCATGGAAATGCAAATCAAAACAACTCTAAGATACCATCTTACTCCTGTCAGAATGGCTAAAATCAAAAACACCAATCACAGTTTGTGCTGGAGAAGATGTGGAGAATGGGGAACACTCCTCCACTGCTGGTGGCAGTGCCAACTCGTACAGCCACTTTGGAAATCAGTTAAGGCGATTCCTCAGGAAATTTGGAATCAGTCTACCACAAGATCCAGCAATTCCACTCTTAGGCATATACCCCAAAGAAGCACATTCATACAACAAGGGCATGTGTTCAACTATGTTCATAGAAGCATTATTTGTAATAGCCAGAACCTGGAAGCAACCTACATGCCCCTCAACTGAAGAATGCATAAAGAAAATGTGGATTTTCTATAATGGATTACTACTCAGCAGGTATCTTGAATTTTGCAAGCAAATGTATGGAATTAGATGAAACCATTCTGAGCGAGGTAACCCAGTCACAAAAAGACAAAGTATGTACTCACTCATATATGGATTTTAGACATAAAATTGTGGGATTTTATGTCTAATCCCACAGACTGGGAATATATATTCACCAACCCCACATCCAACAGAGGGCTGATTGTGGGATTACCAATCCCATAAGATTGTGGGATTACCAGCCCACAATCCACACCACCAGAGAAGTTAGGAAACAAGGAGGACTCTAAGAGAGACATACATGGTCCCCTAGAGAAGGGGAAAGGGACAAGATCTCCTGAGCAAATTGGGAGCATAAGGAGAGGGGGAAAGGAGCTAGGAGAATGAGAAAGGGAGAAGAGGAGGGGTGAGGAGGACATGAGGGAGCAGCAAGTTAGAGTTGGGGGAAGAATAGATGAGAGCAAATAAGAGATACCATAATATAGGGAGTCATTATAGGTTTAAAGAGAAATCAGGTGCTAGGGAAATGTTTGTAGATCTATAACGATGACACTAACTAACAATCTAAGCAACAGAGGAGAGGCCACATTAAGTGCCCTCCCCTGATAATGAGATTGATGACTGACTTATATGCCATCCTAGAGCCTTCACCCAGCAGCTGGTGGAAGTGATAGAAGACACCCATAGCTATCACTGAACTGAACTGGAATCCAGTTGCAGAGAAGGAGGAGTGATGAGCAAAGGGGTCAAGACCAGGCTGGTGAAACCCACAGAAATAACTGACCTGAAGAAGGGGGAACTTTTGGCTCCTAGATTGATAGCTGGGCAACCAGCATGGGAATGATCCAGACCTCACGAACATGGTTGTCAGTGAGGAGACCTCAGAAATCTACAGGGCCTTTTGTAGTATATCAGTACTTATCCCTAGCATAGGAATAGACTTTGGGAGCCCATTCCACATAGAGGAATACTCCCTGAGATTAGACACAAGGGGGTGGACCTATGCAGTATCCCAAAGGATATGACAGACTTTGAAGGCCCCCTATGGAAGACCTCACCCTCCCTGGGTAGCAGAAAGGGTATGGGATAGGTAGGGTGTTAGTTGGTGGAGGGCAGGGAAGGAGGGGAGGCAGGAGGAACTGGGATTGACATGTAAAATAATCTTGTTTCTAATTTAAATAAAAATGGAGAGAAAGAAAAAAAGAAAGTCAGAGGGATGTCCTTATTGCTTTGCAAAAGCAGTAGCAGGGACCTTTAACCTGCAAAAGAACTTAAAGGACAAATGAGGGTAGGTATAAGGATCTGGAATCAGTGGAAAAGAAGAGTTGCTGTAAAATCCAAAGGAAAGATGGTTCATTAGCAGGAATTCAGTGAGGTTGTTGAGAGTGACACAGATGAGTGTCTGGGTGTCAGAGTGTATGTGTATATGTATGTTTAGATTTTAGGGCAATGAAGATTTGGAAAATAACAAATAAATTGTATGGTATGTTGGAGATACAATGATTGATGTTCCACAGATTGCTGACAGCACCAGAAATTCTGAGAGTAGAACTGGGATTCTAAACATTGGGTAAAATGAATTCCACACAGATGGCTAGGATAAAGGATGGGTCTGAGAATGGGTCTTCTGATTCAGAAGTATTTCTGATTCATAGTGTCTTTCTGATTCTTAGTTGTAGTTTAGGAAGCCTGAAGTTTTGCAATGAGTGCCAGGACCCACTGGACCCAAGCAAGAGTAAAGTTTAGAGAGTGGGCAGAATTCTGATTGTATTATTCTCACAAGAATATAATAGAATTGCTTTGGCTTCCTCATGTTAATTAACTGGATTTCTATGGAAAACTTCAGTTTGAATGATGAGTCCCTCATGTAAAATTTGGAAAATCAGTGCCCAGCAATTATCTAGGATAGATGATGGAATCCTGGCCTCTAGGCACTTGAACAAAATATTACTTGCAACCACTTTGGTGCTGAAAGGAACTGTAATTATTGTAGGTCTGCTAGATGTCAGAGTGTTAGGATTTATAGGACTAGTGACTGAGAGCTGACCTGACATTGAATACTAACAACACACACATTAGGATCTACCCACAAATACACATGCATAAGCACAAACATATAAGTGTGCACTGACAGAGATGGGGAGGGGAGGGGCAAGGAGGGTGATTTCTCTGTGTATTTTCTTCCTTCCCATTGCACTCTGGGCTTGTCAGGATTCATGCTGCTCTGTTTGCAAACAGCTTGTGCTTTCAGAAGATGAGCTTGCTATATGTAGATGAATTTTCTTTTCTCCTAGACCTTTATTATCAAATTCACTTCTGTTGATACAGCCTAACCTAATCTGGAGGTTAAATTAAGGTTATTTTCTCCATCATTATGCATTCAATAAATATTTTCCAGACAAATGGCAAAACTAGAAGGGAAACATACATCACAGGGTCACATTCACAGGTCCAAAATACTGAGCATTGATGGGGGAGGTCCTTCTGTATGCTATGAATGTATGTTTCTATTATTGGTTTAATAAAACATTGATTGGCCAGTAGCCAGTCAGGAAGTATAGGCTGGGCTACTAGACTAGGATAATGCTGAGAAGAGGAGGAGAAGGAGGAGCAGGAGGAGGAGCAGGAGGAGGAGGAGAGAGAGACAGAGACAGAGACAGAGACAGAGAGAGATCATCTCGAGGTAGACTCCATGTAGCTACTAGGAAGATAGGATACCTGGGCATTCTCTGGTAAGCCAAGACTATGTGGAGCTCCCCAGATTAATAGAAATGTGTTAATAATTAAGAGACAGCTAGCCAGTAAGAAGTCTGAGCCCAAAAGTCTATAAATAATATAAGCCTCAGTGTGTGTATTTGGGGCTAAAGGGCTGCTAGACTAGGTGGAACAGAAACTCTGTCTAGAGAGCATATTACCACCATGTGTTTTCTACCTTTAGAGAGAAAGCCAAAAGTGCCACCATTGCTCATATAACTTCAGAATTCCCATGGGAATGTACCACTAGGTGTCAATAAGGATGCTTCATCTTCAGTCCTAAACCATCCTTAGATTTGGAGATCTTTTCAACAGCATGGCTTGTTGTACTTTATGCCTTAGAACACATAGGTTTCTGTTAATACAACGAATAACCAGTTCATTCCAACTGGTTTCCCACTTACCCCCGAAAATGCCTGTACCTGGGAGCCCTCCTCTACTTCCAGTAGTATATAGTGGCAATGTAGGCCAATAGCAACGGCCATAGAACAGCCACCCTCCAAAGTGTTGAGATCTCAGAATTCAAGGGAGACAGTAAGGCTAAAGATAGTATCTGAATCATATTTTCAAGGCATGTTTACCCAAGTCATATCTTCTGTGTTACTAAAGCAATTAAATCCAGGGCACTTTCACTCAATTCCCCCTTCTTGGGCAGCATAGCTCTTTTACTTCTTATTGGATTTCCTGCCTGTCTCATCCACAGCATCCATCACTCATGCTACTCAATTACACAGCCCCAGCTTCTAAGGATGAATCACACAAAGGAAGACAAACATACACCCACCTGTCGAAATCAAAACAGCTCTCAGTTCCTGTACACTAGCCACAGTAAAATTAACCACTAGAGCACCAACTATACACTGAGACAGGCAGTAGTCTCTGCAATGCCACTGGACCATTTCCTAGACCTGCCTTCTTTCATACCTTGAAATATCTGGCTGATACTGAATCAAATATCTTCCAAGTCTATTCATGTATAGTACTCTGTATCACGACATACTGAACTCTGGATTCAGAGCTGAGTAGCAGCAATTATTCTTGGTCTCTGGATTGATTTGTCCATAAAATCTTTTAAGAACTCTTGGAAGTTTTCCCTCTGTTTCCATCACTAGATGAGAGGATAAGAGAGATGCTGCACCCCATTGTCTGATGAACATGTGAACAAGTCTGTGGTTCTCCTTGCAAAGAAGAGTTCTATCGATATATTGGATTTGGGAGTCATATCCATAGGAAGCCCATTCCTCTTGATGCCATTGCCTAAATCTAACCTTTATTGATGAGGATTCATTTTCTGATTGTGCAAGTGGTAAAATGCCTCTGGGGATGAGAATTTCAAGACCAAGAGTCAAGTAAATCAGATATCTGATGAGATCTGCTGTCTGCCTCTAAGGGGGCATCTTCCAGACAGAAGGCTTGATGTTTCATTGCATGAAAGAAGGGATAGAAGAAAAAGAAAGATCTCCTCCTTCAAACTCCATCCCTTTGTCATGAGTACTTAATCTTCATGACAAAATCATATTCCAAGGGACCATACTTTTCCATTCTGTTGAACTTTGGATTAAGGATTAAGTTTCACCATGAATTATAAGTAATATCACCATTAAACCAAAATAGGGGATTCCCCATGAGGCATGTGATATTATGTCAATGCAATGTTAGATGAATCTGGGACTTTGTATGAAAGACACAGGCTTAAAAGGCAGCTACAGTGATGAGTTTGTCAGAGCTGGATGGGAATGTATGAGGACTAACAGCAGGGTAGGGCATGATGATGCAGGAAAGTGCTAGGAGAGAACTGAAATGCCACTGCCAGGGCATAGTCAGCTATGCAATTTTCTGGTAATAAGAGTACCCTAGTAAGTAGAGTGAAGACAAATAACACATTGTGCTAACCTCATTTCTGCTTTCAGTATTGGACAGTGTCCTTTTGTTATCATGAGAAACGAAGTAAGAAACAAAGTTCTGACTTGGGATGGGAGGAAGGGAGCAGTATGTACACTCGATAAAATCTTGTCCAGTCTTGGAATGTATCAGCTATTTGTGATCCTGGAATAATTCCAGGAACTAGAAGCCTTTGATTGTTCTCTTGGAAGCAGGAGAGAAATGTGGCACAGTGAGAATGCCCTGATGGTAAACACCTGCCATCATGCTCAAAGATATGGCTTAATTAATGGAAGTTAGTTTGAATATTATTAATTTGACGGAGATCCTGCTATCCACTGCTCTTGGCTTTGTTGTCGCCATCCAGAGTATGTCTGAACATGCAACTTAATGAGGAATAGAACACCATATCAGAAAACACACAAAACAAAACAAAACAAAAACATGCTTTTCAAATAACAATGATAACATTTTTCCTCATTATTTTGGAGTAGGTAGTCTATGCTTAGCTTATAAAATTGGAAACTATCCTGGAGTTAAGTACAAAGCGAGCTTTCTTTTCTTCCCTCTAGACTGTTAATTCTCTGTGTATACTTTGTACTGTAACTTCACTGCCACCAGATCCTTGACCTGCTTGTATTTAGACATGTGACAGTCAAGAACACTACTTCAATGCATTGTAGGAAAGAGAGCCCTGACTCCCAGGGCAGGGGAAAGAATGATGTATTGGAAGGTTTTAGACAACAACCCAAAGGATCCATGCCCTCCTGCATGGAAAATTCGGTGCACAAACTGGGTCCAGGTGGGTAAGGATGAGATGCAGGAGCACCCTCCACACAGGCAGCAGACGGCAATTCTCTCTGCTTTAGCCAGAATCTTAAGGGACCTTCTCAGAGCAATTTTCATTTCCTCTAACACCAAAACTGTTACCTGTGACTCCTTTTATGACTTAATGGAGAATTCACCCCATGATACTTTTCATGACTTAATGTAAAATTTGCTCCCAAACTTTAGCAAAAAGCATTGGCTCTGGGAATTTTTCACATGACTTCCAATAACTAGAGCCTCTCCTCCTCATTTCTTCCTTCTTTCCACTTGTTCTTTATGTCTTGACACACATCTTACCATCCCCTTCTATGGCACCTGTTCCTAGTCGCTTCCATTGTCTCAGCAAGGACATGTCTTACTTGTCCACGCCCTGCACTCCATCAATATCTCAGTGTTTTCCAAAGGAAAACCATTCTGTTCACATTTAGTGAATCAGTGAGCAGATTAAGATTTCACAGACTAGACTAAAAGGATTAAAGGACCCCAAAGATTAACTATGGATATATTCCTCCACATATTTTCAAAACTTTAAAAACAGCAATCAGTGTTACAATTTATAAAGCTTTAGTTACAATTTATAAAGCTCACATATAAATCCATTGTATATTGCAAAACTAGGGCTTAGAAATCTCCTCCAAAAGTCAAAGATGAAACCACAAGTCATTATAAAGCACGGGACCGTAAAATAGTCCTACATAGTTATCTAGCCTCACTAATCTTTATTCTCTCTTACAAGGGATTTTGGAAGCCTGCTTCAGAGTAAAGAGATTTCTTTATTTTTGATAGAAGCAGCTGACACATGCTCTGTTATCAACACAGCCACTCTCCTACCTATGGGACTCATCATGTTAGGCCCTTTATTCTCATCTCCCCAAATTTCTTCATAATAGAATAAGAAAAAAAAGGAGAGCCCCTTGCGTTGACTATAGCCAAGAATTCTAGAACATTCATCTTGGTGATTTCAGCCAAGGCTCTTGAACCCAAGCAACTCCAAGGCTGGAGGATGATTGTTAGGCACCTGCCACTTTGGGCATATGTGGGGATTAAGGTATATACATGCATATAAACATGTATGCAGCTGTGCTGACCTATGCATGCACATGTGGAGGCCAGAAGTCAATGTCATCTTCTTTTTCTCTCTCAATTTTGTGATGTAAGATCTCTCACTAAACTTAGAGCTCACAGTTTCAGCCTGGCTGGATGCTTATGAGTCCTTGGGATTCATCTGTTTCCAGTCCCTCAGGTGGCATTAAAGGCATGCACTACTAGGCCCAGATTTTATCTGTGTGCTGACAATGCAAACTCAGATCACCATACTTGAGCAGCATGCACTTTACCCATCAAGCTACCTCCACAGCCCCAACTCCAAGTAATTCTGTTCCACAAAAACTCTGATAGGCCCACCCTGGTCCCACAGCCTGGGGCATCCCAAAGACCCACCCCAGTCCCATGGCACCATTATGATGAACAAATACATAATGGAGAGATGGGAAAGACAGAGAACATTGTGAGGAGATGGCTGAGAAAGAGAAGCAGAACAGGTCATGCTGTGGACACAGGTGGAATTGGAGTTACAACAGCAGTTAGGAACAGGCCGATGTGAGGAGCCTATGCAGCCACCTGAGGCAATGATGACATCCAGGCCTGGATTGCCTTGTCACTGAGGGAGATGTCTGGGCCCAGACTGCCACACAAGGCCATGTCAGGATCCATGGCCCCACCACAGCAGGGGTCTGTATCGATTTCTGTGGCCCATGTTACCATCAAAGGCCATGTGGATCTCTGTGATCTAGGCTGCCACTCGAAGCCATGTTTATGTCTGAGGATGATCTCGGTATTCTGTACTGCCACCTGAGGCCATAGTGACATCAGGCCTGTGCTACCACCAGTAGCCCATGGTTCTACCACACATGAGGTCTGTGTTGGTGTCCAGGGTCTGTGTTGAAGTTTGAGACCCCGTTGGCACCAAAGTCCATTTACTGCCAAAGGACTTTGGCAGTGGTCATGTGGATACCAGTGGTCTGGGATGCCTCCTGAAGCCATGTTGATGTTCAAGTGCCATGCTGACATAGCCCTCCCCTCAGTGGCCACAGGAGAGCTGTCCTTTCCCATCACTGGCTACCTCATTGAGAAGAGCTGGTCCCACCCCTCACTGATCTGCAGCACTAACAGTGACATGGGCACAGGAAGCTGATCCCATCCCTAGTAGAGCTGGCCCCACCCCTTGATGCAGGTGGTTGTGGGAGAGCTGCCCCAGGGGCATGGGCAAGGAAGAGCTGGCCCAGTGGTGACCTGGGCTGACCAACATAGCTACCACTCAGGCCCAGATCCAGGGCCTTGAGTTGGTCCACCCCAATATCTACCTCATGTGTGACCTTCTAGAGTGCATGAAGGGGCTGGTTCTGCAAAACCACAGACGAAGGATCTCTATGACTCTGACAATAGCAGGATATCTGAGAGTCTTGGTGAGGGTTCAGTATTAATATAGTACCAGAAGCCAGAGGCATTGAACCTGACCAAAAGCTCATTGAATGAACACGTGCAAGTAAAGATATTTGGACCAAAGGGTATAGGGCATGATACACAGCAGCTCCCAATGCCACTACAATGAACGAATATGCGATGCAGAGGAAGGAGAGATGGAGGAGTGGAGTGGTACAAATACAGCAGAACTGGACACAGCTGTGACAGATGTGATTGGCAGAGTAGCAGGGCATTGACCCCGAGGAGTTGGTGAGATGGTTTATTTTTTTTTTCTTTTTTAATTTTAATATTTTTTTTATTTTCCTTGCTGGGGATATTGTAAGGTTGAGGGTAGCTATGAAAGGACTCAGAAATGAGTGGGATTGGGGAGCCTGATGTGAGATTGCCCCCCCAAAACAATAAAATTATGTTTAAAATATCTCTAACTAAGAGCTTCATCCCCTTAGATGACGTGCTCTCCCCACATGGACCCTTCATGTGCTTCCATTATTCACAGGGATGTCCAGGTGCTTTGTTCAGAGGCACAGCTCCCTTGTGTGACTACCAAATCCAGCCCATATTTCAGGGAGGCATTTTTAGGCAATCTGTGGTCACCACTCAGTGACCATGGCTAAAGGTGAGTTGACAAGAGCAGAGGAGTTGCTTTGTTGCTTGCTTATTCATTACATCAATACTAAAAGCCATTTCTAAGCACTTAGAAGTACCCCCAGAAGACAGCAGGAAATTGGTTCTTATACTCTTCTCTGACAACCTCGAGTACTTCTGCTTTTGTGATTGGCTTCCTCACAGAATACTTGAAGATCAAGGAAAACACCAACTCAGGAATCCTTTCATCTAGTGTTCTTGGGGTGGAGGCAAAGATTCAGTGTCTATTGAATATTGCATGATGCTTGAGTTCTTTTCTTTTTGGTTGCTGGATATTATTTGTCTAGCTTGCATTATGAAATGGAGAATTAATAAGAGTTCTGAGTACCCAGAATCACAGACGAGGAGGAAGAGGAAGGTAGAAAGAAGGTAACAGTTTCAGTCAGTGTTCTATTGCTATGAAGAGACGCCATGACCCTATCAATGCTTACAAA
The DNA here is from genome assembly GCF_003668045.3 of Cricetulus griseus. Lineage (NCBI taxonomy): Eukaryota > Metazoa > Chordata > Mammalia > Rodentia > Cricetidae > Cricetulus > Cricetulus griseus. The sequence goes on from NC_048604.1 coordinate 13,702,423, forward strand.
AAAAAAAACTTGATACAGTTTCATAGATTTGGTCCATTACCATGGTGGGGAACATGTCAGCACACAGGCAGACATGGGTGCTGGAGAAGGAGCTGAGAGTTCCATACCTGTATCTTCAGACAGCAGGAAGAGAAATACACAGGCCTGGCTTGGGCTTTTAAAATCCCAAAGATCACCCCTACTAGCAAACTTCCTCCAACAAGGCCACACCTAATCCAACAAGGCCACATCTCTTAATCATTTTTAAGTACTGATGCTTACTGATGACTAAGCAGTCAAATATATGAGCCCACGAGGGCCATTCTTATTCAAACCACCACAGTAACAAAACTGTAAGAGACAGAGATGATAGGGAGACCTTATCATCATAGTTCTACTCCACCTCCCTCCTCCCCATTCTGTTCTCCCTCTCCCCTTTTAACTGCGGGGACCTATACAGCCACCATATGTTGTGCTCTAGCTAGTTTCCATAAGTCTTGACTCAAGGCTGAGGAGCAGACTCCTTTGCTAGCAAGTATGATGACTTTTACTGAGTTGACAAGCCACAATGAGTGTGAGCAGGGCTATCAGCAATTGGATAGCCAGTGTAAGTCGCTGAAGCTGAAGATCTCAATCTCGATGCCTCTGACGAAACTGATTTTGTCTATATTGGTGAGTTCCAGAGCCTCACAAGTCTAGAATCTTTCCAGTTGGCCTATGATCTGAGAAGGACATAGAAGGACATGAGAAAGGTCTTCATGGTACTACCAAGTGGCAAAACAGGAGAATGCAGGGCTAATAGTTGTGTGTGTGTGAGCTCTGAAGCCTTGGAGTTATCTGTTACAGAAAGGAGTTTTCTCTGCATTCAGGATATGCATGTGATGCTAATTCCTGATACATCTGGGCTTCTTCTATTACATGATCTGAGGGCATGCAACGGAGACCAAAGTGCTCACTCTCTGCTCCTGGGATCTCTGTGTAGAAGGAGCTGAAGGGCCTCACAAGCTGAAAATTACAATCACAGATCTGTCTTCTTACAACTGATAGGTGGGGGTCTCAGTCCTTCCTCAGACTATCCCCTCCATTATTATGACTCTTCCCCTCTGGATCCGAGTGTAGCCCTCTCACAAAAAGACTCACGTTCTTCAAACTCCCAAGATGGAACTCTGCAAACTTCATAAGCCATGACCTAGCCTGGAGTCTCCCTGAGAAGGACTTCCAAGGTCAGTGGGGTTGGCACTCCCTCTATCTTACAAGGAAGGGTAAGGTACCAAGTCTTCCTTCACAGTTCTGTCTTGATGGTTTCCAAAGCAAGGACTCTTCCCTAATGGCTGAAGCCCAGTGTTTTTGAAAATACCTCACTTCCTTTCCAGTCCCGAGAATGAACATAATGAGGGAAAAGACTGGGTCTGCTCTGGGTCTTACAGACTGTTCTATGACACATGAAGTTTTTGGGTTGTGCCTAACTTTGAATGACTTCATTTTATAAAGCAAAACTTTTGATCAACTGAGTAATTCCATTTGGAGTCTCAAATACCAGACAAAGATGACTTTGCACAATGTTTACGTAAGAATTTGTTTATAATCACCATCTGTTAGCATACCAGGAAGCATAAATTGATAAGTAATTTACTTGTGTCAGTAAGTAATGACACCTGTGAATATATAAATCCATATAAAAATGACACATGAGCTTCTCAGTCATACCAGATGGAATCCTCTTACCTGAGGCTATAAAATGAACACCATGAATCTGAGATGCAGAAGATGAACAAAACTGTTATCCAGTTACTCATTCTGAAGTTTGTTCAGGCAAACTGCCATGGTGAAGGAACTCTTATTCTGTCCCTGGGCTCCAACTTAATAGCACTGTCACTTGCCTGTGATATTTAGATCACTTCAAACTGGCCCTTGAATCTGTCTGCCTATTGGGTTTGCTTTTGACAATTCTGCACCTATGGAAAACTTCCTTCCTTGGCCCCTTTAGAGAGCTTTTTTTCTTGTATCAAGGATCAGCCTTGTCTTCAGGACTGCCTCTCTGAATGTGTAACTCTTTCTTAGCTATTCATTAAAACTCTTTCTCTCTCTCTCTCTCTCTCTCTCTCTCTCTCTCTCTCTCTCTCTCTCTCTCTGTGTGTGTGTGTGTGTGTGTGTGTGTGTGTGTGTGTGAGAGAGAGAGAGAGAGAGAGAGAGAGAGAGAGAGAGGGAGAGAGAGAGAGAGAGAGGGTGAGTTCAGGTTATGATACAATGAAACTGGCGATTGATAGCAAGAAAAAACAGAGAAATTACACATACATGTTTTGAATGACCAGTGATTGAAAAAAAATCTGAGTGGAAATGAGAAAAGTCTTACTATAAAAACAAAGTGAAAATCCATCTGCATGTTTGATGTACACCAAAACCAGTTCTAAGAGGATAATTTATAGCCTTGAGTACATTAAAACTATCAGATCTCAAATGAACAACTGATGGGGGAAGTCCTTCTATGTATATGTTTGTGTTATTAGTTGATAAATAAAGCATTGTTGGCCAATAGGGGAGCAAGTTAGGCGGGACTAGGAGAGAAGGAGGATTGTGGGAAGTGTAGGAAAGGGATGGAGTCACAATGTGATCCCAGGAAGATAGGATGCTAACTCTGGTTTCCTTGATAAGATAAGTCTATAAAATATATAGATTAATGGTTATGGCTAATAATTAAGACAGAGCTAGCATATAAGAATTCCTAGTCATTGGCCAGCAGCATTGTAATTAATATAAGACTCTGTGTGTTATTTTGGGGCCATAACGTGGTAGCCGAACTCAGGCAGCTGGCTGAAAGAGTTATTGTTACAAATGACCTAATGGTTTATCTCAATATCTTAGGAAAACAAGAGACCGGGGGCCACAGATAACTAACTATCTAGAAAGAAAAAAAAATAGGGATTGAGGCAAAAATAATGGAACCAAGACTAAAAGAATAATACAACCAAGAAACAAAATCAGTTCATTAAAGAGATAAATATAATCAATGAACCCTTATCCAAGCTAACAAAAGAGGGGGAAAAGACATGAATTAATTAATAATCCAGCAGTCACAAATAAAATTGCCCACCATTAGGTAACATTATGAAAGCATATTCCTCAGAACTAGAGAATCTAGAAGATACAAATACATTCCCAGACATATATGACCTGCCAAAGTGAAATCATGATTACGTAAACAACTTAAGTCTATAGTGAGTAATGAAATTGAAGCAGTAATAAAGATCTATCCACACAGAGAAGCCCAGGATAAAATGGATTCACTGTCATACTCTACCAAACTTTTCAAAAAGAACTAACACCATGGATCCTCCAACTGTTACATAAAATAGAAAGAAAGATCACTGACAAACTCATTACAAAGCCATTGTTACTCCTATACCAAACTCGAGGAAGGATACAGAAAAAAAGAAAACTATGGCAGAATTTCTCACATAAACATAGATGCAAAACTATGACTAACATACTTCAAGATTGATTTCAGCAATGCATTTAAAAGATCATAAATCACAATTCAGTTGGTTTTATTCCAGGCACACAAGGCTGTTTTGATATAAGAAAATGTGTAAACAAAATAAATATACTCAGATACAAAAATTCATATTATCATTTAAATAGATGCATAAAGTTAACAAAGTTAAGATCCATTTATGATAAAAGCCTGAGGAAACCAGGAATGGAAGGAATATATCTTAATATAATGAAAGATACAACAAACTTAAAGCTGAAAATCACACTTCCTGCACAATGAGGAATGATACTGGGTTGTTCCTTCTTTCCCATATTATTTTACGTAGTACTTAAAGTCTTAGCTATAGCAGCAAAGTAATAGGAGAATGTCCAAATAAAAAAGGAGAGAACTCAAATTAATTCTATTTTCAGATTTGATTCTGTCATAGTTACTTTTCTATTGCCATGATAAAACACCATGACCAATGCAACTTATAAAAGAAAGAATTGACTTTGGGTGCTCACAGCACCAAAGGGTGTGTCTATGGCCATCATGCAGGAGAGCATAGTGACAGGCAGTCATGGTCCTGGTGCAGTATCTGAAAGCATACATCTTATCTGCAAGCTGGATGCAGAGCGAGCCAACTAGAATGCAGCAGGATTTTAGTGACACACCTCCTCCAAGAAGGGCACACCTCCTAATCCTTCAAAAAACGTTCACTGATTGGGGACCAACCATTCAAACATATGACCCTGAGCCTATGGAGACCATTATCATTCAGCCCACCAAAGATCCATATTTAAAAGATCTTAAAGGTTACTAGAAAACATTTAGACTTCAATAAAGCAGAGCACAAAAAATTACCATTAAAGAATATAAACTTTTCTATATACCAATAATGAATTTATCAAGAAAGAAAGCCAGAAAAAAAAACCCACTCACAATAGCTTTAAAATACAGGGGGAGGGCTGGGCATTGGTGATGCATGCCAGCACTAGGGAGGCAGAGGCAAGCAGATCTTTGTGAGTTCGAGGCCAGCCTTGTCCCCAGAGAGAGTGCCAGGATAGGCTCCAAAAGCTACACAGAGAAACCCTGTCTGGCAAAACCAAAAAAAAAAAATTTACAGGGCCTGGAAACTCCTAGCAACCCAGCGGCAATAAAGATCAAACACAGGCATCTTGTCATTTTTAGAGAGCTCTCCGTTTCATGTTGTAGAACTAGAGTCATTTCTTTATATGCCATCTTTTTTATTGTTTCTTATCTATCCTTTTCTTAGCACGAGGGAACCATTTCTCTCCTTGTTCTCCTCTCTCCTCTGGTCGTTGGCCCCTAACTTCTGCCCTCCCTAGTCATTCACACACCTCGTGCCTCAGTCCAGGTGTAGGCCTATTTAGATGCTTAGGCCAATATAGATGCAAACCTAGGAGGCATATTACCCTGAGGCCATGGTAAACAATAGTAGCCTTACTGGCATTAACAATACAAAAGTGGGCTGGAGCTTTCCAGTGTTCCTGTTTAGTGAAACCCAAGGCTGGATCTCAAAATATTCCATAATGGAATTATTTGGTCCCCCACAACAGGGGAAGGGAAACAGTTCAGTGGGTAAAAGTTCATGTCCCCAAAGCTTGATGGCCTGAGTTCCATATCCTGAACCCCCATAAATATAAGTGTGATTGTGCACAGAAGTTATCCCTGTAATCCCATTAAAACTTCACTGACATAGGAGGTGAAGACAGACATTTTCAGGCAAGCTAGCTTGAAGTACTCAGCACAGTGGAAAAGCAAGAGAGACCTTAACTCATACAAGGTAGAAAGTGAGAATCAAATCCCACACTTGTTTTCTGACCTCCACACATATATCATGGCATATATGTCTACACAAACACAATAAAATACATAAGAACACATGTATCCAAGGAGTTGAAAGACCTCTATAATAAAAATGTAAAGCATTAAAAAAAGAAATTGAAAAGTACAATAAAGTATAGAAAGATATCACATGCTCACAGATTGGCAAAGTTAATAACATGAAAATGGCTACAGTAAGAAAATTAAAGTATACATTCAATTTAATACTCACAAAGCTTCTAATGATATTCTTAACAGAACTAGAAAAAGATCCAAAAATACATATGGAAGAATAAAAAGATAAAATGGCCAAAAAATTCTAAGCAGAATGAGTAATGCTGGAAGCATTGTAGTATCCAATTCCAAAATAAAGCAACAATAACAAAATCAGCATGGCACAGGCACGTAGATACTTAACCTAGTGGGATGGAATAGAGGTCTCAGAAATAAATGCATGAGGGCACAGTCATGTAATTTTTGACAACTGTGAGATCCATATGTAAAAGAATGATATACAACCATACCTCTCAGTCTGTACAAAAATCAAAAATTTTAATGTAAGACCTGATATGTTAAAACTACTATATGAAAACAGAGGAACCACTCCAAGATATAAATAATTGTGAGTAGTAAGACTACATTTTGAAAACTGGGATGGTATGATACTAAAAGCTTCTATATAATGAAGGAAAAAGTTGACAGAATAAAGAGACAGCTTTCAGAATGGAAAAATCCTTGTAATTTTATATCTGATGGGGCATTAATATCTAGACCATATAAAGAAATAAGGAAATTAAACACCAAAATAGTAAATGATGTAATCACTAAATAGGTAAATTATTTGAACATATAATTCTTCAGGGAAGGGAACAAAACCAAAGGGCCTATTAAACACAAAACACAATGTTTAACATTTTAGATATCTAGTAAATACAAATAAAGACTGAGGTAATGTTCCATCCCACTCTTTTCTGAATGGCAATTATGAAGAAACCAAATAATAATAAATGCTGGTGAACATGCAAAGTAACAAGGAAAACCATATAAACTTTTTGATGGGAATGTAAATTAGTCCAGCTACAATTGAAGGAACTGTGGACTTTCTACAATATTACAATACGGCCCAGCTATAAAATGACTCCTTGGTATATATTTCAAGAAATTTAGGTCAGCATACCACAAGGATACTTGTATAGCGAAATGTTTATCACAGGACTATCTACAATAGCCAAGATTGGAACCACTCTATATGCCTATCAACAAATGGATGGGCAAAGAAAAGTTCTGCACATACACAATAATATTTTATTCAACCCTACTTAAAGATTAATTGAATGATGTTATTTGAAAGAAAACAGGTGGAATTATAGAAATTTGTGTCAAAAAATAAACTTGACATAAAAGGACAAGTTTACTTTTTCCCTCTTATATGTGGAATATAGATTTAGATTTACACACACACACACACACACACACAGAGAGAGAGAGAGAGAGAGAGAGAGAGAGAGAGAGAGAGAGAGAGAGAGAGAGAGAGAGAGAGAATGTTTGGGGGAAGGAGAGAGACACAGAAAGAAAGAGGAAATTAGAAATTAGAAATTGGATTCTGGGAAGAGGAATGAATTAAAAGGTTGGGGGGGGACCAAAAAATGAAACAAAATGTTACTATGTATTGCACTAGAATATATAACATTTTATTAATGATTGCATTAGCCAACTCTAATATCATATATTGTATGACCAACTTTTAACCTGTCATATTCTCTATTTGGACCATACTAGATAGCATTCATGACCAAATAACTTCTAAATCAGGAATGTACACATAACAGAAACCTGTTCACATGAAGTAAGTAATAAGCACTATGACTGATACACACTACTCACCTACAAACTAACCCATAAAAACAACAAATCCATAAAATAGAAGGACTGGGTGGCAAATCACTACCTACATGAGGCAGAAAGCATTTGAGTCATGGATGTGACACCTATAATATATAAAAACTGCTGACCAATAAAACCCTTTCAAACTATAACATGTAGATTAGTAAAGATATGGAAAATCCACTTTTCATTCTACTCATATTACACATACCAAATATTACATATTAAAGGGCAGGTGTAAATAAATTATAGGAAAGATAACATAACTACTCAAGGAAAAATTAATAAACATCTGCCTTGCCTAATAACTTTAATATCTGATTATGGCCAAGTTTATAATCTAATGAGTCATAGATTAACAGAAGATTACAGGAATTCAAAATAGATATGCTTTAAACTAAGTGCATTATCAGATGTGCGAAGAGTATTCTTAAGATTATTACATATTGTGGGAGGATATATAACAAGATACACCTCAGATATGTTCTTTGTAATGTAATATCACTATATAAAAGATAGTAATATACAACTTTTATATAGGAAGGGAAATAATTTCAATTTTATAAAGCCCTATAAAATTTTTATCCAATAATAGTATATTCAATAGATATTCCCAAATTACTATCATATATAGGTGATATAACAATGATGTAGAAAATACTAGGACTAGAAAATAAATAATTAATAGAGAAATTTGTAAATCGGTATGAAGAACTCCATGGCAATGAGAAGTTCAACAGATACCAGAAATAATGAGAGAAAATTCTGACAATAAGTGTACTTACACCCAACTAGGCATCAAAACATTAGAAGACTTGTTTGGTTACTAGAAACAACTGGAGATAATTTTTCTATGTAGCATAGTAAATCTGTACAGAAAATTACAACAAATTCACAAGAAATCACATAAAGATAACACCAAAAGCAGATACTAAAAATATTTAAAAACTATGTCTATGCTTTCAAAAACTATATTATCCCATACTTAATGTACCATTAAGATTAGAAATTATGGTGACACAAGATTACAACTCCTAATCATTATGGACCTAGGAGCCTATACAATACAATTTAGCTTCAGTAGCAATCTAGACTAAATTGCCAAATGTATCAACCACATATACATTTTTTGAAAAATATATTTGGCTAATTTATGAGGCAGTAAAATATAAGTAGCCTATAATGGACAAAAAGCCCTGTTATAACAAAGAGCATGGCTCCTTTGCTCTACTGTAGAAATACAAGTTTCAAGGAATGGATGTGTATCCAAAAAGATTTTAAAAAGAAAAAAAAACATGTTATCCAAGCCAGATGTGGTGGTGCATACCATTAATCCCAGCACTTGGGAGGCAAAGGCAGGCAGATCTCCATGAGATCAGGCCAGCCTGGTCTACAGAGTGAGTTCCAAGACAGCCAGGTCTGTTACATAGAGAAACCCTCTCTCAAAAAAAACAAAAACGAAAACTGAAACAAACAAAAACAAAACAATTACCTGGGTGTAGGGAGCTGCAGAAAACCCGCACCCAAAAGATGGCGCCGGTTTCCGCCCTCCGCCAGCCCGACAGCGAGCGCTCTCTGTGGTAAATAACTCCAAATTAGGCAAAGGTCATGTATCCTCTTAATTCTGCTTGGAGACAACCTATCCTGGCGCGCCACGTAGGGTTAGGTGATTGGTAGATGTAGACTATATCAGGCCCCGTCTCCCTCGGCCCGGGGCGGCCACCGCCATTATACATTGTACAAAGCAAAGAGGTTCCCGATTAAACTGTGTTTGAAGAAGATTCCTCGGTGTGGCGTCTTTCTTGCTGGTCAAGGGTGGACGCCGCACCTGGGATGTTGAATTTTTTATACTAGAAAATGCAGGCAATGTCTTCATAAAAGTAACTGTATAGAGGTTTAAAATACTATAAATGAAAGCGGCTGCCAGCCTTCTAATAAAAGATATGTGAAGACTTAATGCGGCGTCCACCCTTGACCAGCAAGAAAGACGCCACACCGAGGAATCTTCTTCAAACACAGTTTAATCGGGAACCTCTTTGCTTTGTACAGTGTATAATGGCGGCGGCGGCGGCGGCGGCCCCGGGCCGAGGGAGACGGGGCCTGATATAGTCTACATCTACCAATCACCTAACCCTACGTGGCACGCCAGGATAGGTTGTCTCCAAGCAGAATTAAGAGGATACATGACCTTTGCCTAATTTGGAGTTGTTTACCACAGAGAGCGCTCGCCGTCGGGCTGGCGGAGGGCAGAAACCGGCGCCATCTTTTGGGTGCGGTTTTCTGCAGCTCCCTACAACTTAAAAACAATCTTATCTGGAAATGGCATACAAAAGTCTCTTTGAGGGCCAACCAGGTATCTTTGGAGAAGACATGCAAAGTGGAGATAGATTTGCCATAACTTTTTTGAGAAGAGACCATATCATTCCAACATTGAGAAATGGGGTCCAATGTGGTAAAATACCCTGCAGTATATGACTGCATTGTAGATGAACAAGCCCCATGTTTCTAGGGAAGGTGAAATGGAGAGTAGCAGCCCTTGGACTCGGGACAACATGGCCCTCATCAAGCAAAGTGTCTTACTGAATGCACAACCTAAGGAACTGATGGCATTATAGTGAGACATTCTGTAGTTTAAAACAAGTTCTCTATTTCTAAAGCCACAGGCAACCATGAATGACATAGCCCTATGTTCACACAAATGGACACACAATGAGCATAAAATAAGTGCCACACAACTACGGACATGCCAATATTGAGAATAATTATAAGAAGCCTCATGAAAAAGTAGGATCTGGGACACACAGGTCTCAGCATATAAAAAGGGTGATTCAGATGCACCTGTGTAGGATAGCCAATTAGACACAGTATCAAGAAGGGTAAAGTTAGGAAACAAAACACACAAATTCAAAGGAATATGAAGTAGCTGGCTACTACAGAGATCTACTTCCACCTATAATACTAAAAAGGGAGGAAATTGCACATGATAGCTTCCCAAGGGTCCAAACATTAAAATCAAATGAGAGAAAGAATACATAGGGACATGGTTGTATTAGAATCCAAAAAATTCTGAAGTTAAATGTGACACATTGACATTGTTATTGAAACCAGCTCCTGATGTGCTTCACAGACAATTGGCAAATATAAAGAATTCAACTGAGAACATAAAGAATATAGTTGTGATACTAAATGCAAACTCAATTACATTGGGCAAAGATATTGAACTATAGGGATGTTGAGATGGCCCATCAGATCCCAGCAAGCCTGACAACTTGAGTTCAATTCCTGGAGCACGCACGCGCGCGCGCACACACACACACACACACACACACACACACACACACACACACACACATCCATCCATGCCTGTACATTGCATGTGCATACACATATAAGTACAAGTCCACAAACATGAGGCCTCTCCCTCTCTGAGAAGAGGATGGGAGGAGGAAGAGGGAACTGGGATTGGTATATAAAATAAGATTGTTTTAAGAATAAAAACTGCCAAACACAAATAATGAACCTGTTCTTAAAAAAAAGAAAACAAGTTATTCCACTAGGACAAATCCCTCAGGTGTAGACACCGTGTATAGGCTAATGGTACATGTGGACCTCTCTGCCCTAGCTTAGGACTGGTTGGTACAATGTGAACACCACAATGCAACCTCATATAAAAGAAACACTGATTTTCTTCCTGGCAGTTATATTTGGATTCCACTTGCTTAAGATTTGCACCTCCAGCCTCTGCAATGCGTCAGGTAAGAAAATGAATGTGCAATTCTTGCAGGCTACAGAGCTGTTTCCCCGCTTTCAAGAATCCTGCAGTGGGTGGAGTGAGAAAGATTGGGCCTGCTCTGGGTTATTCTATGTAGTACGAAACTCCAGGTATCAGGCTGTGCTGATCTTTGAATTACTTTAACTTAAAAACAACAGTTTGACCTGTGTTGCTCCTTTTGGAATATAACTGCAAACACAACGACTCTACTTTGTACTTTCACAAGTAAACAGCTACCATCTGCCAGCACACTGGGAGGCACAAATGGATAAATAATTAATAATAACACCTGTAAATATGCAAATCTCTCATAAACATATGAGCTTATCGGTACACCAGATGGAATCCTCTCATCTGGGACTATACAAGAAACACCCTAAGATTGGGTTGCTATAGGCTCATGGAATTATCATCTCATCTCAAGTGTCATGCAAAAATATTTTCATGGTCAACAACCTCTGTCCCTGGGCTGCAGCCACTCAGCAGTTTCCTGCCTGTGGGACACAATCCTCTTGAACTGACACTCAAAATGGCCTACCAAGAAGACCTGTATTTAAACTCTGAAACTTGAATAACTCTACACCAGAAGATTGCAGAATGTACTAGGTTCCCTATGGAGATTTTCTGCCTCTACTTTTATTACAGCCTCTCTGAACTCTGCAATCCTTTAGCCTTTTCTTAACCGTTCTACTACACATATGCACACACAAATATTGCAGTATGATATGTAAAGTGCAAATTGTGACTTTGAAGATCATATAGTAATTGAGATTCGAATAAAAACCTATAATTGTGGTCACTTTTATTCAGTCAAAACAGGACTATTTAGTGATTTCCAGCCAACAAATCTGACCTATCTTGTGAATATACTGTGGTTCAGTAAATTCTGACACTTTGGAGAAGCATAAATGTCTCCACCCTGTTTCTGATACAGTACACTCACAACATTGGCAAATCAGTATAAGGTAATCATGGATAACTGCCGGAAGTAGTGAGCACTTCATGGAACCAGTGGATCTGTGGGAGTACTCCCCTGGACTACCATCCTTGACTGTTACCAAACTAGGTCTCTGCCAGGACTGACACAAGTCCAGCATCCACTGCAAAAGCCTCAGTTCACTTAACCCCGCCAGAGGAACCCCTGAAACAGCATACCACTCACCCTATCTGGGGCTTCCCAGGGATGACTACTATGGAAGGCAGGGCCAGAACACTGTGTCTGTGAGAGAATGGAAACATCTCTGTCTTCCCTTTCTTCAAGTCCCTTCTGTGATACTGACCTTGCTCTCACATTTCTGTAGGCTAGGAATACTTCACTGCTGACCCCAGTCTATCTCCCTCACAAAAAAGCTTCCATTAGTAAGGGTTTTAGACATCACCGAGAGGGGGAAATGGTAGAAGCCTGGGCATAATGTGGGGTCTCCCAGAGCATCTCCCTGGACAAGCTGGAATGGTGCCTCATATTACTGTGTGTGTGTGTGTAAGGAAACATCCAATTTCCTTTTCAAGAGTTGTTGCCCTCAAGAAGGGGATTGCCATCTCCAATGCAATACTGAAGTAGCTTTGGCAAAAGCAAACAAACAAACCCTCCTTTATTCTTCTGACACAACGAAAGGAAACAAAAATTCAAAAAATTAGGAGCAAAGATTTGATCTGAAGTCTGTCTCTTCTGGGGCAACCTTCCCTACCCCTATGATTATGGGTAAGATAGACCCTCCCATTCTTCTTTCCAAGTCTTCTCGGTAAAGACTACAACTCCTCCCCTGCTTGCTCAAGTCCAGTTCCTTCACTGGAATCCTTCACATGAAACCCAAGCAATGACACAATTCTTATAGGCTTGGATCTTTGGTCTGCTACTGCCAGGGAAGAGGGGATGAGAACTCCCTGTATCTATGGATACATAGAATTTGGTTTCATATTTCCAAAGCTGAGACAATTCCATCTCCTCTCGAAAAGCCTCAGGAGATGCAAACTGGGAAAACAAACAGCATACTTCTCACCAGTAGAGTCTCCCAGTGCTGGCTGCTACCAGCAGCTGGGCCAGAGCCACTACATTCATAGAGAAGTCTTCCCTCAATATTTTCCCAGTCCTTTCAGCGTTTTCCTTACTCCTAATACTAACAGGGGCAGTGAGTCCTTCTAAGGTAACACCAGTTCTGTCCAGTCACTTCCCAAAATGCCTCTATTCCTTCGGACTCGCAACATGGCAATTAAATAAAAAAAAGGTAGGAGCTATAATCTGGAGCCTCCCGAGAATTCTGCCTAGGAAAGATACACTAGTACCCTGTATTTTTCTGCGTGAAGGGAAAGCTCTTACCCTTCGGAGTTCTTTCCTCACCTACAAGCCTAGCACTCCTCCACTGTATATCTCAGACTATACTCCTAAAAACAAATTTCACCCCCTTAACAGAGAAGACAAGAAAGTTGCCGGTGTTCCACCTGGACCTTCTCTTGCTATTTCCCAAGGCTGAGATGCCTCTCCTGCTCATCTTATTCTAGTTGCTTCAAAAAGCCTCCTCTCTCTCTCTCTCTCTCTCTCTCTCTCTCTCTCTCTCTCTCTCTCTCTCTCTCTCTCTCTCAAACTCTGCATATTAAACCTATGAAGCAGTGACAATTATGATTCTTCCTGGAACATCCTGGGGGAGAACATGCTGGGCTGGCTATTCTACCAGCCACATGATTGTGTGTGGAGGGAAAGATTCCAATCAGCCCCCATGATCTTCCTATTTATATTTTCAAAGGTTAGGAATGTTTCTTTGACGACAGAAATTGAGTCCTCTCATAGAAAGTTCAGTTCCCTGGGACTTCCAGCACAAAGCTTAGTAAATTGCAGAGATGGGGTACCAGGCTTGGAGCCTCAAAGGAGTAGTATATCTGTCATGGTATGGTCTCTTAGTCATGAGTTCTTCTTTGATGCTTATCCATGCTAAGAAGACTTTTCTATGCTGTCTTAAACCATATCCCCCACAATATTCAGATAGCATCTGAGTAAAGTCAAATCTAGTACCGTGAAACTTCTAGGGTGTGGCAGCCAGAAGCTGGAGGTCTGGTATTTCTTCTCATGTGCGAAGATACTCCACTCTTCCTTCTGTTTACTTAATCGATGCCTGGCAAGGTCCAAGACTCACCCTTCTATTAATAAAATTTGAGCTTTCCCACATGAAACTTTACCTCACTAAAACTCCCAACATGAAAAGCAGAATACACAGTATTCAAGATCTCTGCCTGAATCCTTCCCAGAATGATTGTTAGAAAGCAGTATAGCTAGGGAGTCTCCCTTTCTATGTAGAGAAGAAAAAAATCTCAGCTTATAGTCCTAGATTTATTCCTGGCAGTTCCTGGACTGTTTCTCTTCCTGTATCTGAAAGCACTGGACTCTTGGATGATCAGCATGTCCAACTTATATCACTTACAAGAGCATGGGTAAGGGCCTACCTACAAGAACACGGACAACTTACGGATGACTATAACACTAAAGAAATATATTCCCCAAGGAACAATTACCCAATTTTATATCCGTGCAGAGGGCATGGCCCCATACACTTTTTTGAATCACTTACAAATTGTGTTATGAAAAATTTGTGACCCCTCTTCCCTTTATCAAGGAATGCTACTGAATCCAATCGTATGAGTGTTTCATTCCCTTAATTCTAGCTGCTCTGATTTCAAGACAGAGACAGAAGTTAAAGATTCTTATGCTAGAAGGACAGGGGTCAGCAACACTCTAAATTTCCACAGGGTAAGTAGTAGTTATGGTGTTAGGAGCATGGGAAATATGTAGCTATTTAAATAGATGAATTCTCGTGTACTAAAAATAGAAATATCTGCTAATTTCACACTTTTGTTCTTTTTTTTTTGTTTTTGTCTTCTATTAATCTGCCTGTGGGTTGAACTAACATGGCCACAAAATACTGCCTAGTCTAGAAATTGATGCATTCAAGATGAATGTGTTATCATGCAAACAGTAGACAAAAAGGGATATCTAAATTAATTCAGAAATGTGTTTAATAATACACTATCTTCCTATCTCAACCCATGTTGCTTTACGCACCCATTCCCTGTGCTTCCATACACCTCTTGAGCTCTCCCCCAGTATGCTTTTCATTTCTGAGTTGTCATTGAGACTTTACCTCTTCTACTCCATTTAACTATGAGCTCCATGGGTGTAATTACCATGTTGTGTCTTCCATGGTAGCCACAATGTCTGCAAAGTATTTGTAGCATAGCTTTGCTCATTGTATCACTTGATGTTTGGTTGCCTTTGAATTGTTAAATAAATGGCATAACTATTTTAACTATATTTTTCAGAACGCAAAAGCAACATAAAAGACATGATTTCAGTGTTATAAATACAGAAACTAATTGTGGCAACTGCTTCCATCAAGTCATTTACTATTTTCACTAGGAGTAATTAGCATCGACTATTATCTGACCCAGGAATCCTACTTTTTACTATATTTATCTAGAAGTATTTAGGGACATAACTTTACAAACCTATTACAGATGTGAGCTGAAGAACTTATGGGAGATATCAGTTATGCTGATAACCTGAAGGAAAAAAATCTTACATTTAGTTTTCTTGTTTCCCATAAACTACTTCAGTAGTAAAATATTTTTAAATGTGAGTGGAAAATAGAACTATTGGTCACAAAGACTGACAGAATATACTTCTGCCAGAATTTAATAGAAACATAAACATGACCACCTAGCCTAGGTGCCCTCATGACATCAGTATTGCACAGATGTCTCTCTGGAAACAATTTTTCAGGATAGTTTACAATTCCCAACATCACATTACACAACCAGAAGTCTTCAGAACAGGAAAGGACTTGGAGAAGCATCTCTTCTTGTCACCTGACCCACCTTAGACATGCTACAGCTTAGAAAATTATTTATATAGTTTTATTTCTATGTCATGGAACTCAATCAGCAGGTATACTTCAAAGATGTATTAACCTCTGTATGGAAACCAGGACATGTGTTACGTTGGGGTTGGGGTTTTGCATTGGTTTCTACAGGAGAAGAAAAACTTTGGATACCATCTAAGTTGATCAAGATTAGAGTGGAAAAGGAAAAACCTCTCGACGAAGACAAATGACAGGAATTCTACTAAGGTATATCTTATAAACTAAATAGAAACCCCCCAAAGGAAAGGGAAGTTTTTTGCTTTTATCTTCACAGGAAAACTCATCTCCAGAAGGCAAAGGACACTTCATGGGTAGATGCTTAAGAAGAAAAGGTAGCTATAACCATCAAACAAAAGGAACGTGCCATATGGTAAACGTTACAGCTGTCTCTCAGAGAACTCTATTTCTCTTCATTTCCTAGTCCCTATTCAATTAAACCAATGCTGGATTTAGAGGTGGATTTGGCTTTCCTCCTCTAAAATCCAAGCACGTTGTTTAACTAAGCTTTAGAGTTTCTGTATTGTATCAAGAAGCCAATTGATGTAATACAGAATAAGAGAAGAATTTGGGGATTGTGTTTGTCTTTTCTTGGCTTTCTTTCTTTCAAGGTACACACTCTCTCATAATTGTTATGCTCCCATGGTTGCCTTCTCTAGTATAAATACCTACACAAGCAAACATTTCTCTACTAACATTTATGTTTGAGTCCCACACAGCCAATGAAGACCTGCCTGACAGCAATCCCTGGACTGCCTGGAAAGAAAATGGGCCACACCTTCTCGAATGCACTGGATCCACCTTGCTCCGTTTCAACTGACAATCCGGCCAGAGCTTTGTGTACTGACTTCAATCAAGTTGAGGATTTCAAGCGAAATCTTCAGTCAAGCGAATCCCACCTAACATGGACTGGATACAGTCCATCCACTGACTTTCAGTATACTAACATTTTCTTCCTACGGGACCCCACAAGGCTGTCGTCATCCCATTTCAGCAGGAAGTAACTTGGAGGATGCTACGCCCCCTTTCCCCATTGTTGTCACTTAGGATAGTGTATATTCCTAGTTAGGGATAGCTTCCTATCCCTATTGTTAGGGATAGCTTCCTATGTTTGGGATGGGATAGGGGGTCAGTGGGGTGCAGGGGAAGAGGGGAGGGAGAGGGAACTGAGATTGACAAGCAAAAGAAGCTTGTTTCTAATTTAAATAAAAAAGAAAAAAACAAAAATATACATATTATTAAACCTATTTATGAGAGAATTTCCCCAAGCTGTACACAGTTCACAGGACTTTTGTCCGTTTTTGTTTCTCTTTTATCCATATCGTTATTTTCATTCATTTAACTGCAACTAATTTTGTAACACTTGCTTAAAGTTGACCAAACAAAAGTCCAGATCACCTCATTATAAATGAGCTTAGTCCTGAGAGCAGCAGAGCTGGCCCTGTCCCACACCACCTGCAGCGCTCAGGAGAGAGGCCCTGTCCCTTGCCTGGGCAGCACTAGAGTCGACCCCCACAGTCAAAGCTGTGATGATGGAAGAGGTGTCCCCTGCTACTCATCTGTCATGCAGCGGTGAGGGCAGGGAGAGATGCCCCCCTTACCCCTCGCCCCTCACCTAGTGTAATATACAAGGGAGCTGACCTCCCTTACCAGTTGCAGCGCTCAGGACAGCGAGACCTGCTCCTTGCCTGGGCAGCACAGTAGAGTTGACCTGGTTGGCAGAAGCACTGGTGAGCCAGCCCTGAGGATGCAAGAGTTCCAGAGCTGGTCACATCCCCCTCATCCGCCATGTGGTGGCGAGTGTGAGGCAAAGATGCCGTGCCCTACTGGCCCCTGCCACTTGTGGGAGGTAAGGGAGCTGACCCTCCCCCTTACCAATTGCAGTGCTTCTGAAAGTGAACCCTGTACCTCGACTGAGCAGCATAATAGAGCTGAATCTATTGACAGGGTTGTGGGGAACTGCCCTGAGAATGTGAGCATGGGAGAACTGGCCCGGATCCTCATCTGTCATATGGTGAAATCACAGGGCACTGCCACCTGTGATTAGGTGGGAGAGCTGGCCCTGGGGTCATAAAGCAGGAGAGCTGCAGCCCTTGAGAGTGTAACCCCTATACTTGCCTGAACCGCTCTCAAGGTACAGTGTGGGAGAGCTGCCCCTGAGGATGTGAAAGGAGAGATGGCCCCGCCCCTTGTTCATCTCTGCAATGGGTAAACCAGCAAGGGCAATGCTAGAGTGCTGCTCACCCTCGTGGTGAAGACAGGGGAGAGCTGTCAGGCTAACAAAGCCTGCCACTACCCATGCCCAGAACCAGTGTTGTGGGGTGGCCCATCCCAATATGCACCCCATCTATGATCTGCTGGAGCACTGGAAGGAGCCACTCCTGCAGACCCAAAGTTGCAGAAACTCTATGACACAGGGCAGCAACAGGATAGCCAAGAGGAGTCCCAAGTGAGGGCCCAGCAGTGACAGTGCAGCAGAAACCAGAGGCCTAGAACCAGACCAGTAACTCTGCACAATTGCAAGTAAAGATATATGGCTGAAAAGGTTTACTGTGTGACTTACTGTGTCACACTGCAGCTTCCATTTTTCCTTCTCTTAAATTGTATTGGTGCGGGGGTGGGGGGGGCAAATTGGAAGGGATGGGAAATGAATGGGATTGAGATGCATGGTGTGAAAGACAGAAATAAATGCAAAGTTAAAAAATGAAGATATGAATGACCTTACAGTGGAGTGGGTTCTCTTAGGCAGTATCATCTTCCCAGAAATGCTTGCAGGTGCTTTGTTTGTTTGTTTCAAGACAGAGTTTCTCTGTATAACAGCCCTAGCTGTCCTGGAACTCCCTTTGTAGACCAGGCTGGCCTTCAACTCACAGAGATCCACCTGCCTCTGCCTCACGAGTGCTGGGATTAAAGTCATGTGCCTCCCAGGTACACAGTACTTAGGTAATACATTGTGTTCAATTGCACTGAACAAGAGTTCAAGTCACCTTTTATTAACTGCCCCTGCATCCAGAGGAGATTCATTTCTTGTTTAGCCATGTTCAAAAAGAAGTTCTCTGAGCATCTTTTCCATCCCAAGTTTTTCTCTCATGTATCAGACACATTGTCTGAGAACGTGGGTCCCACCACCATCTAACTTAACAGAGTGTTAAGCACTCACAGAAGCATCTGTGGTTTCCCAAAGCCCCCAAATGCCCTGGCTCAGAGCATTTATACTTGATGGCATCCTTCGGATTCCCACCTCCTTAGTCTTTTAACTTAACTCTTTGTTTTTCACATAATTTCATCATCCCCCTCACTGATGTTTGAATTTCCATTGATATCAAAATGCCTTCTAAAGAACAAAGACTGCTGGGAAAATGAGGCAGTGTACTTTATTAAGCTTTTTTTTTCTCATGCATTCTTAAGTAAATCAAGCAAGCAAGGTGCATATCTTTAGTTTCACAAAGCTAACTAAAAGGACACAGAAATACTACTGTTAACCACTTTTTTTACATCTTTCTTGCACTTATCAATTGCATTTTACTAATGGAATCTTTCACCTGTCTAAGGAAAATTCCGATGCAATGTTACTTGATCTTCTTCTAGATCTCAAAGCTGCAAATGTCAACTTGTTTTTCACAATAGCAAAATTTTTATTATGAAACAAATAGCAACAAATGTGTGAGCAATACAGCTGACGACTCTAGACTCTGAATCTAAGAAATCCTAAAAAAAGAATATCTAAAACAGTATAAAAAGGAAAAAGAACCCAAGGTCTCTTCTGCTTGAAGATTCAACTGCTACCCTTAAACAGTTCGAAAAACGAGCCTGAATTTACTTAGGGTGGGAGAAACTGCTGGGCTTTTCCCCAGAACCTGAATTGTCCGGGGCAGAAGGGCTGGCAATAGAGGTGGAGGCAAGTATAGCCCGGGCTCTCTCCTCTTCATCTTTTAGAGCTTCCTTATACAAAGCTGTGAAGGAAGTGGGGTTACTCCCAGCAACCTTGGAGAAAAACTGCAAGACTTTCATCTTGCTGGTTTCAGCATGGGCTCTTGGGCCCCACAGGAACTCATAGGTTGGAGGATAACTTCTGGATACTAGCTTGCATTCCAGGTACTTCTCTAAAACCAAATCTTCAGTGATGAACTTTCTGGGATTTCCGCAGATGAAATCATGCTGGTCAGGATACACACCAACCATATTCAGCACTTCCCAGATCTTCTTCTCAGGGGCACGGTTGCCCTCCATGAAGATCACACCAAGGATAAGCGCCAGGAGGCCTGTCCTGGGTATGCCCTCGTCTTCGCTCAGCCGCCCATCGTAGGTGAGGTCAAGTATTTTAAGGAGCTCATAGGAGTGGTTGAAAGCATCCACTTCCTTTATTTCAATGCCAAAAACCACTTCCATGCATTCACAGGCATGCTTGAAGATCAACGAATAGTAGTCTTTGTACTCTTGGACAACGTTCTTCAAAATGTCTGCTTCTGTGACAGGCTCATTTCTTGTATACTTGAAACTCAGAAACTTCACCAAATCTGTCGTCTTCTTCCGTATTTGACTGTTGAGCAAGAACTTGGAGTATAGGTAGGCCTTTGAGGTGCTTTCATCCCCCTCTGGTAGAGTGGGTTGGATGGGAGCAGCGGATGAAGAAGCTTTCTGGGAAACCACAGCAGCAGGTCGCTCCTCTGGGTTGCCCACATGCTTAGCTACAGGATCCATCTCCCAGACCTGGCCCTCCTTCTCTTTTAGGGCCTTGAGGCCTTGCTCATGCTGCTGCCTGTGGGACATTATAATTTGTTTTGCAGGTAACTGGCAGGAGAAAGTTTATGCAGAGCGGCCTGAGGGTGAGACAAAAATGTGAGGGTAATGTAACCCGCCAGCAGTGACAAAGGCTTTTTCAATATTTAGCTTAGGTGGTTCTCTTGGGTCTCATGGGCCTGCCTCCTATGAACTCTCTTCTACTCCAGTTTCTCTGGATATGACTCTGTTCAATAATTATGCCCTTTGTTCCTGGAGCCTCCATATAACCAATTCGGGGGGGGGGGTGCAGGTCACAGACCACAAGCAGACTTGTGCTATTCCTAGAGCTAACTGCTAGGTCCACACAGTTATGGAATGGATAGGTCCTCTTAATTGCAGTAATTAGGGCCTAGGTTCATTTGTTCCTGTTAAAGAGGTCCTCTTTCCATCCTCTAATTGACTCTGGCAAGGCCTGAGACACCTCTCTCTGATGAATTGATTCTAGTCCCTGACACAACAGGAGGGAGGGGATACTGGCACAACAATACAGCATGCTAGAAAGTAGGTCTCTCAGGGCAAGGGCACCAAATCTCTAAGGGCACAGGGATTCCCTCCATTTTCATTCAGGATGCACACACTGACTGCTAACAGAACTTGTCTCATTCCTTGGTTTACTAGAAATAACCAATTCTGCTCACTTAGGACAATGCCTTCCCCTCACTAAGACCAATAAGATAAAACTAAAAAGGTGACCCATATAGCCACCCCTGCTCAGTATCCTTTAGACATTGGCAGTGACAGCACAATTTAGTATGTACTTGAATTAGAGGTCCATTAGTCCTCCCTCAGAGCTATCACCTCTGGCAATCTGAATTTCCCCATCTCAGATCCCATCCATGTTAAAAAAAAAATGAAACTAAATGCCAACATATAAACAACCCCACCACATTTGTAAAATACTGGACCACCTGGAAATGAAGGGAGCCTCATACAGACATGTCTGTATGGAGCCTTGTTGGGGTAAGAGAAATGAATAGTCTTCTATTTTTATTTTATTGAAAATGGTTATTTTCATAGACTATATTCTGATCATGGTTTCCCCTCCAGGGTCTCTTCCTAGATCTTACTTTCTAATTCCATGCTTGTTTTCCTTCTCTTTTAAGAAAACAGGTAAATAAAGCAAACAAGGAAAAAACAAAATGAACAAAGAAAAAGAAACTGGATGAGAAATGTATAGACAGGTAGGCATGCCTGCATGCACATATATGAAGAACGAATCTGCATGCATATCCACATACACAGCACATACATGAATATCCACACACATGCAAAACCCAGAAAACCTCAAAATCTGACCAATGGCATAAGCCCTTAATCCCAGCACTCAGGAGGCAGAGACAGGTAGTTCAAGGCCAGCCTGATCTACAGATTGAGTTCTAGGACGGCCACGGGTACACAGAGATACCTTGTCTTGGGGAAAAAAAAAACCTCAAAAAACGGGAAAACAAAGACTACTAGGGGGAGGGGCACCAGGGTGGGAGGGGATGGTGGTGGTGGTGGGATGGGAAGGGGGCGGGGCTAGGAGGACTGGGACTAGGGTATGGTGGATGGGCTGGGAGGGCAGGCAGGGGAGTGGGGGTGGAGATGAGGGAGGGGGTATGGGGAGCTCTATGGAGTGGGAGGGTGGGGAGGGAGAAGGGGAAGCAGGATGGGACATGGGGAGGAGGGAGCTGTACAGGGTGGGAGGCGGGGAGGGGGATGAGAAAGGTGACAGGTGACGGGACAGGGAGTGAGACTGAAGCCAGGAGGGGCACAAGGGTGGGGTGGGCCCAAATAAAACATTATGACGGAAAAAAACCTCCTACAATAAATACCTCTGGCTTTGTTTTGTGTTGGCCATCTACTACTGCAGGGCTCCATGGGGCCTGCCTGCCCTTAAGCCTGGTTGGGATACCCAGGAAAAACGCCCTTGGAGAAACTAATTTTTCATTTGCAAGAGGTTGTTTTCTGAGGAAAAGGTTCTTGCTGGAAACAGGAACTCGTGACTACTCCCCCATCTCAGCAGTGGGGCAGCATTGGGTTTGGATTTGTACAAACCTCGTAAGTGCCTTCCATAAGATACTGACATGGAAGTCTAGCAGGTGAGGGCCATGACTTAGAAGTTTCTGAGGGCTCACTGAAGGGTGGGTTTTGAGAAGCTATAGGAAAAGTCCCCAGACTCTACAATATGTTCCCTCACTTTGATGTCTGTCCAGCATTGTCTGAACCTCTATGGAAAGGGGTAAAACTTTGTCAGAGAAACCGCCTCTTGGATTCCAAAATGGAAACCGGCATAAACCGGATCACTGCATCAGGCCTTCCCCACTAGGCTGGCACTAAAGGCGTGGTGAGGCACAAAGAAGGCCATTCTGTTTATATCCTCACCTTCAAGCACCACAGGGACCTCAATTCCTCAGGTCGTCAGCTGAAGAGACACTTCTACGGCTTCCTAGAGACAAAGCAGAAGTCAGTATACGTCACATCCTCTCACTTAACGGAAGCTGCAAAATGACAATTTACCTCATAGGCGTTTTCACTTGCGGCAGGATAGATTATGGAACAAGATAAGGGCTCAGGAGAGAAGGGGGGAAATAGTAAGAAAGAGGGCATAGGCCGAGCATTGATAGCACACCTTTAGTCTCAGCACTTAGGAGGCAGAGGCAGGTGGATCTCTGTAAGTTCGAGAGCAGCCTGGTCTACGGAGGGAGTTCCAGGACAGCCTCCAAAGCCACAGAGAAACCCTGCCTCGAAAAACAAGAAAAAAGAAAAAAAGAAAAAAGAAAACAAAGTGGGCATGGTGTACTAGAACATGTGATGGTGATAAGCTTGTGCACAGGGATATACGGGGGGCTGAAGCATAGAATCGGAGAAGTATAGCAAAGGATTAGTCCTTCAACATAAAATATGAAAGCGTAAAATCAATCACATTATTTTGTACCCTAATTCTTTTAAAATAGCACTTTTATAAATCGAAACTATTAACCATCTCCTTAGAGGAGGCCTTCATTAATGTCATGAATAAACACAGTGACTATTTATTAAAAGTAGCCTTTATTCTTAGTTCTGGGTCCTCAATTCCCGGTACCTTTTTATCTCTTCTTCTGCCGGAGGCCACACTCATCAAACAAATCCCTTCAGCAATATGAGACTGAGGGGTAACCCTTGTTTGACAAGATTATATGAGATTCAGAAATAGCTATATAGGTTTGGATGGTTTTTTTTCTATCATTCACGTTGGAGGCTCAAAGCATTTGTATTTCCTCTAAATATGGCCTCCATTCCTTGCCTTCATAAGATCTTCTATTTCCCTGAAACACTTTTCACAGACTACGGAGTTTGGTGAGAGAAATGCCTGTCCCCGAAAACCCTGGCCCAACCTTCAGAGACAAACAGGGAATTCTCTTACCTTGGTTCACAGTCCACAGTGCCTCTACACTGACTGAGTCCTGCTCTTCTTAACCAAAGACTCTCACTTCCCTGAGAACCTATAAACTCTTTGTGTAGAAGTCAAGGTCGACAGCCTCTGACTTATTTTTACTTATCTGGCATCCAGTTACTGATGTCAATGTGCCTCTTTATTCACATTTTTTGCTGGCAGTTTGCAGAAAAATAGTTGATTGTTTATAGATATGGTTTGCAACGATGTAGCTGACCTCTTGAAACATGTACTTGTGTATTCCCTTGTTTTCCATGTAGATAAACTTCTGCAACTAATACCAGTAGTGTTCTAAAACAAACATATTTTCATTTTACTTTTTCTTGTTTTATAACTAGGTAAGCATTCTCGTACAATACTCAATAGCTGATTGACAGTCCATTTCTCTTTTTTGTTTAATTCTTTAATTAATATTCATGTTTACATATCCATCCCCCCATTCCCTCACCCTCCCATTCTCCCATGTTCCCCACCAAGCCCCCAACCCATCCCCCAACTCCTGCCCAGGGAGTGTGAGGCCCTCCACCAGGGACCTTCAAAGTCTGCCATATCATTTGGGGGAGGGCCCAGGCCCTCCTTGCTGTATCTGGGCTGCAATAGTATCCCTCCATAGGGAATGGGCTCCCAAAGTCCATTTGTGCTCTAGGGTTAAAGACTGGCTCCACTGTTAGAGGTCCCATAGACTGTCTTGGCCTCCTAGCTGGCACCCACATTCAGAGGGCTTGGTTAGGTCCAATGCTGGTTCCTCAGCTTTATGACTAGGGTCTCCATGCTCTCATTAGGTCAGGTCCACTGTTTCTGTAGGTTTCTGCAGCATCATCTTGGCTCCTTTGCTCATTCCTCCTCCCTCTCCACAACTGGATTCCAGGAGTATGGTTCAGTGCTTAGTTGTGGGTGCCTGTTTCTGCTTCAAACAGCTACTGGATGAAGGCTCTAGGAATGGCAACCAAGGTAGACATCAATCTCATTATAGGGGAAGGGCATCAAAGGCAGTTTCTCCACCAATGCCTAGATTCTTAGTTGGGGTCATCCCTGTGGATCCCCTAACATTTCCCCTGTGCCAGACCTCTCTCCATACCTGTACTGTCTCCCTCTATCAAGGCATCTCCTTTCTTGCCCTCCTCTATTCCTCCCCTGTCTCAGTCCTCTTGTTCTCCCCCTTCTTCTCTTCCCACCTCCTTCCTCTCCTCCCCCCTTGCTCCCACTCTAATGGATTTACAAACATAAATATTAAAAGGTTGAGATATAATGAAGTTAACCTGCCAATAATCATATAATAGTACTGTATTTCAGAGGTACACGTGAGTTGGTGTGCTCTCCCGGGCCCCCGTGTTAATTAAACTCAATATTTCTTTAGATACAGATTGGTATTATTTAATATTTTATGTCACTCTGAATTGAATTTAGGGCCCTTACTTATGAGCCAAGCACTATACCACTGAGCTACCAAACTACTTCTCAGCACTAAATGTTTTACTACCTTTCTTCTTTTCTTTCCTTCTTTCTCCCTTTTTTGCTCCCTTTCTTTCTTTCCTTCTTTCTCCCTTTCTTGCTCTTTCCTTTCTTTCTTTCTTTCTTTCTTTCTTTCTTTCTTTCTTTCTTTCTTTCTTTCTCCCTTTCTTTCTTTCTTTCTTTCTTTCTTTCTTTCTTTCTTTCTTTCTTTCTTTCTTTTGGGTGTCCATGAGCACATTAATCATAATAAACATGGAAATATCAGCGAACATCATGTGAAAGTCATCTTCCTCTACCATGTGGATCTTGGGATTTAACACATTCTCAGGCTTTATAGCAAGTACCTTACCCACTGAGCTATCTCACTGGTCCTTTATTTTTCACTATAGTAGAGGTAAATAAATATCAGAATGTGTTACTGTTCCATGTGACACACATGACTAGTAAGGAGCAGTACTTAAAGAGTGTTTCTACATCTATACTGCTACCTACTATGTCAAATGGAATATTTTTTACTATAAAATGTTTATTTAAAATAACAGATCAGGGCTACAGAGTCTGTTCAGTCACTAAGAGTGCTTTTTCTGCATAAGATGAGGGGAGTGGAGTGTGGATCCCAGCACACATCAAACAAGCTATGTGTGTTCTTGTGAATGCCTATAGCGCAAGCACTGAGGAGGTCAGGGGCTGGAGAATCCTGGAGGCTTGCTGGCTGCTATCCTAGCCAAAATAAAACAAGCTACAATTCCAACAAGAAACCCTGCTTTAAAAGAATAAGGTGGAGAGTGACAGAGGACACCTGATGACCCCCTTTGGCCTCTGTGCAACCCCTCCCCACGTGTTTGCATACTACACAGACACTTTCTCATACATATAAACAAGTGACATGAAATCATTCTGTTGCTTGTTCATAATAAAGTAACAGATAGTAATATATTACAATTACTTTGAAGATTTAATGTTAACGCAATCTACCTGAATTCACAACTAAGTGGAAATGCAAAAGGAGCTACCCAGTAGCTGGTTCATATTTTCTCTTTATTGTCTTTCACAACCACACACAGACAATGTGGATCATGTTCTTCAATAAGAAGAACAATGAAAATCTAACTGGGTATCTAACTTAATGCAGTGATCAAAGACCAATAGACTGCCTAGCTGTATACCATAATGATTCATTAAATCGCTTATAATCAGAACTTGGCATACAAACCCTTTTATCTTTTACTTTAAGAAGAAGATTCATAGTGAACTTCCAAAATCAATATAGAATCAAACTGGATTAGCAGACCTCTGAGCCATGTGATCCATTTGCTTATAACTTCTCAGTGAATAAATGGGTGGGAATCATGTAAGTTTTGCTTTGGTTACTTTTTCCTTTGTAAACAAAATGAGACTTTACAATAAGTACTTGTTATCAAGGCATAAGGTAGTATTTCTCAGCTCTAACATAATGCTAACCCCATGAGATATGGCAGTGGATAAGCTATAAATAGATTCTATAATCAAATTAATTTAGGGAAGTCTTATGCTATGCTCTCCTTGCTATTGATTAATCAAAAAATTAGACTATTTCGAGAGATGAGTAATTCTGCAATACATATACATGATGAACTTACTTATTTCACTGTTCTCAACTTATTTTATTATAAGACATTTTATTTTAGCATACTAATTGAATGTATTATGACATTTCATGCCCATACTAACCATATATTAAGCATAGACTTGTCAACCTGGTGTGTTAGAGAACACATTAGAAGCCATAAAGGCTTCAGATACAAGTCCACTTTTCCCTTTTATTATCCACGTGCTTGTTATCATATTACCTAATGTCTTTACCACAACCCCAGAGAAGCTAGGAAACAAGGAGGACCCAAAGAGAGACATACATGGACCCCTGAGAAGAGAAAAGGAAGGAGATCTCCCCAACTAAATTGGGAGCATGGGGGTGGGTGAGGAAGGTAGGAGAAAGAAGAAGGGAGAAGGGGAGGGGGACATGAGGGAACAGGAAGGTCGAGTTGGGGGAAGAACAGAGAAGGAGAGCAAGGAAAGAGATACCTTGATAGAGGGTGCCTTTATGGGCTTAACAAGAAACCTGGCACTAGGGAAATTTCCAGGAACCCACAAGATAAGAATCTAAGCAATAGTGGTGAGTCTACCTTAAATGCCCTTCCTCTATAATGAGATTGATGACTACCTTAAATGCCATCCTAGAGCCTTCATCCAGTAGCTGATGGAAGCAGAGGCAGAGACCCACAGCTAAACACTGAGCCAAACTCCTGGAATCCAGTTGTAGAGAGGGAGGAGTGAGGAGCAAACTGGTCAAGACCATGCTGGGGAAAGCCACAGAAACAGCTGACCTGAGCAAGTGGGAGCTCATGAGCCCCAGTCTGACAGCTGGGGAACCAGTATAGGACTGAACCAGGCCCCCTGAATGTGGGTGTCAGTTGGGGGGCTTGGGCAGTTTATGGGGCCTCTGACAGTGGAACCAGTATTTATCCCTATTGCATAAATGGGCTTTGGGAGCCCATTCTTTATGGAGGGAAACTCTCTCAGTCTAGATACACAGGGAGAGGGCCTAGGTCCTTCTCAAAGTGATATAACAGACTTTGATGATTCCCCATGGGAGGCCTCACCCTCCCTGAGGAGTGGATGGGGGAGTGAAATGAGGGGATGGGGGGGAATGGAAGGACAGGAGGGAGAGGGAACTGGGATTGGTATGTAAAATAAGATGGTTTTTAATTTTAAAAAAGTTAATTTTAAATGTCTATTTTGCAATGATTCTGAACATGAAATGAAACAATGTACAACAAATGCCAGATATAAATGCTCAGGACTATGTGTAGCTATTCTTGCTCACTCACCATTAAAGTGTCTTGTCTTCTTCAACCTCTGTGCATCCTCTCTGAATGCTTCCAAATTATATCACAAGACATCCAAGAGGCCTCTTTTGTTCCTCTACATTATACTACAATTTCATCATCTGTCTTCCCCTCTACATGAGACTGTTCTGGGTATGAGCCTGCTCACAATTGCCCTATTATCAGACCCATTTCAGACACTTCTCATTTTGTACCAAATGTACTTATAATAAGTGCCAAGTCACAGAAATATTAAAAAAGAACCATGTTGTGTGTCCTTTATTATTGCTTTTGCTCTAGAAGTAAAAGAATACAACTTGTGGACTTATAATGCTGTGTCATAAGTCATAGGCCGAAATATATAATGGTGTAACTATATCTTAGGAAAGGGAAATCTAATTCTACTTGAAAATGTGACAGTACTTGTGAAGTCATGTTGACTCACTTAGTTGAGGGCATATGAAAGGGTAGTTAAATAATGGCCATTAACTGCTTTTCATTATTTTATTAAAATATTGATCTGGCTTTTATTTTTATATGTATGAGTGAGTATTTTGTCTGCATATATGTTTTGCATCATGTGCATGACTGTGCCTGCAGAGGCCAGAAGAGAGCACTGGATCCTGTAGAATTGAAGTTATAGATGGTTGTGAGCAACAAAGTGGATGCTAGGAATTGAACTTGAACTCAAGTCCTCTACAAGAACAGCAAGTGCTCTTAACACCTAAGCTATCTCTCTACTACATCACAGATAATTAAGGGGAAAATAAGAGGTGGGAGTCCAGATTTTAGTGCTCTGTATTAAATCATCTACTGACTTCTTTTTTTGGAAGTCTGTTTCTTATTGTTTTATTAAAAAGAAAATTATTTTACATGTCAATTGTAGCCTATTTTCTTTAACTTTGAAAAGCTTTTGATTTTGGTTAAAATTTCTCCTATATCTAGGACTTAGATATAGACTTAGATATAGGACTACATAGAATAATCTGCCCTCAATACATACAGATACTAGAAAGGATGCGAAACGATTTCCTAATTTTCTTGTGTAAAATTTAAAGGTACATATATTTAACAAAATAACCGGCCTGAGTATTTGGATGTCTGAAAAGAAATTCCAAATTAGATGTATTCGAAATTAAACTATCTTTTTTCTTCACAAAGGCTCCCCAAATCTAACCCAATTATTGAAGACAGGCCTGGGATTCATGGAGATAGCCTTACAGAAATGAATAATTCCCTAACTCTGCCTCTGGTGGCTTCAATGTGATAAGGAAAGCTTTACATAAAATTTCACAGAATAGGTAAGACTAAGCAGAAACTCTAAGATCAGTATGCTGGTGTGACATATGCTTCCCTATATATAATAGGACACACACACACACACACACACACACACACACAACACACACAATATATATATATATATATATATATATATATATTCAAGCTAAGTACTCACCAGTGAATGGCTGGATATACAAATGCAGTCTATATACATGATGGAATGCTTTAAACCTTAAATTTTGCCATTTCCAACAATATGGATGGATCTGGAAGACATTGTGCTACATGAAATCAATCAGTACAGAAAAACACATACCACATACCCTTATTTGTATGTGTAACATCAAACAGTAAGAGTGCAAGAAGTTGAAAGTGAAAAATAGTGGTTATTAGAAACTGGGGATAGCAAAATGAGACGATGCTAATCCAAAGGTAGAATGCTTCAGTTAGATTGAAGTAATAAATTTTGTAAGTATTTAAGGTGATAAATCCATTAATTATCTTGATATATTCATTAACACTATTAAAAGCATTGCTGTGTACCTCAAAGTTACATACAATTACAAATTGTCAAAAAGGATGCACAAGGAATATATAACAATGTAGCCACAAACCATGTGTTCAAGAATCTATGACATTAGCTAGGTGGTGGTGGCACATGCCTTTAATCCCAGCACGCAGGAGGCAGAAGCAGGCGAATCTCTGTGAGTTCACAGCCAGCCTGGTCTACAATGCTACACAGAGAATCCCTGTCTCGAACCCCCCCCAAAGAAAAACAACCAAAAATACCAATGGCATTGCTGTCCTATTCACAATAGCCAGAAATTGGAAACAACCTAAATAAATGTTCCACAACAGAACAGATAAATAAAATGTGGTGTATTACACAATTGAACATTACCTAGCTGTTAAAAAATTGACCTCATGAAATTTGTAAGAAAATGGATACAACTAGAAAAAAATCATCCTTAGTGAGGTAACCAAGACCCAGAAAGATAAATGTGGTGTGTCTTCACTTATCAGTGGACATTAGCTGTTAAATAAATGATAACCAGGCTATAATCCATAAACCCAGAGGAGTTAGGTAAAGAGAAGGTTTCTATGGGGGTGGGTGGATACAGGGATCTCCCTGGGAAAGGGAAACAGAATATATTTTATGGGTGAACTGGGAGAATGGGGAATGGAATGGGAAGGTCATGTGGGGACTGGAAGGGAACATGGGGAGGGATAGCTAAAATTGAGAGGCATTTGAGAAGTTGCATGGAAAACTAGTGTATTGGGAACTTCCTAAAATGTATTAAAGCAATTCTAATAAAGTCTCTAAATGATGGAGGAGACACAGGAGTCCCAACTGGCCATCTCTTGATACCAAACTCAATTTGGGATTGTATTATATCCTATTGAGTTATTGGCCAAACAGGTCCCATGGAAATACCCAAACAACACAGGACGTGGGCAAGGCAATAGGTTGTTCTCCAAAAACTGAATGCAAGGCGCCATTGCTGAAGACAACACCCATACAACTCATTGAACACAGAGAGGTCGAGAAGGTGCCTATATAGAACCTTCACCCCCATACTGTCTTTGTTATGGTAAGGTATTCTACAGGCTACCAAAAGAGAAACATGTATACCAACCCAGCCACAAAAGCTTTGGTCTACAATATTGCCCTGTGTCCACAATATGCTAGATCTTGGGTGATCAAGAACATGAGACTAAATAGCCTAGATACCTAGGGTAAAATCAAATACTACTGGTTTTAAACGAAAAGTATCAATAAAATGACACCTAATGATATTCCGCTGTACTCATAGATCCATGCCTTATTCCTATTCAACCATCATCAGATGTTTACTCCTGCAGCAAGTAAGAACAAATACAGAGACCCACAGCCAGACATTACAAAAAGAGAGAGAGACAGAGAGACAGAGAGACAGACAGACAGAGACAGACAGAGAGAGAGACCTTGGAATATAAACTCTGAACCTTATGTCTCCATAAAATCCCTCCCATCAAAGCTCAGGAGCCCTACAGAAGAGGAGATGGAAAGAGTGTAAAAACCAGAAGGCATAGAGGAGAGCAGGAGAACAAGGCTCTCTAAATCAACTGAGCAAAGCAAAAATGAACTCACAGAGACCAAAGCAGAAAGCACATGGTACACACCAGGTTTTATGCATATATATTATGGCTTTCAGTTTAGTGATTTTATAGAAAGAACTCCTGAGTGTGTGAAGCAATGGTCTCTGATTCTTGTGCCTTCTCTTGGGGCTCTTTTCCTTCTGCTGGTTTGCCTTGTTCAACTTGGATGTGATGCTTTTTGTTTGCTTGCTTTATCTTATATTTTGTTTTATTATATTTTGTTGTTATCTCCCAGAAGGCTATTGTTTTCTAATGACAGAAAGGAAGTAGATCTAGAGGGAAGGGGATGTGGAGAAGAACTGGGAGGAACATATGGAGGGAAAACTGTAACCAGGATATATTTTATGAGAAAAAATCTATTTCAATAAATGGGAAAAAAGAAAGTATTGCCTGGGGCTTCAGCTTCTTGAGCCACTCCCCCTCTGCTTTACAAAGGGTCTTTTTCTCTGTGTGCTTGCTCTATTGATGTGTTTCCTCACCCATCACTAATAAAAGCCTTTCTTCTAAAAAGAAAAAAGAATCTATAGCATATTGAAAGTTTACAAATATATAGGCTACCCAGACAAGGTAGTTAGGGCCAGAACCCAATTCAGGAAAGTCCTGTGCCAATTGCTGTACAGGTTGTCAATTTATTGTTTTATATCCATTCATTTGTTTCATATTAAATTATCCTAATTTTCATATTTCTAGTCATGACTCATCACATAATTGCCAATATAGAAAGTGCATTCTCTTTACCTGAAGTGCTCAACATCTTAAAGAGATTAAAAAAAGTTCCTAATGGTTTCATAGTCTTATTCTTGAATAGTTCTTGCAACACATATGTTGGTTGCATGTTCCAACTACAGTTGTCTCAACCAATTTTGAACCCTAGTCAAAGAGAATTCACTTAAATTCAGCAGTAAAGTCAATGACTATCTATTCGGAATTAGAAACTTTATCTAGTGGCTGCATTTTAAATGGTTTGCTATGCTTCCCCCCAAATTGTCAGAAGTTAGAAACTGTATAGAATAAATTAATGTCATAAATCCTTTTCCTGAAACATAAAGAGGAACAACATTGTATCCTTAGGAAGTCCATTCTTCATACCTTCACTTAAAACTGGCTGAAGACTTATTTAAAGAATATTGACTTAAATAGGTTTCAAGCTATTAGGCATCCTGAGAACACCACTTTTGATCATTCTGATTCTGAATGTGCAGCAGTAATGAGATATAAGGCAAAGGATAACACCAGGAGACAAACAACTATCAGGTTATATATGAATACAAAATATAAAGTTTCTCTTGTGTGTCTTTGGGAACTATGGTAAGGATTTAGCAATGATACTGCCATAATCCCATTTAAATTTCTGACACATCATTCTGCCTGTCATATATAGAATATTCTCAATGCAGGGAGAGGAGAGAAGATGATTGAAAGCAGGAAAGAAATCACTGAGAAGGCTGTTGACACAGTCTAGCTATGGAACAAGACATTAATCTTGTTTTGCTTACAAGTATGAAGAACCTAGAAGATTCAGACTCTCTTCCAGGAGGTGTGCCACAAGTCCACTGTTGTTGTGGAGGATGAGACAAAGTTAGAAGTCTTTCATGTATTGTGATGCTTAATTGATTATTGACTTTATTACACTGAGAGACCACTGGGATTAGTAGAACATAGTTTTTGGTGTGTCTGTGAGAGAGTTTCCAGAGAAGATTGACCTATGGGATTGGGGCTGAAGGAAAAGACCTATTCTGACAAGGGCCACATCACCTTCTAGTGACTTGAGAGCAAAAATGAAAGTAGACTGAGTTAATCAGCATGCTTCCTGATCAAGTGGGTTTATTGCTACTGCCTTTTCCTGTGGATATAAAACTCCAGGTGTTTTGGCCTTCCAATATAGACACATCAGTATTTCTCTGGAGTTCTTCCAGGCATTTACCACCCTTATAAGAAACAGAAATTGTTTCTACTTCTGTGCTTTTAGGGTGTAGCACAATGTGTGGACCCAGTGATGTGGTACTCAGAATGTCCTTCAGTAGAGGAGTCACTGCCCTAGCCTTCAGGAATATTGTCAGCAGACTGTCTGCAGTAATTAGAGCAGAGATCATTTTATCTGCTGAGAGGTGCCTTACTAAACACCATAACTCATGTCAAGATGTCCTAGACACAATAAATAATTGATTGAGGCATATGTAAGACTGGTCATATCCACACACTGTGGAGTGTACCATGTTTGAATTGCAACAATAGTTAGAGATCCCTGTGGAGTTTGAATGCAGTTGTTATTGGACTGCATCACAAATTAACTTGTCTCACAGTATACGTGTGCTTATTTCCTTTTCCTATCCATTACTTTGTATTTCAGTCTAACACTCTCCCAACTGAGCTATTTCAGCCTGGCCATTGCTTTGTATTTCAAGGGTACTTATTAGAAAATATATGGCATAGTGAATCCAACTCAGAAGGGCTTCCTGGGTAATCTAACCCAAATTAGAATATTTAGAATAAACAAAGTTTAGTTAGATGAATGTTCATCTTATTTTGGCTGCAAAGGGTGAAAATCATGGGCTTTTGTGCTATTTAATTCTATCCCACTCATCTCAAAGAGAATGTAGTAAACAATCAGCTCTGAGAGGAAAATATATTCTTTCTTCTCCATATATTCTTAAGCACACAGAAATAAATTATACTCTGACAGCATGCAAACTTCTGTGCCAAAAGTATCCTTGTTGGCTGCTTTCTGTGTAATTAAACCATGTTCTTTCTTGAGGATATTTTTAAAAGAAATGCATAAATTTCAAGATAACACTAATATAATGTGAAAAGAAGCTGTGTTGATAATGTATTCCTGGAGAGATTTCAAATTCAAGACATTTTTACAATGTGACTTGAAGTAAATCAAGTCTGTATACATATGAAAATTCAGTTTCTCATCATTAAAGTTTTCATATGTGTAGAAAAGAGCCTTTAATCTTGTTTTCACTTATTTGCCATGTACATCTGTTATTTGATGTGTAAGTTTTTTAACTATAAATAAAAACCTTCATAGACCATTCAATTCTACTAAATTGAGAGGAGAAAGATGTTTAAATTGCTGAACCTCTCCCCCACACACACACACATACTTTGAGGTATCAGTGTAACAATATTAAAGATGCCTATAGCTGTTCTATTGAGAATTTCATCCTTTGCAGAATCCAGTTAAATACCATCGTGTGCATAGTAGAAAATATATTAAATGTTACTCCCAAATTGTGCATATGGATAAAATTTCTGAACTGCTTTAAGTGATGGCTGACTTAATCAGTGATAGTGGTTGTAATAAAATATGGATGGCAATCTTAGTTTTAATATCCAAGAGAAGAAATGATATGATGAATGTATGAAACATTTGGAAAATAAAACACTATATGAAGCAGGAACCTCAAATCTATAATGATGATGGCACTTGACTTCTTGGAATGAATAGCTACCAGGTTATCTACATCTTTAGCCGGCATTCAGACACAGCATTATATGTACACACACACACACACACACACACACACACACACACACACACACACGTACATATACACATATACACAGTTGTATATATAGAATGACCTATTAAAGTCTATACCTTCCAAGAGTTTTACCATTTGCTGGATGGGAATCTTGAGTCCCAAATTCCTCTACAAACATCATACTAAAATATCCTATAATAAGTAATTTGTGGCACAGATAAGAAATAACATGTCACATACAAGAGCTCTATATTGGATACATACTTTGTGTAATATGGTAGGTTTATATGGCACTAGGAAAATAAATCTATCAGTAGGTATCTGTATAGGAATTCAGGAAAACTTGTTGAAGCTTCCTTTCTACTATGAAAGAGAAAGAACTAAATTTTATTTGAATTCATATATTGGAATTCAGTAGACCTAATTGCTCAAATTATAGGAAGAGCCAAGTACCAATTTGTACTTGACCTTTTTCCTTTGCTGCTCTTAATGTTCTACCAACACTAAAAGACCAAGGAAGCCAGCACAGAATACTATACCCAGCAAAGCTTTCAATCAATATAGATTGAGAAAACAAGATATTCCATGACATACCCAGATTTAAACAATACATATCCACTAATCCTTCCATACATAAAGTTCTGGAAGGAAAACTCCAACCCAAGGAAGTTAAGTACAACCAGAAAAACATAGGCAATAGATAATCCCACTTTACCAACAGCCAAAAGAAAAAGGGGTGAAAATCCACACACAATTCCACCACCAACAAAAAATTCAAGACAAACAAGAATGAACAGTCAATGGTCATTAATATCGTTCAATATTAATGGTATTAACTTGCCTATAAAAAGACACAAGCTAACAGAATACATACAAAGTCAGAATCTATCCTTCTGCTGCATACAAGAAACACACCTCAAATTTAAAGACAGATGGTACATCAGAGTTAAGGGTTGGGGAAAGATTTTCCGATCTAATGGATCCAAGAAACAAGCAGGGGTAGCAATCCAAATATCTAATAAATTAGAATTCAAACTAAAATCAATCAAAAGTGAAAAAGAAGATCATTTCATATTCATCACAGGAAAAATCCATAAAGATGAAGTCTCAATCAATTCTGAACATTTATGCCCCAAATACAAAGGCACCCACATTCATAAAAGAAACATTAGTAAAACTCAAATCACAAATAAGACCTCACACACTTATAGTGGGAGACTTCAACACCCCACTCTCACCACTAGATAGGACAGAAACTTAACAAAGAAACAAATGAACTAACAGAAGTTATTACCCAATTGGGTATAACAGACATCTATAAAACATTCCATCCAAACACAAAAGAATATACCTTCTTCTCAGTGCCTCATGGAACCTTCTCTAAAATTGACCACATACTTGGCAACATAGCAAACCTCAATAGATACAAAAATTGGAATAACCCCCTGTACCTTGTCAGAAAACCATGCATTAAAGTTAGATTTCAACAAAAACACAAATTGCAGAAACCCTACAAACCCATGGAAATTGAATAATGCCCAATTGCACCATTCCTGGAACAAGGGGAAAATAAAAAAAGAAATTAAAAACTTCCTAGAATTCAATGAGAATGAGGAAATAACATACCCAAACTTATGGGGCACTTTGAAAGCACTGCTAAGAGGAAAGTTCATAGCACTAAGTGCCCACATGAAGGACCTGGAGAATAGTCTAGCCAGTAACTTGGACAGAGACTCCCTACTGGATCAGAGGTCAAACAACTGCCAGAAATCCAGGCAACAGAGATCAAAAGACCAAACAGGAAACAGAGACAAAGGAACAAAATACCCATCCAACAAAGACAAATCAGAAGTCAGCATCCCAGACCCAGATGCCTAAAGGCAAGTTTAAGAACACAACCAATTAGGCCAGGAAATCAAATTGAGGGCTGTAAACAATAAAGCAGAAACAAAGAAAACAATACTAAGAATTAAAGAAACAAAGAGTTAGTTCTTTGAGAAAATCAAAAAGATAGACAAACCTTTATCAAAACTAACCAAAAGTAAGAGAGAGAGCATGAATATTAACAAAATAAGAAATGAAAAGGGGGACATAACAATGGACAATGAGGAAATCCAGAGAATCTTCTGGTAATACTTTAAAAAACCTGTACTGCACAAAATTCGAAAATTTAAAGGAAATGGACAATTTTCTGGATAGTTATCACCTACCAAAATTAAAGCAAGGATAAGCAATTTAAATAGACCTTTAAGCCCTATTGGAATAGAAGTAGTCATCTAAAGCCTCCCAACCAAAAAGCAAACAAACAAATAAAAAACAAAAAAACAAAAAAACAAAACAAAAAAACGCCCAGAGCCAGATAGTTTCAGTGGAAAATTCTACCAGAAATTCAAAGAACAGCTAATACCAATATTCCTCAAAGTGTTCCACACAATAGAAGCAGAAGAGTCATCACCAAACTCTTTTTACGATGCTACAATTACCTTGTTACCCAAGCCACATAAAGACACAACTAAGAAAGACCAATATCTCTCATGAACATTGATGCAAAAATACTCAATGAAATACTGGCAAATCGAATCCAATAACACATCAGAAAAATCATCCACTATGATCAAGTAGGCTTCATCCCAGGAATTCAGGGATGGCTCAACATACAAAAATCGATCAATGTATTCCACCACATAAATAAACTGAAGAAGAAAAACCAGATGATCATCTCACTAGATGCTGAAAAAGCTTTTGACAAATCCAACACCCCTTCATGATAAAGGTCTTGGGGAGGTCAGGGATAATAGGAACATACCTAACCATAATAAAAGCAATGTACAGCAAACCAACAGCCAACATCA
The DNA here is from genome assembly GCF_003668045.3 of Cricetulus griseus. Lineage (NCBI taxonomy): Eukaryota > Metazoa > Chordata > Mammalia > Rodentia > Cricetidae > Cricetulus > Cricetulus griseus. The sequence goes on from NC_048604.1 coordinate 13,740,561, forward strand.
AACTAAATGGAGAGAAACTCAAAGTGATTTCTCTAAAATCAGGAACAAAAATGCTGTCCAGTCTCTCCATATCTCTTTAATATTGTCCTTGAAGTTCTAGCTAGTGTAAGTAGACAACAAAAGGAAATCAAGGGGATACAAATTGGAAAGGAAGAAGTCAAAATGTCACTATTTGCAGATGATATGATAGTTTACCTAGGGAACTCCTACAGCTGATAAACACTCAGTCACAAAAAGACAAACATGGTATGTACTCACTCATATATGGATGTTTGACATAGAGTAAAGGATTACCATCCTACAATTCACACCGCTAGAGAACTAGGAAGCAAAGGGGTCAAGACCAGGCTGGTGAAACCCACAGAAGTAGCTGACCTCAACAAGGGGGAACTCATGAACCCCAGACTGATAGCTGGGAAACCAGCATAGGAATGACCCAGACCCCTTGAACATGAGTGTCAGTTAGGAGGCCTGTGCAGTCTATGTGGCCTCTGGTAGTGGTTCAGTATTTATCCCTAGTGTATGAATGGACTTTGGGAGCCCATTCTACATAGAAGGCCTCACCCTCCCTGGGGAGCAGAAATCGATAAAAATTTAAAGAATCAGAATACCACAGGAGAGTATCTGAAAAAGCATATGGAGGCAAGAAGCAGAGATGGGTAACTCATCAAGCAGATAGTGTATTAAAATGTGTACAGGAATGTATGCTAAGGTACCTTTGGAAAAGGTGGTGATGCCCAAGCCAAGTGCCATGTGATCATTAGTAGTGAATCTGGGACAGAGACATGACATGGACATCCCAGTTAGAAGAAATACTTGATGCAAAGATAGTGAGGCAAGACTGAATGTCAGATGGCAATACAAACGAACCATAACTTGAGTCAAACATGAAAGTTCCATTTTTAGTTCTGCTGGGATGTTATGTGTTATCACTTCAGTAACCAATTCATTGCAAATCAACCATTATGCTGGTGATATCATTCCTTAAACTAAAAACTTAGAGTTCCCCAAAGAACCTTGAGATTCCTGAATGTTTACTAAAAATGTTACCCACCTGGAAAATAAAATTTCAAAGACCCCAGGTTTTACTGACATCTAAATATGCAAATTGTTAAATATAACAAGTACCTTATAGCTTCTCTATATATTCATTATTGAAATTGCTTCAATAAAGAGCTTGTCAAGCTGCTTCTCTTAGTCATCCACATTGGCTCCCTTCTACTGCTAGATTTCTGGGAGGTTTTGATAGTTTTATTTACTTTGAAATATATACTATGTTAGTATTCAGTCGTCTGTACTGGCCTGCCCTTGGGGTTCTTTCAGCATATGTCCTCAGCTGTAGCCACTGAGAGCCCCTATTCTCTACTTTCCTTTTTAAAAGGGCCCGGCCCACTTCCCCTCCCCTCTCTCTGCTTCTGTACCTGCCTCTGTCTCCCGCACCCTCTGCCTCTCTTTTCTGCTGTCCCTGACCCAGAGGCTGGCATCACCCTTGTCCTCCCCCATTTCACATTCCCTTTCCCCTAATAAAAAAAGAAAACCCTTCATGTGACCTCTGTCGCATGGCAACTTTCTCTCATGCTGCTTTTTTTAAAAAAATTACAACATACTATGCATTTAATATTGTCAAAGAATTTCTTCACACCTATTGAATTGAAATGATCTTATGGTTTTCTTTTGTGTGGTTTCTCATTTTCATTAGTTGTTTTGAGAATTTTGTACAAAGTATTTTAATCATAGTCAGTCCTCTTCTACCTCCTCTTGGGTCCATCCCATTTTCTTACCCACCCAACTTTCTGCCCTCCCAAAGTAAAATTTGTGTCCTGTAAAGTAAAGTTTGTGTTACTCATATATGCTTCACTAGATGTGCAGGCTTCACTAGAATTTGTGGCCTGTCAGGGACTACACAAATAAATCTGACTTCCTCTCCAACAGCAATCAATTGGAAAAAGCTCCTTAGCTATTAGTGAGACATCTTTTGTCTTCTGATATGACGACTTGACATATGAGTCCTGGCAAGGCATACATTGCCACAATTAACCCCTGCATCCCATAATAACAAAGGCTTGCACATAGCAGCACCATTTAGATGAGCACGGACATCTCATCATTTACAATTATAAAACACCTTCTATGGTAGGCTACTATCTTTAAAGCCAAGGCCTAGTTTTCCATGAAAAGCATAAGCAATATATGTCAACAGCAGCCTAAACTATCATTCTGGGCTCATTTCTCCCATGTTTTCCTTCCCGCTTCACATGCCACATATGTCAGTCAACACCGACTTCCTTGTCATTGCCGAAACATACTCTGTAGAGTCTGAACTTTGCTTGTGCATCCCATTTACTGAAATTCTCTTTCTCACTGTGCAATATGTATTTATGACTCACATCCTTAATCGCTAATAAATTTCCTCTCCTGGAGATTACAGCACTCTTTTCCTAATGACATCACTTATCTCTCATTGAACAATGAAATGCCAAGTCCAAAAGAACTGTCTCCAAATCATTCTGTAAGTTTTGCTAGCTATGGAACAATGTACCCATTATTTGTCCATACAAGGACTTCATCATCTCTTTGTAAAATGAGCATACTGATAACACTTAATGTTACAAATCTGAGGATTGCATAACATAATGACCATTTGAACCTTAACACAATGACTAACATGGAGTAATCACTCAGATTCATTTCTTACAGTCATTAGTATTAGTCTCCTTTGTTAGACTGAAATCTTCTAGAACCATGTCTGGGAATATGCAGCATTTGCCTCAGGGTGTATAAATAATGAGGACTGAGAAATCATCTGTTAAAATAAATAGATTCAAAAGGAGTTATGGACAGTTTCCTAATAGAATAACAGAATAGCAAGTAGCTGAGGACTTGTAGTGAACCAATGATTTGTTTCAAACACATATTTACCTATAACTAAAATGTATGATTCATCAAAGTTTCAAGGAATTCTAAGGACACAGTACCATCTGGATTCTATGTGGCTTTTTAAAATGTGTTTAGACTATGATATAGTGTTAAGATTTCATACAACAAAGACATCTGTTCAATCATGTTCATAGTAGCATTATTTGTAATAGCTAGAACCTGGAAGCAACCTAGATGCCCCTCAATCAAAGAATGGATAGAGGAAATATGGCACATTTATTTACACGATGGAGTAATACTCAGCGGGGGAAAAAAAAAACAATGAAATCTTGAAATTCGCAGGCAAATGGATGGAACTAGAAGAAACCATCCTGAGTGAGGTAACCCAGTCACAGAAAGACAAACATGATATGTACTCACTCATATATGGATTTTAGACATAGAGCAAAGGATTACCAGCCTATAATCCACACCTCCAGAGAAGCTAGGAAACAAGGAGGACCATAAAAGAGACACACAGGTTCCCCCAGTGGAGCAGAAAGTAGCAAGAGCCCCTAAACAAATGGGGAGTATTGTGGAGGGGGAGGGAGGTAGGAGGAAGAGGAGGGGAGAAGAGGAGGGGAGGAGAACATGAGGGATCAGGAAGATTGAGTGGGGAGAGGGATAGAGGAGAGTAAGAAAAGAGACACATCAATAGAGGGCGCCACTGTAGGTTTAAAGAGAAATCTGGCACTAGGGAATTGTACAGAGATCCACAAGGATGACCCCAACTAGGACCCAAAGCAATAGTGGAGAGGCTACCTTAAATGCCCTTCCCCTATAATGAGATTGATGACTAATTTGTATGCCATCCTAGAACCTTCATCCAGTAGCTGATGGAAGCAGCAGAGATTCACGGCTAAGCACTGAGCTGAACTCCTGGAATCCAATTTCAGAGAGGGAGGAATGATGAACAAACGGGTCAAGACCACACTGGGAAAACCCACAGAAACACTGACCTGGGTAAGTGGGAACTCATGGATCCCAGTCTGACAGCTGGGGAACCAACATAGGACCAAACCAGACCCCCTGAACATGGGTGTCAGATTGTAGCACTGGGCAGTCCATGGGGCCTCTGGCAGTGGAACCAGGATTTATCACTTGTGCACAAATGGACTTTGGGAGTCCACCATTTCCCACGAAGGGGTACTCTCTTAGCCTAGATACACACTGGAGGGCCTAGGCCCTGCAGCAAATGACTAGACAGATTTAATGATCCCTCATGGAAGGTCTCACCCTCCTTGGGGAGAGGATGAGGGATGGGATGGGGGTGGCCTTTGGGAGGTATGGGAGGATGAGAGGGAGAGGGAACAGGGATTGATATGTAAATTAATGTTTTTTTCTAATTCAAATACAATTTATATTAAAATATTTTTATTAACAATTTTTTCTTCTAAATTGTTTTTTATTAATTTCTGAGACTTGCAAGTAATACGTTTTGAGCATCTTCTCTTCCAATTCTTCCCATGTCCTCCCCCATCCCTCTACCCCCCAACTTTCATGTTCTTTCTTTTTTAAATTTATTTTTATTTAAATTAGAAGCAAGCCTGCTTCACATATCAATCCCAGCTCTGTCTCCCTCCCCTCCTCCCCCACCCCCCACCAACTCCCCACCCCATCCCCCCTCTGCTACCCAGGGAGGGTGAGGCCTTCCATGGGGGATTGCCACAGTCTGTCATATTCTGGGCAGATCCTAGCCCTCCCCCATGTGTCCTGGTTGAGAGAACATCCCTCCACGTGGACTGGTCTCCCAATGTCTATTGATACGCCAGGGATAAACACTGGTCTACTACCAGAGGTCCCACATGTTGCCAAGACCTCCTCAGTGACACCCACGTTCCTGGGGGGGGGTCTAGATCAGTTCCATGCTGGCCTCCCAGCCATTAGTCTGGGGTCCCTTGTTCAATTCAGCTATTTCTATGGGCTTCACCAGCTTGGGCTTGCTCTTCACTCCTCCCTCTTTGCAACTGGATTCCAGGAGTTCAGTTCAGTGTTTAGCTGTGGGTGTCTGCTTCTGCTTCCATCAGCTGCTGGATGAAGGCTCTAGGATGGCATATAAGGCAGTCATCAATCTCATTATCAGGGGAGGGAATTTAAGGTAACCTCTCCTCTGTTGCTTAGATTGCCAGTTGGTGTCATCCTTGTAGATCTCTGGAATTCTCCCTAATGCCAGATCTCTCCTCAGATCTATGATGGCTCCCTCTATTATGATATCTCTTATCCTGCTCTCCTCTATTTTCCACAACTCAAACTTCCTGGTCCCCCATTTCCTCCTCTCTCCTCTTCTTCTCCCCCTCTATTTCTCCCAGCTCCATCACCCCTTCTCCCATGTTCCCAATAACCTCAGGAGATCCTATTACCTTCCTCTTCCCCGGGGTACCATGCATGTCTCTCTTAGGGTACTCCGTGTTTCACTGCCTCTCTGGCTGTGTGGATTGTAGGCTGGCAATCCCATGATCCATATCTAAAATCCATATATGAGTGAATACATAAAATGTTTGTCTTTGTGTGACTGGGTTACCTCACTCAGGATGGTTTCTTCTAGTTCCATCCATTTGCCTGCGAATTTCAAGAATCCATTGGTTTTTTTTTCTGCTCAGTAGTATTCCATTGTGTAAATGTACCACATTTTCTCTATCTACTCTTCAAGTTGAAGGACATCTAGGTTTCTTGCAGGTTCTGGCTATTATAAATAATACTGATATGAACATAGTTGAACAGATGTCATTGTTGTATGAATGTGCTTCTTTTGGGTATTTGCCTAAGAGTGGAATTGCTGGATCTTGTGGCAGACTGATTCCCATTATTAACAACTCTTTAGGCAATTCTGAGTTTACACAATTTGGTTCTTCCTTACTTTTCTGCATTTAGAATTCACTGGGTCAGATAATTTCTGTTCACTTGGTGAATAGAAGCTCATAATGAAACTGTAAATCCAAATAAAATACTAGCTTTTGAATATCTTCTTGATGTTTGTTCAAATTGTAATTTCCCTCTGCTCCATATACAATTTACTAAATAAGTACACTCTAATTACATGTCAAATATTTCTTTTCTTTTGTAATACACTGAGATATTTCCACTATTTAGTGGTTATATGGAATCTGACCTAATAAAATTCATATCAATTGAAATGTTAAATACTCTATTCATGGTCTCCTTAATACAGAAAGCAAGGGAGTATTAAAATACATAGCTATTAAAACTTCATAGCTATGAGAGGGGGCATCTTATATATAACTAGAAAGAATACATGAAGCACAGCTTAAAAGTTCAAAGTCAGTTGTTTTTTTCTTTTCAAAACAAATGTATTAGCTGTGGTATTTTGAGCATTATTGAGATGTCTTTAGCTTTGTTAACTAAAGCTAAACACACCCTACATAAGTCTGTCTTAGACATGTATTCATGTACTTACATCACAGAATATGGTAAAAAGACTCACAAAAAATTGCCTCACTCTGACTATGTAGCCAAAGGCAGCCTTGCAGTTTTGATCCTCCTATCTCCAAAGTGCTGTGTGCTAGCATACCAAGTTAAACAGCCACTACTGAAAGTCATTTTGAAAAAAACAAACAAACAAGGGAGAGACTCTCAAATGTGGGTTTGAATAATCATAACTGAATCCACACTAACTTCAAAATTTTAATATTTAGCTATTCTAAGATTTTGATGCATATTTTTGTTCCACATTCCTCATCCTTCCTGTGACCCATATCACCTCCATTTCTTCCCAAGTTTAAAACTGATCAGGGCTTGGTGGTTTGCATTGGATAGTAAAGAAAAACAGAAGGATGAATTAGTTTTGGCTTTAGACCTCAAAGAGGCTTCTCTGTTTCTACTTGCTCATGGACCTTTGCTATTTCCAGAGAAATGACACAAGTTAGGATAGATTGTTTGAATCCCAGAGGGGAAAAAGGAGTGTGGTTGATACTATAGCACAACTCAACATAGATTAGCCAATTTCCAGAAAATTTGGTATTAACAGAGCTGGTCAGCAGAGTCTCACCTATAACCTCTCACACAGTAATATGTGAGATAAACACATGTATACCATTAGGATATTGAGCTTTTGTGGCTGTTACATAGTATAATTGTGGCTTTTTAAAATTTGTATAAGTTATGTAGAAAGGTTTAAAATATTATGCTACAGTAAGAATTCTATTTCCATGAATGAAGAATCAATATGTTTACAGAGTATTCTATGTTCATCCTTTCAGAATGATATTTTCTATCTCAGATACTCATCATAAATATGAAAATATTAAAATTAATTTTAAAATTAAAATGTATCCTATCCATGTTTCCGAGGTAAAAGCTGAAACTTTTAGAAAAAAAAACTTTAACTTTGGAATTAGGCAAATTATTAAGAATGATACCAAAGGTACAGTTGATAAGATATTGACAAATGAAATTTTAAGTTAATATAAAGCTCTTGAGTTGTAGAAGACACATCTTCATATTAAGTAAAATAAGCCAGATGCAGAAAGATAAATGTATGTTGTCACTCTTATGTGAAATCCAGATTCAAACTGTGTATGGGGGTGTGTGTTTGTGTGTGAGAGTGTGTTTGTGTGGGTGTGGGTGTGTGTTTGGGGTGTGGGTATAGGTGGGGGGCAGTGTGTATTGGGCTGTGTGTTTGTGGGGGGGTGTTTGTGGGGGGTTGTTTGCATATGTGTGTAGGGCATGACACTGGAAAGAAGATCATGAGTTGCAAAAAAAAGATCCTAATGGGAGGGAAAACGAGAGAGGAATAAAACCAAAATGACATGAAAGCTTAAGCGGGGCCTATTTGAGGAAAAAGGGGAATCAATGGGGTAGTCAGTGAGTGTTATGGAACACAAAGAAGGAAATAAATATAATGGCACAATATGTATGAAATTCCATATTGAAACCCATTAAGTGTGAAAAAAGCTAAAAGTAGAAGTATCATATGGACCAGCTATTAACACTTCTGCATAGACACTCAAAGGACTCTAAGTTCTACCACAAAGATATCTGCACACCATACTTATTGCTGCATATTCACAGTAGCTAAGAAATGAATCCAGCCTAGATGTCTATCAATATAAATATACACAATGGAACTTCATTCATGTATCAAAAAATGAAATGGTATTGTAAGGAAAATGGATGGAAATGGAAATCATCACATTAAGTGAAATAAGTCAGATTACAAAAGAAAAATTTTGCATGCTTTCTGTTATATGCGGAATTTACACGTAAATCTGTTTATTTGTGTACAGGTAGTGCATGTATGCTTGTAGATCGAACCATGAGAAAGGAAAAAGATCTTAACAGAGGCAAAAGAAGCTAATGGAATGCATTTAACTTGAAAGCACTAGGCAACAGTATTGGGAATGTATGAGGACCAACAAGAGAATTGGGGGTGAAGCTAAGAAGGATTAATAAAATTACACATATATACCATATGTATGAAAACTGTTATTTGTATACAAACTTTCAAAACCATAAGAACAACTGGCATGAGTCTCAAATAAAGACTTCATTAGAAATATGCCAGGGTAGTAAATAAGCACATGAAAAATGTTCAACATTATTAATTATTCTGAAAACATAAACTAAAATCACAAGGTCTGGGGAGGAGACTCTGTCAGTACACACCAAACCACCAGAGTTCAGATTTCAAGTACCCACAGAAATGCAAAATAAAGGCAGTATACACCTGTAATCTCAGTGCTAGGAATGAGGAGACAAGAGAATCCCTGCTGGCCCACTTGCTGAACTGGCAAGCTCCAGGTTCAGTAAAAAACTAACTCAAAATACAAGGCGTAGAACAACCTAAAATAGACCTCTGGACTCCACAAGTATGTGTGTGCATGAGCTCACGAAAACACTCACTCATTCACACACACACAATTACACACATACACAACCTGAAAAAAAAAAAAAACAAGTGTTGACAAGAATATGGATAATTAGAACCCTTGTACATTAAAGGTCAAAATGCAGAATGTTTTAAGCCACAATATATACTATACATTATAATTTGGAGACAGTTAACTTTAATCTCCAACCTTCCTCTTCTATTACCTTCTCCTTCCCATTACTCTCCTGTATTGCACTATATTTATTCTCCTTATACTTTCATAAAAAAATTGACAATTTCTTTAATTAAGCATAAACATACCACATGACAGTAATCTGTCCAAGTGACTAAAAAGAATGTTCTCTCAAAGATTTGTGAAGAGATGTTCCTCAAACCATTTTCATATAAAATAAAAGCTAAAGGAGGTGGAGAGATGGTTCAGTAGTTAAGAGAATTTGCTGATCTTAGCAGAGGACCCAGGTTCAATTACCAACACTCACAATTATCTGTAATTCCAGTCCCAGGAGATTCAATGCCCTCTTCTGACCTGTACAGGCACTGCATACATGTGGTCCACATAACCCACATACATAAAATAAAAATGAAATATTTTTTTAAATAATGGGAATTGATCTAAAGTCCATTATCTGTGAAAGAATAAGCGATTCATCTTTTCAAAGGGAAAGATTACTGATGGATTCTACATGAATGAATTTCAAAACCTAATCCTAAGGAAAGAAACAAGGAGGTGAAACATTGCATTTTGTTTCATTTTCTTTATATGAGTACATATAAAGGAGGAATTTATAATTACTGAAACATCACTGGTCTCCTGGGCCTGGATGTGGGTGTGGGTGTTGCCAACACATGGCCATAAAAACTTCCTAAAGTGACAGAAATGTTCTAAAACTGTACTGTGGAGGCAGATGAACAGCACTAAAAATTATTAAAATTCATAGAAATGTATAATTAGATTGGATAAATTATATGTAATATACATCTCACAACAAGGAAGCTACTAACTGTGACATGAAAATGTAATTATTTGTGGTTCCGCCCTAAATTCCATTAAAAGTTCACAAAGAAAATATCGCACATCTAAACTCAAAACTGCAAAGAAAAGAGAGGAGATGGTAGCAAAAGACAAAATAGACACAAAATGAAAGATAAATTGTAGAAAGAAGTAGTAAATTATTTACCAAATATAATAACCCTGAAGCCTAGGTAGTCACAGAAAGAAATAACTGGTTGGTATTCTTTTTGAATGTAAGACATTCCCAAAAGCTCCTAAGTTAAAGACTTTGGCCCAGTGAGTGTTGCTATGATGAGGTAATTGGGTTACGAGGGCACACTCTACTTTTTCAATTAAATCACTGGTAAATTCATAGTTGAGTGAGCTCTTCAAAAGTTGGAAGAAATAATACTGAACGCACGACCCTGAAGTATATATATTGCCCATGGGTCTTTGCTGACAGTTTCTGCTTTCGAGATAACACAAAGAAAGGGGCTTTACTCTACCACAACCTTCCTCTATAGAATGTTTTCCTCATCACAGAACCAGAATAAGGAGTGCCAAGGAATTACAGACTGACACCTTTGAAAGCATGAGCCAAAATAACAATAATGGTTAATCTTGTCAACTTGATTGGATTTAGAATTACCCAGGAGGTGGAAGGAAACACACCTCTAGGCATGCCTCTGAGGACATTCCAAGAGTAGGTTAATTGAGGTGGGAAGACTGAGTCTAAATGGAGAGAGCATCATTCCATGGGCTGTTTTTCTGGACTGAAGAAAATGGAGAAAGCAAGTTGAGCATCAAGTTTATGATCTGCTTCCTAACTGTGGATGAGGTAGGCATATAGCAGCTATCTGCTTATATCCATCTCACAAAAACCCAATAGGCTTCTTCCATGGGCTGTTCCTAGAAACACCATAATTGACTAGGCAGCCCCAAAGGTCTATATATGTCATGCCAGTATAGACAAAGTCTTGCCTGTGCTGCTCATTATGGTAATTACACTCACCATGCCTTTGGCGAGCTAAAGCTGCTGCCTGAAAGCTGATAAAATTAAATCCATTAAATTTCACTCATCCAAATGCATGCCGCTAACGCTAAGGTATTGCACATGGAGAAGAGCACTACAAAGCTTTTTCCCCTCTCACCATTTTGCATCTTATAGTATTAGTTATGGACATGCATCCTGGCCCCTTACATTGTGAAGGGTTAGGTGTTGAAAAGTTAATTCACTTAGTCTTCCAATTTCCCTGAGCTTTAAATTCCTCCATCAACACTAAACTAGGGGACATCAGGCATCCCCAGCTTCTTCTCAGTATGTTACCTTTTGACAAATACTTTAGCCAGCCAATCAAATAAACTCTTGGAATCTTTTTAAAACTTTGTGAGCTTCCTTATTAAACCTAGACTCTCCCCTCAGTGTGTCCATAGTCTCTTCACTTTAATATTTGAGATTCTTCAAGGCTGGGATTTGAAATTACACTGTAAATCAGCCAACTGTATAATGAAGATTTGGGGTTGATTTTTGGAAATTTGGTCTCTATGGCTATGTGAGGAAAGATTTTCTTCCAGAAGAAACTTAGAAACCATGTTTATGCTAATCTGGAGCTGGTTAATTTTATAATTGAGCCAGCATCTTTATTTTCTCAAATGGCCAAAAGTTCTATGTAGAGAGTCTCTGAACTCTTTGCCCCTCACAAGAGGTGAATGGGGATCACCAAATGCATTTATCTTGGAAAGTTCTTTAAACAGTGCACACCATGGGTTTTCAGTCCTTCCCATGACATCAGAGGATGCTTTTGTAAATGCAGTTTGTCTGCTTGGAAAATCAGCATTTGATAATACCAAGCCACCTAGAGAAATTCATACTTATCATTCTGTTTCTTCAGAACCACTCCTGGTACCAAAATCTGTACTGAGGTTCTCTAAAGGAACAGAACTAATAGCATGAATGTGTTTATATATGTATCAACATATATAGAGATACACATAAATAGATTTCCATAAAAGTTTAAAGGGTTTCATTAGAGTAGCCTACATATGTTATCCACATAGTCCAACAATGGCTATCTCAAGAATCCATAAGGCTAGATGTCTCAGCAGTACCAACCTGGTGCTGAAGGCTTGGAGGAGTCTGGGTTGGGAGCCTAAAGAAGCTCATTCTAATATAATTGAAAGAATTTCACAGCAACCGGATAGATGGACTTACCAGTGAAGTGATAACAAGCAGGCAATAAGGCAAAAATTTCACCTTTCATGTAATTTAATTTGGGCCACCACCAGTAGGTGCCATCCATATTTAGGATGTGTCTTCAGCTTGTCTGACAAGGAAATCTCTCAATAGAGTACCCAGAGGCTTATGTTTTAAGTTTTAAGATTCAAGGTGTAGTCAAGTTGACATCCAAGATAAGATTAACTACCACATATAAGAATGATTTTTAAAATATCAATAAAATGATATTAGACTTGGTGATGCTCCACACCAACTCACGTGGTCACATGTTTAACTCAATAAAGAAACACAGTGGGACCAGCAGGGGCAATGGAGATAGCAGGATGTGGCAGGAAATTAATTAGAGAGGAGTTGTGATAACAGGATCAACAACAGAGTATGTGCATATGATAATCCTGTGCTGAAACCCAGTATTTTAAATACTAATCAGAGAGAGGTGAGATTTACATTCTGAAAAAAAAACAGTTAAGTGGATCTAAAGTAACCGATGGATACTTTCTCATCTGTAAGATAAGAATATTTTCCATTAACCTACATTTTAAGAACGTGTAGTAACTTCATCAGATGTTGTGAAAAGTCAGCTTAATGTAAACTTTCCCCCCATCACTAAGAAATAGTGAACCAAACCTGGTAGAATAAGCCTATGAATTCCAGGTACTCAGGTAGCTGGGCCAAGAACTCCAGTTCAATGACTTCCTTGGCTAGAGTGAGGCCAATGTCAACCTAGGCAAAATTGATTAGCCTCTGTTTCAAAATAAAAAGTAAAAAGAGTGCTTGGAATGTGCGTCAAGCCTAGAGCATTTTGCAGCATATTCACAGCTCTAACTTGAATCCTAAGTACAAAAAGGAAGGGAGGGAGAGAGGAGGGAGGGAGGGAGGGAGGGAGGGCGGGAGGGAGGAGAGAAAGGAAGAATGAAAGCACATCAACAGTAGGAAAAGGGAGAAACTTTTAGGAGATGTAGCCTTTGATCGTTAGCGAAAGTCATTTTCTACTATTAGATTTCTATAACTTTTTCCTTTTATCATAAATGAGTGATGAATATTCTCAAAAGCATCTTTCATATCTATTGAAATGGTTGCATGGCTTTCTTTTTTCACACACTATTATGATGACCTACTCTGATTGACATGAAACCCTACTTTTCCGGATGCATTCTCACTTTTATGCATTATGAGCTTACATTTGGAAGTATTTTTATTGGAGATTTTTGAATGGATGTCATGTTGGACTTTAATGTGTAGTTTTCTTTGTTAGAATATCTTTATCTGATTTCTTTAGGAATATAATGCTGGTCTCATAAGTTGAGTTATGAAGCAATTCTTTTTATTATGTATCATGGAAGAATTTCTGTGGAATTGTTATTATTTCTTCCTTAGGCACTTGATAAAATCTATTAGTGAAACTTTCTCCAGTAAGATTTTTCTTAGTTGGAAATATTTAAACTAAAAATTCCATTTCTTAGAATTATACAGCACATTTCATGTTGCTTAAGTCTCATTCAGTGAGCTTAGAAATCTTTTTAAAAAATTCACATTTCACTCAAAGTATAATTTACCATTGTGCTTTTTTATAATTGGTTATTATCTTTCTAATCCTAGCATTGCTTAGATTGATGCTCTGCCCTCCCTCTCCCTTCCCATTTTCTTCTTTTGAGACATGCCTTAGTTGTATGATCTGGCCTGAGACTCTGCATGCAGACCAGGTTGACTTTGAATTTCTGTTCTCCGTCTCCTTGGTGTTGGGCTTTACCATATTTACTCTTCATTTTTGAGCCCATACTTGATGATCCCTTTCTTTGGCCAGTCTGGCTATAAGTTGCTCCCATTTGTTGACTTTGTTTTTTTGTTTTTCCAAGATACAGTTTCTCTGAAACTCATTCTTAAACTTGGAGGTCCATCTGCCTCTGCCTCCCAAGTGCTGCCTCTGCCTCCCAAGTGCTGCATCACCATGCAGCAAATTTTCTGACTTTTGAAGAAACCTGAGTTCCCTTTATTTCTCAAGTTCAGAGCTCTTATCTTTTAAATAAGTGTGTGTGTGTGTGTGTGTGTGTGTGTGTGTGTGTGTGTGTGTGTGTGTGTGTGCCTAAGTATGTATGTGCACCACATGTATGCAGGAGCATATGGAAGTCAGAGAATGCATCAGAACTCCTGTGAGCGGAATTAAAAATAGTTTTCAGTCACTTTAGGGTACTAGGAACCAAATCCGGGTCCTCCACAAGAGTAAAAAGTGCTCTTAACTGCTGAGTTATCTCTCCAACAGCATTCTTATCTTTACATTTTACCTCTCCTTGATTGTTGTTAGATGTTCTTTTCTTTGCCTAGTTTTCTTTGTGAAATATTAGAGACTGAAATATTAGCGACTGACATATTAGTGCAATTTCCCTCTTTTATAATCTATTATTCAATGTCATAATTTTCTCTCTTAGTATTACCTTACTTGTTTTTTTGTTTGTTTGTTTGTTTTGTTTTTTTGAGACAGGGTTTTTCTGTGTAGCTTTGCAGCCTATCAGGCACTCACTCTGGAGACCAGGCTGGCCTTGAACTCACAGAGATCTGCCTGTCTCTGCCTCCTGAGTGCTGGGATTAAAGGCATGAGCCACCAACGCCCGGCTAAGTATTACCTTAGTTGTATCCCATGTAATTTATAGTATGTTATGTTTTTGCTACTTTTCAATGCAAAATGTTTTCAATTTCCCTTATTAATTCAATTTGACTTAATTCTACTTTATTTTGCAAAGTTTAATTTCATTTTAGTTCAAAACAGTTTGTATAGTCTAAACTATTTTAAGTATATTAAGATTTGCTCTCTGGCCATGTTGGGTCTTAGTGAGAGTTATATGCTTTTATTTAGAATGCCTTGTATGGTGGTTTGAAAGAAAATAGGCCCCAAATAGAGTGGAACTATTATGAAGTGTGGCTTAGTTGGAGTGGGGGTGACCTTGTTGGAGGAAACTTGCTACTATGGAGGCAGGCTTTGAGATCTCATATATGCTTGGGCCATCCTCACTGTCTCAGACCATTTCCTTTTGCCTGCAAGTCAAGATGTAGGACTCTCAGATCCTTCTGCAGCACCATGTCTGCATGCATGCCACCCTGTTGCATCATGAAGATAATGGACTAACCCTCTGAAAATGTAAACCACCCCGCAATGAAATGTTTTCCTTATAAGAGTTGCCATGGTTATGGTGTCTCTTCACAGCAACAGAAACTCTAACTGAAACAGAAGTTGGGACCAGGGACATTGATAGCCTGGACCACACTTTTGTTGGCAGGAATATAGACCTTGGGACTGAGGGTTAGAAAAGCAGTTAAACACGTCAAGTGCTGAATAATGGGTCATCCTAGTAGGAACATGGAAGACAGTGGTGCTGATCATGACTTGAACTGTGGGGCCTGGCTCAAGAGGTTTCAGAGGAAAAGAATGTTATTAGATGACTGAGAGACCAATCTTGTCATAGTTTGATGAATAATGTGGCTACCTTTTGCCCTTGTCCAGAGTCTGCCTGAGGTTAAAGTGAAGAGTTTTGGATTAATTCACTTGACAGATGAAATCTCAAAGCAACCTAGTTCAGATTCTATTGTGTGGTTACTAGTGTTAACTCTAATGAAGATATATGATAAAAAGAAGCAAGCAGATAAAGAAAAAATACTTGAGAAAAAGGGTGCCAGAAAAGGGAATGGAAATAAGGCCTGCATTGGAGGAGGTAAACAGATTAAGAAATGAAATGAAGGTAGCAGTGACCTCAGGGAAAGATCCCACTCAGCTGAATTTCCAACTTGTGAAAAGGGATTAAAGATTCTAATGGTACAGGTCTTTCACTTTTTTGGTTAGTGTTACTCCAAGGTATTTTATGTTGTTTGTGGCAATTGTAAAGCATGATGCTTCTCTGATTTCTTTCTCCACCAATGTGTCATCTGTATATAGTAGGGCTACAGATTTTTTTGAGTTAATCTTGTATCCTGCCACTTTGCTGAAGGTGTTTATCAGCTGTAGGAGTTCCCTGGTAGAGTTTTTTGGGTCACTTATGTAGACTATCATATCATCTGCAAATAGTGAGAGTTTGACTTCTTCCTTTCCGATTTGTATTCCCTTGATCTCCTTTTGTTGTCTTATTGCTCTAGCTAGAACTTCAAAGACAATATTGAAGAGGTATGGAGAGAGTGGACAGCCTTGTATTGTTCCTGATTTTAGAAGAATTGCATTGAGTTTCTCTCCACTTGAGTCTCTAAAGAAAGAAACTTAAGAAGACACCAGAAAATGGAAAGATCTCCCATGCTCTTGGATAGGCAGGATCAAAATAGTAAAAGTGGCAATCTTGTCAAAAGCAATCTACAGATTCAATGCAATCCCCATCAAAATCCCAAAACAAGTCTTCACAGTCCTTGAAAGAACAATTCTCAATTTTATATGGAGAAATAAAAGACCCAGGATAGCCAAAACAACCCTGTACAATAGACGAACAACTGGAGGCATCACCATCCCTGATTCAAGCTCTATTACAGAGCTATAGTCCTGAAAACAGCTTGGTATTGGCACAAAAATAGACAGGTAGACCAGTGGAATAGAGTTGAAAACCCTGATATTAACCCACATACCTATGAGCACCTGATTTTTGACAAACAATCCAAATATATATGCTGGAACAAATCGAACATCTTCAACAAATGGTGCTGGCATAACTGGATGCAAACATGTAGAAGACTACAGATAGACCCAAGCCTTTCACCCTGCACAAAACTTAGTCAAAATGCATCAAAGACCTCAACATAAACCCAGCCACACTGAACCTATTAGAAGATAAAGTGGGAAATACCCTTGAATTAATTGGTACAGGAGACTGTTTCCTGAACATTACACCAGTAGCACAGACACTGTGATCAACAATTGATAAATGGGACCTCCTGAAACTGAGAAGCTTCTGTAAGGCAAAGGACACAGTCAGCAAGACAAAACGGCAGCTCCCACATCCAACAGAGGGCTGATCTCCAAATATACAAAGAACTCAAGAAGCTAGTCTCCAAAACACCAAACAATCCAATTTCAAAATGGGGTACAGAACTAAATAGACAATTCTCAATAGAGGAATCTAAAATGGGTGAAAGACACATAAGAAAGTGTTCAACATCCTTAGTCATCCGAGAAATGCAAATCAAAACAACTCTGAGATACCATCTTTCTCCTGCCAGAATGGCTGAAATCAAAAACACCAATGACAGTTTATGCTGGAGAAGATGTGGAGAAAGAGGAACACTCCTCCACTGCTGGTGGGAGTGCCAATATATATATAGCCACTTTGGAAATCAGTATGGCGACTCCTCAAGAAAATGGAAATGAGTCTACCACAAGATCCAGCAATTCCACTCCTAGGTATATACCCAAAAGAAGCACATTCATACAACAAAGTCATCTGTTCAATTATGTTCATAGCAGCACTATTTGTAATAACCAGAAACTGGAAGCAGCCTAAATGCCCCCCCAACCAAAGAATGGATGGAGAAAATGTAGTACATTTACACAATGGAGTACTACTCAGCAGAAAAAAAACAAAGGAATATTGAAATTTGCAGGAAAATGGATGGAACTCAAAGAAACTCATTCTGAGTGAGGTAACCCAATCACAAAAAGACAAACATGATATGTACTCACTTATATGTGGATTTTAGACATACAGTAAGGGATTACCATCCTACAATCCACACTACCAGAGAAACTAGTAAACAAGGAGGACCCTAAAAGAGACAAACTTTGTTCCCTGGAGAAGGGGAAAGGGTCACCATCCCCTGAGCAAATTGAGAACATGGGAAGACAGGGGAGGAAGCTACGAGAGTGAGAAGGGTCGAAAAGGAAGGAAGCAGAGGTCATGAGGAAGCAGAAATTTTGAGTCAGGTGTAGATTAGAAGAAAGGACATATGATAGGTAGGATTTTAGTTAGGGGGGATGGTAGAGGAGGAAGGAAGGGAGAAGGACTGGGATTGTCATGTAATTCAATCTTGTTTATAATTCAAATATATAAAAAATTAAAAAAAGAAAAAAGAAAAGGGATTAAAGAAAAGCTTAGAGCCAGGTGTAGTAGTGCACACCTTTAATCTCAGCACTCCAGAGGTGCTGTTGGATCTCTGAATTTGAGGCTATCCTGGTCTACAAATCCGTTTTCAGATGAGCCTAGCTTAGGCAGTGAAGTAAACCATTGAAAACAGCAAGTTAATGAAGCTGTAATTGAATGAGGAGGTCATGTTTCAGCCCCAGTAACCAGCAGAACTTAGCAGCTATAGCTACATGGTTCTGGTTTTAAGGATAGAAGAAAGGGCCTATGTAATTCACTTCCATGACTAAAGGAAGTCACTGAGGCCAGATGTATGCCAGGGCTGTATCCCTAAATAGGGGCCCAGAGATATCATTGCCTGAATCTGTGAAGTTGAAGTCTGGACTGTCTTGGAGATCCCAAGATGTTGGAGATGTCAGAGCTATAAGGTAACTGTCCAGGAAAATTGCTAACAGGGGGTAGAACCAGCCCAAGAAAGGGAAATGTATTAAAGTCAAGAAAGTTGAAAGGAGTTGTAGATCCGAAGAGCATTTTGACATCAGACATGGAGATGCAGAGTTTGGAGTTTGCTCACCTCATTTTCAGCCTTGCTTTGCTCCAGTATTTCCTCTCTATGCTCTTTCCCCTACACTTTGGAATGTAAATGTGTATCCTGTGTCATTATATGTTGGAAATATGTGATTTGCTCTTTGATTTTGATTTTACAGGGGATTACAGTTAAAAGATTGCATAAATCTCATAAGAGTTTGAACTTGAGACTTTTAAACAAGTTGGAGACTGGTATAGACTATAGGTACTTTGAAGTTGGACTGAATGTATTTTTGCATTATAATATGGCTACAAGCCCTTGGAAGCCAGGGAGTGGAATGTGATGGCTTGAAAAAAATGGACCCCAAAAGGGGTAGCACTTCTGGGAGGTGTGGCTTTGTTGGAGTAGGTGTGGTCTTGATGAAAGAAGTGTATAACTGTGGAGGCGGGCTTTGAGGTATCATATATATTCAAGCCTCAAGCCCTGCCCAGTGTCTCATACCATTTCCTGTTGCCTATGGGTCAAAATGTAGAAATCACAGTTCCATTTTTAGCAACATGTCTGCATGCCCACTGCCATGGCCCATCATGAAGTTAATGGACTAAACCTCTGAAATTATAAGCCACCCAGTTAAATGGTTTCGTTTATAAGAGTTGCTATGGTTGTGGTATTTCTTCACAGCAATGGAAACCCTAAGAAACCTTGTGAAAGCAAGAGTTTAAAATGTTCATGTAGTCTAGGAAGCACTGCTAATTGCTAAGTTGCAATGATACTCTGTAATGTGACCATTTGATAGCCTAACAAGAGATGGCAAAGTGACAGAACAGGCAGTGCCAAAGAGGATAATCTGTAGGCTGTAGGCTCTATAGGGATGTTTTTGTTTTTGTTTTTGTTTTTCTCCAGAAACAGCACACCATTTTGCACTTAAAAATTGATGATTCTTCAATGAAGGAAGAAACTATAGAGGCCGCCCCAGTGCAACATAAATGGTGCCTTTTATACCCACTGAAATGTCTTATACTATTTCCTGGTTTCTAAACCAATAGCTGAGAGTAAGTTCCTGTAGTACCTGACAGTAGATCATGTTTCTTTTGATAGGATCAACATTACACATTAAATGAGTGCAACACTTTGAACACCTCCCTCATGCTGGGTTTACAAGTGTATACTACCATGCATGCTTTTATGTGTTTCTGTGGATCAAAGGCTTCATGTGTATGGGATAAGCACTGTATTAACTGAACTACATGCTCAGCTCAATTGGAGTGTGTCTGTAAATGGCATAGTTTTCCACTGCAATAAATTTTGAGCATGTCTCTACAAGGGATCTGGAGTTCAATGATGACTTATCAAGAATCCATTGACTTAGGACACTTCCTAAGGACACAGGATTTGATACACTGTCAAGGACTCTGATGGAAAAACTCACTGCACACATGTATCTTGAAAGCCTAGAGAAGATGATACATATCTCATTCTATGGAACATGGAAATAACAGAATTTCCCTATCCAATCATAAAAGAAGCAATAGGAAGTCTCAGGGAAGTGGATATAAAGAAATGGATATACTCTATAAAGCTCAATAGAGAACTGTGTTTCATGGTGGAATCAAAAGGAATCAGGATTCTTTGGGATTCTCTGGAATGCTCTAAGGAGAACCAGGAGGAATTTAAGTGGTAACTTTCTTCCATAGGCCAGGAATGATGGTAAGAGAGATTTTCAGTTTTGGATTGTTAAAATGAGAATGATACAGAATTAGAGGCCAGAAGTGAGAAATGATCTAGTCTCCTAAAAATGTCATTTAAAAAGTTACTCTGTATGTGATGAAGTATATCTAGGTTTGAGGTCTCATCTCTAATAAATTTTCTATTAAGTCAATGGCTTCTTCATTTAACTTTGATGATAAGAAATGTTTGGGAAGACTAAGGAATAACTTGGGGCATATTGTATCATTCTAAGCTGAGCATTCTTTCATCTAAATCTCTGATTTCTGTGGTATTTCCTTCACATCAATTCCTAGAAGCAGAAAAGTTGTCTTCCAGCTCATGAATGTTTTCAGAGTTTTTGAGTAATATTGCTGGATTGCTTTCAGAAATTCATTAGATTGCTCTCTCAAGTGCAACCCATCGACATTCCTATTCTACATTCCATTACCAACACCAGCTTCTAGAATTTTGCACGGATTTGCCAGTATAATAGGTGAAATATTGTCTCTATGCGATATGAATTCCCCATATTTTGATTTTGTCTTGTTTTGTACTTATTAATATCTTCTTTTATCTATTTCTTTTAAAAATAATTTATTTATCATTTTAAATTTTATTTTTGCATTCCAACCACAGTTCTCCCACTCCGCCTCCTACCTCCCTTACCTCCCCCAGCCCTCCCCCAGTCCATTCCTCTTTACAGGTAAAGTCTCTCAAGAGGAGTCAACCAAGTATGGCACAATAGGTTGTTGAAGGGCTAAGTCTTGAATTCATATAAAAGCCAACAAATGGGACTTCTTACTCATTTTGAATTGCTAATAGAATATTAGGTAGTAATGATGCCTTAAACACATCATTTGAGTTCAGTTTTATCCATGGTAGTTTTTACTTTTCTATGGTTAAACTGGATTTTGTTTTGTCATGTGTGATATATTTCCTTTTCACACTAAATTTTAATTATATATTTATATATGTTTTATGTGATGTTTATCAGGAGATTTTTTTTCTGTTTCATAGATCTTACCCATTATGTGATATTATTATTTCAAAATTATTGTTATATAATTGTCTTGTTTCTTCTTTTACATAGTTTTCTTGATGAATTATATACATTTATTACTCCTGTTAAATGTAAGATTAATTTACTTTCAATGATAAATTTTATTTTTGATAATAAGCATTGTGTGTCTGATATATATATATATATATATATATATATATATATATATATATAATAGTTATTTGGAAAGGTTTTGATGTAGCATGAATAATAAAAACCTAATTACAGATATTGGGGTCCAAACTGAAGGTCAGAAAAAGAAAGCATCTAGCCACTAACTCTTACTTCACCGACCAGGGCTGGGGAGATTCTGTCCTCACTGTGTGGCTGGAGACTAAATCCCTAAGACTGAATGTCTGCTCTGTGACCCTATTCTTGTCTTATATATCTCTCTAGTGCTGGGATTAAATGCATGATCTCTGCCTCTCTTTTAGACTGATTCACTCTCATATATCCCTGGGTGGCCTTGAACTCCCAGAGATCCATCTGCCTCTGCCTACTGAGTCCTGGAATTAAAGCTGTATACCACTACTGCCCATCTTCTATGGCTGTGGCTAGCTTTGTATTCTGATCTTCAGCACCTTTATTAGATCATAAACAATAAATCACCACATTTTGAGATATTTTATGGTTTTAATTCTTCAAAAATTATTAGGATAATAAAAAATAATATTTTATTTATTCATTTTCCTACTCTTACCACTTTTATTATAGTTGCTATTAGGTAGTGTTACACTAGCATTCACTTCCTTAGCTTATCCCATACAGCATGTATCTTTTGCCAAAATAGAAAACGATCTGATATACTGGAGAATTATAAAGAAGGAAAAATACCGAGATAATGGATATGTAAGGGAGAAATGGTTGTCCTTTAGGGCCTTGGAGACAATGCTTGATGAAAGTTTGAGTCATTGATTCAATAAAGCAGTTTAATTGATTCTTAGAGTTTGGTGTAATAGATTGTTAGCTTCTAACTCCAGGCGGTGGCTATTATAAGGCTGGCATTTCACATTGATGATGAGGGAAAACTCCCTACAGCAACTGGAAAAAGCCATTTGGGCTGATAGAAAAGATATCGTGTCAATCAGTGTGAACGTGTTAGTGGAAAGCAATCACAGTTCCCATCAGAGGTATCTTTCCTAGTAATGAGCATCAGATCTTAATGGCATTGTACGCTGTTACGTATTCTTGATTCTATGCACATCTCTTAAGTATTAAAAAATAATAAAGGATATGAACACTCTGCAGGTACACAAATGACTGAGTTGGGACAGAAAGAGATTTTTCAAAGCATTTTTTCCTGAAAGAAACAGAAGCCGTATGGGTGCATCTTGTGATGAACCCTGGCCAATATTTGTATTCAGTCTAGCAGTTTCTAATATGCTCAATTTTCTTCTGGGGTATGTATGCTGACAATGTTAATCCGATCTCCCCAGGAAATCTTGACCATTAAAAATATACATGTAGAAATATACTGCATGATTTTGCACAATTGAAGCTCACACATAATAGTGAATTGTCTTCTGAACTAAACTATTGCTGATATATTACTTTTACATACCTTTAATTTTCAGTTTCATAAGTGCATATGCAGGAAAGCATTGCATATCATCATACTGAATCAAGGAATCCAGACACAGGAAGGCAAACTGTGTTTTCTCTCATATGTGGAAACTATATCATATACAATTATTATAATCAGAATTGTATTCACTTTATAACTATATTTTGAAAAGGAAATGAGGAAAATGCCACTAGAAGGAAGATAACAAAGTAATAAGGATCAATATGAGCCAAGTATGTGATGTACACATACAAAAATGTCATAGCAAAACATGCCATTTTGAATAATGAACATGCCCTAATAATTTTTAAAACTTTAAAAAATTTGCCACAAAAGTTTTAAATAATTATTTTTAAATTATTTCTACAGCATGGAAGTAAAATTTCTGTAATATCTATTATAATAATTGTATATGTTCACTTCAGGTTTACATTTAAATTGTAATTGTCTATTTCATCTGTTCTCTTTAAATATTTTTAGGGAAAGTATTCCTAAAATGAAGGAAGATGTAATCCTCTTGTGGCCATGCAGGATGCTTACAACAGGAAGCCAAGATTAGACTATCTCTTGTAAGAGAGTAGACACATATTTTTGGCAAAAAATTATTGGTAGCAATGCAGACTATACAGACAAGAATAATTCCTAGAGTTGATTTGAAGTTAGGAAATTTAGTTTTGAATTTTATTTACTTTTTAGTTATATGATTTGGGGTACTTGAAATTTCATTTAAATTAAAAACAATAAACACTATCTAATATAGTTAGTGTGTTGATTAAGTTGAACATATAAAATAATTTATCAACTGGAGAATTATAAAATATAGATGACATATTATATTTTATTAAGATAATATATTTAAGGGGATATTCATAGACATGTCCATGTACAATATCTGTATTTCTTTTTCCTGAGAATATTGAAAAGAAAATACTGAAAATTATTTTAAGTATGATATTAACTTGCATCCCTGTTTCCAAGAAAAATGCTAGAATAGAATTATCAAAAGGCCAGAAGTAGTTCCAAGTCTAGATCCTCACATTGTTGTTGGAAAAGTCATATTCTATCACTTGATCTTTCTTCATCATGTGCAAAGACTAGAACGTGTACAAAGTTCCTCTCAGTTCTATCCCTAAATAGTCACTAGCTTTCAACTCCCACTGTTACTCTCAATTGCCTTCATAATTGCTAACCTGTTTAATTCCAATCCTTGCTAACCTAATGGAAATGATATTCTTCCCAATGGAGAAGGTAACTTTCATATGAAATATTGAGTAGCAATTCTTTCCTTGTCCTTCCTAGAAGACAGTACAGGTTTTCTAGGAAGATTCCTTCTATTGCAGAGGCTGAGGTGTTTTAAAGTGAGTGTTAGGGGTTGTTTTCTATAGTATAGATTCCCTATAGCATGGCTAAAACCATTCTTCTCCCTACTTGCCACTCCATTGCTAAACACAAGACTCCCTACCCTCTGAGATTGCCTCCTTTCTACAATACATGCTGGGCTATAAAAACTTGGGAAAATCCCAGACAACTATTTGCTTAGCAACTAAACAACATTGTTCTTTTAAAGACTGTTGTTTGTCACATATCAGAAAGAACTAGTTGTTGAAGCTGGACAGTAGTGGCCCACACCTTCAATCACAGCACTCGGGAGGCAGAGGCAGGAGGATCCCTGTGAGTTCGAGAGCAGGCTAGTCGGAGCTAGTTCCAGGACAGCCTCCAAAGAAATCCTGTCTCAAAAAACAAACAAGCAAACAAAAAATAAAGGAACTAGTTGTTGAAGTAGATTACACCCAGTGCTTTATCATGGAATTTCTTGACTTCCAGGAACACAAAGACTTCTCTCCTTGTTTTTGCAGATTTGTTCTGCATTTTTTGGTGAAAACAGGATTAAGTTTACGGTAGCATCTGGGACCTTTTTTAAACATAATGTCTGGCAATGGATATGCATATGACTTCTTCAATTACCATGCATCCATTGCTACTTATACACACACACACACACACACACACACACACCACACACACACACACACACACACACACACACATTCATGCATGCACACGTGATCTTTCTTTCCACATGCCTTAGGTGATGGTTTTGGTTTTTGTCTCTCAAGTGTTGTTACCTTTTAAAGGCATTTAGCTTTGGTTCATATTTTCTGATACTGGGAAATATAAAAGCATGGTACTATAATCTATTTACCCTCTGGTGAGGGCTTCACGTTGCATCAGAACATGGCAGAGAAACAGAAAGTATCGCATGGTGAGAGAGGAACCCCAAAGTGAGTTAAGCTTTGTTTACTTTCTTACTAACCTCCTGAAGCAGACTGAGTCCTGCAAAATCTCCATTAACCCTTTGTGACATTAGAGCCTGACAGATTCAAAAGCCTTCTAAAGGTGCCATCACTGGTCATCGTTGAGAAATACATTTTTTAAAGTTTTAGAAGGGAAAAACCACAACTAATTCATAAAAGTGTTTGAAGGCTTCAACTATAACTTTTGACCCTGATATGAAAAGATTATCAGCTAGGCTTGTACTATTTTCAACAAAATCTACTTCTTTTATAATCTGAGTCCCGAATTTGGTAAAAATGTGTTTGTGTGCTTTCGGTTGAGTTTCCAAGAAGACTCTCTGCAGGTGAGACCAGCACCTTGTGAATCAAGTCTACCCTGCTCCCACTGGATCCTACTTTTCAACACAACTTCAACAGGGATCAAGCTTCTAACACCAAAGGTTTAGAGTCCATTCAAACCATAGCATTTGTTTATTTACTGGCTGAATTACTTCAAGAAGTACACTCCTATACCCAGGAAGGAGATCTCAGCCTCACCAAATATACTCTTAAAGTTTCATTTTATCATGATTTATCATATAAGAAGTCAATCTAAATGAAATTGAAAAATAGCTGAGACAGAGCTCCAACTTGTCATCTTTTGTCACCAAATGAGGCAGGCTTCCAGTATTCAGAATGGGTTACATCTAAACAAGGTCTTGTCTAAAAGATTCCAGGGGGTCCTCCAAACAACCCAGGCTATTTCAAAGATTATTGGTGGCTCTCCATAAACTGAAAATAAGGCTCTATTGCCCCAACACAACATCTATACAGCTAATTGAACCCGGACAAATCAAGCTGGTGCCTACCCA
This sequence comes from Cricetulus griseus, assembly GCF_003668045.3. Lineage (NCBI taxonomy): Eukaryota > Metazoa > Chordata > Mammalia > Rodentia > Cricetidae > Cricetulus > Cricetulus griseus. The sequence goes on from NC_048604.1 coordinate 13,766,601, forward strand.
GAGAATTCCGTCCCATGAACAAATTAATATCCATGGTCCTGGAAGGTTCTCTGCACAATACCAAAGGAGAACCCTTTAATCTACAATCATGAAAGATACACAAATATAATAGTGGCATGAAGCTTGTGGGAGTAGCCATCAATATCTTATTTAAGTTCAGGCCCATGCTATGAGATGTAACCCATATCCAACACTGCTTAAGTGGTAAAGACCTGAGACTAGATAGATCAGGGACCTAAGATAAAACCAAACACTACAGTTCTACTAACTGAATGTAGCAATAAAATGACTCCTAGTCACATTCTGCTATACTCATTGATTTGTACCTTTCTTGGTCATCACCAGAGAAGCTTCCTCCTGCAGTATATGGGAAAAATTAAGGGATCCACATTCAGACAATATGCAGAGAGTGAAAAATCATGGATCACTCAGCCTAAAGTGATGTCTCCATCAAATCCCTCCCCTTGGGTCTCAGAGAGCTCTGTGGAAGAAGTAGCAGCAAAAGTGTAAGAGTCAGAGTGTTTGGATGGAGGACAGAAAGGAATCAAGGCCTTCTAGGTGCAACGGGGCTGGCACACATAAGAACTCACGGAGACTGAGACAGCATTCACAAGTCCTGCATGGGTCTGCAACATATGGAATTCTAAAGCTGAGAGGGGAAGCAGACACATACTCCCATTCCTAACCCAGAAGCTATCTCTAATTGATAGCCTACTTGCAAATGAAAAAATAGTTTCCTCCAAGAGCATCTCACTGGGGAAACAAACTCCACTTGAGGGTAGGTTACATGTACAGCAGTAGACGGCCAACACAAAACAAACTCAATAGCATATTTGGAGGTACTTTGTCTCATAAGCCAGGACATTTTTTAACTTGCAGGTCTTCGTACATATATTTTGACTTCCATTTCGTGTTTCAATGGGATTCCTGTGTGTATGAATGTGTGTGTCTCTCTGTCTCTATATGTTTCTTATGCTTTTTTGCCCTTTTTTTGTTTGTTTTGTACTATTCTGATTTGTTTGTTCTTGTTTTTATTTTATTATTACTTCTTAGACGCCTTATGTTTTCTAATGAGAGATGTAAAAGGTGTAGATCTGGATGGAACTAGATGGGGAGGAACTAAAAGGGGAAACCACAAACAGAATGTATTGCATGAAGAAAATCTCTTCAATAAAAGAAAGAAGATGGAGAGGAGAGAAGAAGCTAATAAACAGTACATAGAAGGAAAAGTGAGAAAAGATTTTAAATACCCATACCTGAAACTGTGCAGGTGGCCAAGAACCAGAGACAAGACAGTCCATGAGCCTAGGGAAAAACCAAATACTATTTTTCTGCTAAAGGACTATATCAATAAATGACTCCTAATGACATTCTGCTATATTCATACATCAGTGCCTTGCTCAGCTATCATCAGCAAAGCTTCCTTCTGCAGCAGATGGGAACAAATACAGAGACCCACAGCTGGACAATGCACAGAGTGTGAGAAACTTTGGAGTACTCAGTCCTAAATGGAATGTCTTCATTAACCCGCCTGCCTCAAAGCTCAGGAAACACTGTGGAAGAGGATGCAGAACGAGTCTAAGAGCCAGAGGTGGTGGATGAGTCCAAGGAAATACTGTCTTCCAGACACGACAGGACTGATGCACACATGAGCTCCCAGAATTATGTTAAGAGCAATGGTTTGAGAAAGAGCCAGTTGAAGGAGAAATAAGACATTTAAAGAATGTTGCTGTGAGTACTGAATTGGTTTCACATTTGTTCCTGCGGTCATTAATCGCCATTCTCTGCTCTGATTTTTGTCATTTCACTGCATGGACTAGGCACTACATTTTCTGAATCCCTAATTGGAACTTCCCATCAGTGTTAATCCATTGAAGATACCATGTTCAAAGCATAGAAATAGTGAGATTATGGACAAGGCACTGATTCACCACCTGTAACCAACTTGGTTATGCCTTTTGCTGTGGCTATCATAATTTGCCAAGTGCTACAATACTTACTGAGTAATCCTTTCTCCATAGTAACAGGTCCCTAGGAATTCTGGTACATTCCTTGCTCACCTGATTGTTACAATCCTAAACATGGATGTGGCTTCCCTTTATTGTTAGTCCTCAGTCAGCACACAATCTTTGTTAGATTTTCTTGTCCTGCCTATGTCTTTGTCAAAGTGGTCTATGCTAATCCACATTCATGTATACTACTTGGGTATGCCATCTTTGGCTTACTGGAACAGTGTTTAAGAAATGTAGATATTTCCTTTGAAATTTTACATGGTAACACAGACTTGTTTGCCAAGGACTAAAATCATGAATAACCTTCTAGTAAGAGTCTTACAATATAGGTTAATTTTAGTCTCTTACGTAAAGTTCTAAAACTCTAGGAAAGGGAAATGAGAGAATGAATTATGTTGCTGGCAGGGTTTTGAAGTAATATTGGATAAATTTAGAACAGAAATAGAGTCCATACTCACTGCTCTATCTGAGGGCTTCACTATTTGGGTATGTAATTTCATTTCCTAATGGCTCTGACTTGTCTTAATGAAGTCAGCTAATACTTCCCTTTAATTTTAATGGAAACTAATTTTATTTCTTTCTTTGCCCCTCTAAATTATAATATCTCCTTCATCACCAAAAAAGAACCAAAGCAGACACACATTGACTACCTGGCTGCTCAGACTCAGAACTTAATATATTTTACCTATAGCTGATAGATATATTAACTTTGGGTCACTGCTTTGACTCCAAGTACACAATTTAGAAGGCAAACATAACTTCTTCCCTTTGTTTGATGACTTTTCAGCTGATATTGGTAGTTGGTTGTTAGCACAGTGTGACCAATGAGAAAGCAGTTGTGTCCCTTTATGTTTGTTTCATTATAAATCATAACCTCTTTGCTTTGTATCCAGCAAAGGCCCTATTGAAAGAAAAGCTGGGCATTAAAGAAATGACTTCTAATTCTAATTTATTTTCAAGCAAAATAAGCATAGGGAGTTCTAATTTTCCATATACAATTTGTGGTGGATTTGTTAATGCATTTGATTTTTCTCAGCCATTCTTAAAGCACCTGCAGATTTTAACAAGGGAAATAATTTAACTCATAAGTATTTGCATCTTTCAGCTATTTCCTGATTTCAGTCCTTTGTATTTCTGGGCTTTGGGCCACTACTCCATGAGGGCTGTAGAGGAGAAACCTTTATAGCTTATCCTAGGTAAGTTTAGTAGGGCATCTTTCTTGGCAGCCACTGCTGTTTACATCCTTCCCAGCAAAAAGATGCTTTTCTTGGTCTGCATTATCACAAAATGCTGCCCACAATGTTAATGAATTTTAGCTTATCCCTTCAAATTCAAGACTTCGCTGATGAATCTATGTAGGATTTCATGAATGGGGAGCATTATCAGGCATTTGCAGGGAAAATCCCAGCCTTCCAAGTGAGCACAGTGAACCTCTGCAAGCCTGTCCCTAAGCAAGCTCATCTTGCTGCATAAAATCTGCAGAGCAAAGATGCACAAAGCAGAACAAGGAAGCCTTAGAATATAATCAATTTTTTCCTCCCGCCTCTTGTCATAACCATTAAATGTTAAGACATAATGAACTGTTTATTTTAGTTGACTTTTTGTGCCCCAGATTGTTACAGAGGAGCCTTTCAGAACCCAGATGGCAGAAATAGTTTGCCATTAGTTATAGTCTGGAGAAGAGAAGTACTATGCTTAGTCATCTTTCACTTTTTAGCCTTCCTAAAACTGCCTCTGGGTTTCAAGGCCCTGTCCTCCATGAGGATGAAACAAAGGACAAAATGGAGCAAAATTGAAAACTACTTACTGAGTACCTACTGTGTATCATATGCTTGTGGTGTAAGATAATACTATATATCATATATATCATTTAGTAAATTTGAATTAAATATTCATAAATTGGTGCTGTTAGTTACTCCCTTTGAGAAATTAGAATACTCAAATTAAGGTAATTAAACTCACAAAATCTACATTTAATGAAATATCTGTGATTGAAACTGGTTTATCTAGCTTTCAAATCTGTCTATTTCTTATACCAAGATATCTACTTTGTAAAACACCCATCTCTCTGAGTTACCTACATATTTTGCTCTGGGTACTTATGGATGAACAATATGTCTGATAGACATATAAAACTATGAAATATGATTTGCTTTTTTAGTGCATTCCTCTGTTGGCCAGACTATATCCACACTCTTGAAGGGACAAGCAGACATCTTCAAACTTAAGCCACTTCTAAGATTGCCCTGTGCTGCTTATGAGGGAGTATTAATCTTCTATATTAGAATATGAATAATTGTTCTAGAGTTTTCAGATGTGCTGTTAAGTTGCTAGTATGAGATCTTTCCAATTTCTTTATGTAGGCACTTAGTGATATCAACTTTCCTCTTTTGGCATGCCTTTTATTGTGTCCAATAAGTTTGAGTATGGTATGTACTCATTTAGATTGAATTCTCAAAGTCTTTAACTTCTTTATTTCTACCTTGAACCAGTAGTTATTCAGTAGAGAGTAGTTCAGTATCCATGAGTTTATAGGCTTTTTGTTATTTCTGTTATTGGCATCTAGCTTTGATCCATGGTGATCTGATAGGATACAGGGGATTGTTCCAATTTTCTTGTATCTGTTGAGACTTGATTTGCAACCAAGTATGTGGTCAATTTTGGAGATGGTTCAGTGAGGTGCTGAGAAGGTATATGCTTTTGTGTTTGTGTGAAATGCTTTGTAGATATCTGTTAGGTTCATTTGCTTTATAACATCTTTTAGCTTTGTTTATATTTTTGGTCTGGATGACCTGTCTGTTGGTGAGAGTGGTGCATTAAAGTCTCCCACTACTAGTGCATAGGTCAATGTGTGATTTAAGCAGTAATAGTGTTTCTTTTACAAACTTGAGTGTGCTTGTGCTTGCAACATAGATGTGCGTAGTCTTGTTAGGTTATGTTTGGTGGATATCTCTGGGAGGCCTGTTCTTTTCTGAAGGGAAATTGAGGAGGAGTGGATCTGGCAGAGAGAGAGGAGGTGGAGTGGAGAGGGGCAAGAAGAATAGAGGGAGGGGAAGCTGCAGTCTGGATGTATTGAAAACAAAAATAAAAACTAGTAGACATGATTGTATTCTAATGCTTCTTTTCTCACACTCAAAGCCTCTTTCAAATTTACTCCTCAGATGGATCTGCAGTTGGCATTGGCTCTTCACTCAATAACTAAGAGCTAGACTGAAAAGACAGCAGGAAATTATAGCCATGAGGCCAAAGACAATCTTCCAAATGTCAAGAACCAATTAGGCTTGGGATCTCATCTGTAATCTGTTGATCTTATACCATTTTTTAATATTTTTAAAGATTTTATTTATTTATTATGTATACAATATTCTGCTTCCATGTATATCTGCACACCAGAAGAGGGCACCAGATGTCATAACGGATGGTTGTGAGCCACCATGTGGTTGCTGGGAATTGAACTCAGGACCTCTGGAAGAGCAGACGGTGCTCTTAACCTCTGAGCCATCTCTCCAGCCCTGATCTTATACCATTTTTAAGCCATGTTGTTCTACTGTGGCTTCAGCTCTTTTACATATTCCATGTGCTGTTGGGGAGAACTCCTAGAAGAATATTCCTGCAGCTTCTTAAAATGTGCTAGAGTCCTGTTGGCTGCATGACTTTTAGAATAGAAGATACAGCTTCTGCCTGTTCTGGTTTGGGTAAAGTTGAACAATCAAGGGGATCTTCCACAAGCAGCAATAGCAGAAGCCAGAGTGGTTAAGGAAGTGCTTAATTGGCTCCTCCTGAGGCCCCTAAGCTGTATGTTACCTTTCAGTAATTTTAACTTGTGTGTATTCCTTAACCCAGTCTTCTCTGGCTTATTGACATTGTTGGTCTATTAAATAGATTCTCACTGTCAAATATAAGAATTTGGAAATTTGCTTCATGTGCAACCCCAAAATCTCCTTTGTAACTCTCTGGAAGATGATTTCATGACTCTGGATTACATCAGGAAAACTCAAAGTCAAAATTTCTGTGTCCAAAAATCATATCAAGCAGTCCCATAGTTTAATTAACCACTACAACTTAGAATGGATAAAAACAGCATATTCCTATACTAGTTGTATGTCAGCTATCTTGAGTTAGCAGTCTAGTTAACCATTTCCTTTCTGTTATTAGGAAGAAATTTGAATTGTGATGTCTCCCAGGGTCTACAAAGAGATGTATTGGCAACTCCTTTACGGCTGTCTGTATAATGGTTCATAAATGTTGGAGCTTCTGGCTGTTTCTCTAAGGGCCTTTCTTCCTTATTGTTCCTTAATTTCCAGATGCTATTGTCTGGGACTTATCCTATGCTATGTTCTTGGTGCCATGTTAATTTTCATAATGTCCTGATCAAGGAATTATGGCTAAGCTGATGGGAAATGTACTGTGTATGTTTATCTTATTGATTGTTAAATAAAATACTGTTTGGCCAATGAGACAGCAAGTAGATGAGACTAGGAGTCAAAGAGGATTCTGGGACATGTAGTAGAGAAGTGATGATCCAGGCAGGAAGTGACATAGCAAGGAGACTCATATTTAAGCGAAGGAGAAACAAGAAGGGCCCTCTTTTCCCCTCCGCTCCTGCTCCAGCGGCACGATGTGATCCACCAGCCAGGAGGGACGCCAACAAGGCGTCCGATAAGATAAGTCTTATAAAATATATAGATGTATGATAATTGAGACTGAGCTAACAGATGAGGAATCCTAGTCATTGGCCAAGCAGCATTGAATCTAATACAAATTTCTGTGTATTCATTTGGGCCTAACTCGGGCAGGCGGCTGGCGTAAAGCTCACATGCGGCAGTGGGGCTCAGGCAGCTTTTGTCAGCAATATTTATCGTTAACACTAAGCTACTGGAAATCAGTTGATCCAGGTGTCAGTGAGAAAGGTTTATGTATCATTAAGTCTGTTTCCTTGGGGTGAAGTAGTGCTGCTTTCAAACTTTAGTATGCATGCAATAGTGCTTTGTTGTTTTTCTTAATATTTCCCCATATCTTTCAGAGAGCAGACTCCATGGATCACTACAAGGGAAAGGGGGATGCTTGATGTTCCCAACCTTCACTTTTCTCTTTCTCTGTTCTTCAGTAACCATTTTTCATTATTTCCTGGGTCTGGAGTCAGTCAATAACTAAACAAAACATCTAGTTTTCCCAGAGTTTTCTAGTCTCCCTCCATCCTTAAAGGTGTTTTTTCTGACTTTGAATGAAGAAAAAATAAGCTATAATGAAAGCCAACATGAAAATGATGCAGAAAACAGTAGCTGGCTTTGAAGGTGGGGTTTCTTTTCCAGATTCATGAAGTGTGGTTATGGCTACTGAACACATACAAATTTCATGACTAATTTTTAAATTTATATTTTTTGCCTGTCTCAGGACATGGCACTTTGTCACTGTGAGACCTGTCAAAGCTTTGGGGTTTTTTGTATCATTCATTAACTGCTCTGTCAGCTGTAAGATCTTAAACAGTCACATAGTTAAAAAGATTCCCTTACTCTGAGTCATGGAAATTGAGCCAAAAGATAAAAACAAAATTTCATTAGTAAAATTTACAATTACATATATATAACTGTTTGCCTTGTCCATTTGAAAGGGAAGTAACAGCAGATACATTTAAGGAAAGATTAACTCTAGCTATTTTAATGAGAATATAATATTCTTACTGGTAATGTATTTCCAGACCCTAGTGAATAAACTACACATCCTGGTGTTTACCTAAGTTACATGCCATTCAAATACTCTAATAAATATAATCAATATAACGTTAACACAGAGAAAATAAATTTTATGATAGGAAAGTGATAAGGGATCTGCATGCCAAAATTCCAAACTCAGCAAGTAAGTGACTTAGCATTATTACATTGTTGTTTTCAACTATTTTTTAAATGAGACATTTTATTGTGCTTTGCAGCAAAAATATTTTTAGGTTTGCTATGTTTGCTCTTTGCTGTCTTCTCATCTCTCATTAATATAGTCTCACAATTTTGACAGTTTAATTTTTCTGAATCACAAGAGGTGTTCAACCATCCAATATCTTATGTATCATAAAACAATAATCTGCATCTGTTTAGACCAGGCACATTTTCAGAACATTTAAAATATGCCCTTCTGCAAACTCCCTTCAAATTCTATATATAGTTAAGTAAACAAGGTTAAGTGGCAACTTCATGGCAGTCCAGAAAGAGAACTTAAATATCCTGATTTCTAGACAAGCAGCTTTTACAATGGCCAATAGTTCCTACCAGAGAGTTCTCTAAAAGAACTATCCCTGTAAAGGACCATTTTAACATCCACTAGAGTACTTCACATTTCAATGGGTAGCATTACATCTTCAATCATGTTTTTTAGAAAACATTTTTAAACAGCTATCAAAATTGCTAACATAAGCATCAGACACCAATTACCAATTCTGGTAATATGCATGTTCATAGAATACTGGTTAAAAACTTAACAATTATTAAAACTGATGGTTTTAATCCTTTTGGTTGAGGATGTCAGAGATCATAGTGGTGGTCTACTATTGCTGTTTTGCTAAATGGTCATGTTGTCAGACTGCCATCTAAATATTTGTGTTTATACACAGAGATTTGTGTTGTTCCCAGTCTTGCTCAGAGAAACATTTTTGCAATGGTTAGTGATTAATGCAGAGAATCACAACTGGTCAATGTGCTAAGCATAAGTGACTGTGAAAGATCAGCTCTTAATGGGGCATCTATATCAACACCCAGAGCTGAGGAATGTCACAGAAGGGATGGCAGAAAGAACCTAAGGGCCAAAGTATGGGGCGAAATTCTGTGAAACTGTCTTCTGGACATGACAGGATCTCATAGCAGCTGTCAATACTTGCATAAGACCTGCCAGTCAAATTTGCAGCTTAGATGAGGGAGGGAGTCATGAGTCCCCAAGCCTAGTTGAAGCTACTGGTAGTTGATGGTTACTGATGGAAGGAGAATCATTTTATGGGGAGAAGTCAGCCACGTGTGCCCATGCCACGGTGGTTGTTCCTTCACTCATGTGCATATGTATGCATATGGGCAACTCTAATTGAATTTAGTGGGCTACAAGGAAAAATAAAACAGAACACAGAGTTGGAAGGAGACATGTTAGGGAGGCTTTGAGCGAGGGAGTTGGAGGAGGAAGTAAGGCACTAAGGCACAGATATACTAAAAATGCATTGTATTCATGTAAAATATTACAAAGAGGAATAGATATGTGGATATCTATTAAGTAGCTTCAATGACATAATAAAAGAATTTTTATGATAGAAAACATTTCTTTCAAAATATACATATTAAATGCTTATAAATTTATTTATTTAAAATATATAATTTCATCAAATTGTAACAGTAGTAATAGCTGGCCCATTAGATTCCAGGTGAATTTAATTTTACTTCTGTATTTTTTCCAAAAGTTGTACAATGATGATGGATTAATCTATTGACTAACAAAATATTTTTAACTGCTTTGTGTTTCATACAAATAATCAAACCAATGTCCCCATTAGCAAGAGTTCCTCCTATAGAGTAATTATTCTTTTTTTTTTTTTTTTTTTTGGTTTTTCGAGACAGGGTTTCTCTGTGTAGCTTTGGAGCCTATCCTGGCACTCACTCTAAAGACCAGGCTGGCCTCGAACTCACAGAGATCTGCCTGCCTCTGCCTCCCGAATGCTGGGATTAAAGGCGTGAGCCACCAACGCCCGGCTTTATTTCTTATGTCAAAAAATGAGGTATATTTGTTCACTAATACTTCAAAGTGGTGCAATTTCATCTTCACTATTCTCATGCATCTATAGTATATTAGGCCATCTCTTGTCACTTGTGTTTAGGTCTTATGGTCCAAAGAAGTTAGGTCAACTATAAATATTGGCTGTTTTTAGGAACTGTCTGGCTAGATGTATGTCCTTGCAAGAAACTACTTAATCATTTTACTTTCCATACATCTATTAAATTGGTGCTATGGTCCAAATAGAAAACATTTTGCTATGCTTCAGTGTTATCTGGTTTTAATGAATCTCTAGAGGTCTCCAGCTGTAGTTTTCTGCCAAATGTGATTTAGTCTAACACTGGAAGAGAAGCGCTGAACTCGGTGCACCTTGTCTGCAAATAGATTTCCACTTGAAGTAGCAGCCTATACCTTTCATCACAAGACTACTCAAATGAATCCAATGCAGGTTGTTGCTCTTGGTTCAAAACATGCACATATTTGTCTTCAGATAGGGCTATGAAAACATCCCATATTATATTTAATAAATGAATTCAATGAATGGATACAAGCTTAGTTGCTAGAACAAAGTAGTTATGCAATATTCATATAAATAATAGGAAAATCCAGAGGCAGATGTTTTATGATAGAGTGATAAATGTAATTATCATGAACTTTAGCAGACTCACAGATGATAAAATGGATTCTATGAAAAATGGTGAAATAGCCTTTCTGCAGGGCATTTTACAATATCTTTCTTGGTAACCTATATGCAAATAAATTGGAACCAGATAATTGTGCATATATATATATATATATATATATATATATATATATATTGTGTGTGTGTGTGTGTGTGTGTGTGTGTGTGTGTGTGTGTGTGTATGGCTAAATATTCTTAGAGAAAACAAGATGACAAATACTATGAATTGCCTCACCTAATGCCCTTTGAATCCTCTACTATACCTCCCTGTGCTAAGAACCTTGTAGTCATACATCCCATTCCCAAGCTCCTTTACATCTAAACTTCTGCATATGGTCCACATGTCACTACATCAGATGTCCTCTGCCTACTAAAGTTTAGATGGAAGTGACTGGAAAAGATTCAGAATCTTCAGGGAAAACTTTGGCAGAGACTTTATTCTTTGTTGTTGAAAACCTTTGACACAGAGTCGTGGGAAGTTGTATTAGTGGAAGTTTTACTACATAAACCCAATGACTTGGTTGGGAATTCCACAGTATTGGCATGGAATGTCCAACCTGGTGTACTTCATACTCTTAGATATGCTGTGAGTTATTTAGCAACCTTTGGCAAATCTTACACTTCATTAGAATAGACTCTATCATAGCAATATATGACTAATAACCCTGACTGATATACAAACTGGTATAGCCATCAGATAAATGGCTGAGTGGTACATGTAGGAGCATATGAATGTGCTATTTATATGAGTTTCATTATGAAATGATAACTGTCTTTGAAGAAAAAGCACTTTCTTCCAACATGTATTTTCTGTATGTTCTGTGCCTACCCCATCCCCTTTCTTCACAGTTTCAAAGAGAGAAGGGTAACACCAACAGTTATTTTATAATGTATTGAATGTTCATCATGCAAAGAGGTAAAGAAATGGAAACACTTAAGACATAAAATGTCACAACATATTTGGAATCATCTGACTCAAATTAATATAAAACCACATAAATACATAGACAGATGCTCCTCAAATTAGAGTGGGGTTGCATCTTGATGCAGGCATTATGAACTGAAAATTTCCTTTTACCTAACCTACTGAACATCCTCATTTAACAACACGGTGTATTACAGGTCTCCAACTTGCTGGCATTCACTGTCTGTTTGGACTTGCTAGTTTAAATAAATGCAAGTTCAAAGTCCTTATGACACATTCATGGCTACTTTCACCCATTTCACTCAGGATTTCTTGTTTTCCTCTTTAAGCCTCAGAGTAGGTTTTGCTAAGAGAGGGGAAGAGAAGGAGGATGGAGGGAAGTTAAAATGGAGGGGCATAGAAGAAAAAGGGGAGGGGAGGAAGAAATTAAGAGAAGAGGTAAAAGATTGAGACTGTATTACTTGAGAGAAGCCTTGTTAAATGAATTTGATGAAACATTAGCTATAATTTTATCTGCAGAAATGATTTAAGATGTGTTGTGCCTTACATCCAAAATGGTTTTAAAAACAATTTCATCATTTGGACCTAGTCACAGTAAATACTTACACTAATTGACAAAACCATTACTGCTACTTACTTCCCAGAATGCTATCATTTTTGCATCCCTGGGAAAAGCCTAAGGATATCCAGGAAGGAGTCTTAGGTCATTAGTGATTGAACATTTATCATGCTTTCATAGCACACTAGACTGGCTAGGATTCACAGGAGTCAGGCTGTGATATATATATATATATATATATATATATATATATATATATATATATATATATATATTTGAAAGGAAATGGAGTCACTCTCTATTTAAAAAGCCAAGGGAAAAGTGCATATGGTAATTCAGATTTTAGTGATGGGGGATTGTAGGTGTTGGAAGGATGAAAGAGAGAGAGAGACCTTTGTGAGCATAAAAGATGACCCTCAGATTTCCATCTTCCTACATTTTCAACTCTTTGTTGTAATGAGCAGGGTAGCTTCATTGATCTGTTAGTCATCTGAAAGATTAAATATATGCTCCTCCAAATCTAGATGCCTTTTACTTGCCTCAGACTTCCATATGTGGCAACTAACTTGAATCTTAAAAGAGATAACCAATTCTCTTCCTCTCTATTTTGTCCCCACTTGACCTTTCTTGCACATTTCCTCTTGCTGTCTGCTTCACAGTTAAAAATATCTATTTCCTTTGGGTTACAGTTGAAACTAGTTTTTCCAGAGCAGAGAACCTGAACTTGGACAGATTTCACGTCCCTAGTTCACTCAATTCTCACTAATGGGTCCACCTGCTTTCACCTAAACCTGTATTTTCTCCAAAACAAACAAACCAACTACCCAGAAATAGCCGTTTTAAAATTAAAGCAGACCATGATGTGACATTCTCCTGCAAAGCAGATGTCCAAGATTTTCCATCTCACTTTGAAAAGAATCCAAATCCAAATCTTATAAAACCAGGTCTCTCAGACTCTCCTGGTTTGCTATTCTGCTACTTACCCCTCATTATCCATGCTGAGCCCACATTCACCTCTTTCCACATCTTTTCTGTCATTTCACCACAGAGCAACTGTTCTTCCTTCATTATAAACTCTTCTCTAAAATCTATGGGACTGTTTCATTCCCCTTATATGCATCTTACCTTCAACATCTTCTACCCAGAGTGCCTCCCCACAAAGTCCTAAACCAAAGTAGCCTCATCATACAAGTCAGATGTTGCAGTGATTATTTTTTCATGTTGCTGGCCTATTTAAGCTACCACAATTTCCTGTAAGTTGATCCATGTTATCACAATTGGCAGGATTTCCATTTTGTGGCTAAATGATATGCCATTATATATAAACAACACATTCTATTTCTTAGGCTCCTGAAAGATATTAATATTGTTTCTATATCATAACTATTGTGAATAATGGACTAACAAGAGGAGGATTCAACTTGGTTTTTGGTCAATTGGCACAAAGTTTAAATTATGTATAGTGGAGAATTTCTGGAACAAGAATACAATAATGTGACTATATTGAACTCAGAATTATGTATTTTAAATAAATTAGACAGTATATATTTAGTGTCCTCATCACCACCAACAAAATGATAGGGAAGAAATCAGTAACTATGGCAGGTGAGGTGAGGGGTAGCTTAATTAGATCACATGTTTGTTTCAGCATGTATACACATATCAGAACACCAAGGACTGGGATTGTACCTCAGTGGTAGGGTACTTATCTCAAAGATAAAAGCCTTGGACTATATCATTAGCATTAAACACACACACACACACACACACACACACACACACACACACACACACACACACACACATTTTCAACTCCTATAGCTAACTATATACAAATTTCACTTGTCGGTTATACCATAATACAGCCAAAAAATAAATATCTCCAACCTATTTACCATCTTTTACATAATGTGTTTTATTTTTCTTTCTCTAAAATCTCTAATTTAAACTTCTCTTTCTACATATTGTGTTTTCCCCTTCTAGAATTAAAGATAACTTTTAGGAAAGAAGAAAATCTATGCACTGCTCTATTCCCAAAACCTTGAAGAATAAATGGCATATGATATGCCCTTAGTAAATTGTAAGTAATTGAACAAATAAATAATCTAGGAAAAATGGTAAAGTATATAAGTTGTAATAAGCAGAATTTCACAATCTGAATTTTGACCCACTAATTATGAGTCTTAGTCAAGGTGCTCAATTATAACCATCCTATGGCTAAGATTCACTACTTTCAAAATGGTCAAAAGATATTTTGTGGTGATGGTGTGATCAAATGAATTCATATATGTACAGTCTTAAAGTTTTGCCTAACATAGCGTTAGCTAAATAGATGTTCAATCATTGCTGCTACAGAAATTTCTCCTCCTGTTGCCATTACTGCTCCCGTAATGATTCAAATGATAAGGTCCTGATGCAGGCCAAAGATACTAAAGAAAAGGAAAAATTAACTTCCCAGTGCATAATTATAGTTGATAAAACACATAATTTTGTATATGTGTTAGACACTTTTATTTGGATCCATCATTAAATCAATGTGATAATCCTTATCTTTGTTTACCTTTTTATCCCCAAAGGTTGCTAATCTAGGCTAATGTGGTACAGGAATTTAATCTCAGGAGGTGGGCAGCTAAGGTTGGTTATAAAGTACATTGACTATGTAATAAGAACTCAGAAATAAACAGTCAAAACTGGAAGGTTGTCAATACAATCAGATGAAAGGTAGTAAAGCAGAAATGGTTCTGGGAATAAGAGCTTACCTTGGATTCTTGTATTATACCATCAGTGGTATCTGTGTAATCCAAACATACTTATGAATTTTGGTGGTTTTTTCATTTCAAACTATGAATCCATACCAGTGCAGTTATGAATATATGAAAAATAACAGATAATGCTTGCATAATAAAATACATAAATTTGGGTTTAAGACATCTTAATGGTGTTTAAATATGATTTGTGAATTATAAAATGTTTAATTCCCTGGGTCTGTTGTTTACAGATACAGGTTATCATAGTGAGAGAATCAGTTTTATGAATATTACATCAAGAAGAATTCTTGTACTGTGACTTATAAAAACCTATTGTATCTTTTCACATGGATGAGTACTAATTGACTACAAATGATTTAAGTCTTTTAAAATGACTAAAAACAGTAGTCTTCTCTTTAGTGTTCTTTCACAAAGGATGATTTACGAATATATTATAAGGGGAAAACTAGCACACAAAGAGCTGTAATTTGGGAATCATGTGTTTGCTACCATTATTCATAGCTAAGAGCATTTGTTGTAGTTGATGGAAACATAATATGCTGTTTTGACTGCTCCCACCTATCCACATTTGGGAGTCAGTAGCAATACAAAATTGGGTTGACTGTTTTGTGTTGTCATTTTCTTTTTAAAATTTATGTAACCATTTACAGTGTTATCATATCTGAAAGGGAAGACATAGTCTTTTAGTTTAGTCACTAGAGATATTTCTTAATATTTTGAATTTTGGAATTTGTAGCCTGTCATGGTTTAAAGCAGATGGCAATAGATGAATAAATGTAAATTTTGAAAGAAATGGTAGCTACTTCCATTTTCTGGCTATTTTGAATAGTGTAGTACTAACATGGACATGCCAATATCATTGTGATATGTTCCTTACCTACGAATAGTATAGCTGTCCATGTGATTGGTAGTCTTATCTCTGTTTTTAAGGATCCTCTACACCAACTTCCACAATGTATGTAATCAGTTAACACTCCCACCACTAGTGAGTAAAGATTCTTCCTTCCCCATATCCTCACCAGCATTTTTATGACATTCTTACTGTCATGAGATAGAATGCCAGAGTAGTTTTGAGTTTCCCTAATGCCAATAGATGTGAATCTTTTATTTTTTTAATATTTAGTTGCCACTTGGAATTCCCTCCTTCCAGAATTGTCTATACGGTAAATTGAACCGATTATTAGTGGATTACTTTACTTTAATTTTGGCAGCTCTTTATATTTTCTATGTATGAGTCTCTTGTCTGAAGTATAGCTGGCAGAGATTTCTTTCCCATTCTATAGGCTGTCTTTATCCTGTTGATACTTCCTTTTGCTGCAGAGAAATATTAAAATTGCATACAATCTCATATGTTAATTTGTGAGACTATTTGTTTTCCTGAGAAAGTCTTTTTCAAAGTGAAAGACCTTAAAACACAAAAAAGAAGAAATGAAAGAAGACACCAAAAGATGGAGAGACTTCCCAGGTCCATGGGGTGCTAGGATTAAAATTGTGAAAAATGGCTGTTTTACTAAAAGCAATCTACCTTTTTGGTGCAACTCCAATCAAATTACCAGGCTCTTTCTTCACAGACAGAGAAAAATGGTCTCAAAAATATATGGAGGTACAGGAGTATTCAAAACAACCCTGAACACAAAGAAAACTGCAAGGGGTATCAACTATACCTTATTTTAAGTTATACTATAGAGTCATTTTGATAAAAACATAATGGTACTGTCACAAAACAGGTAGGTATTTCTGATCTGTGTATCTCCATATGGTCCTGGCTTACTGATGATCCCCAGACCTCTTGCTTTCTTGGTGAGTCCTTTGTGACACACTCTCTGTGTTCCTCTTCCCAGCTTCTCCTAGTCTGGTAGTCCTGCCTATGTTTCCTGCCTGGCTACATCCTGTGTGTCCATTGGCCAAAACAGCTTTATTCATCAACTAATAAGAGAAACTTATATTCACAGCATACAGGACATCCCCTATCAGATATGTGAACTTATATTTGGATCTTCAATTCAATCCCATTGGCCAACATGTCTGTCTTTATGACAATGCAGTGATGTTTGTATTACTATAGCTCATATCACAATTTGAAATGTGCAATGGTGAGATGTGTGAATTTTGATGAGGATTTTATTGACTCATGGATTCCTTTTGCTACAATGGCCATTTGCACAATATTAACTCTACCAGTCCATGAGCAGTGGAGTCTTTCTGTCTTCTGGTGTCTTCCTGAGTTTCTTTTTCAATGTCTTAAAGTTTCATTATACAAGAAAAACTTCAAAACATTGAAGGAAAAAAATCAAAGATAACAAAATATGGTGAGATTTCCCATGTGCTTGTGTTGCTAAGATCAATATTGTGAAAATGGTCATTTTACCAAACTATCTTTCACCAGCTAGGTCAGAGTTATTACAAGATACATTTTGAGGTTACTGTGAAAGGTATTATTTCCTTTTCAGTATGTTTGTCACTTGAATAAGGAAGGTATAAAGACTCCCCACTCGATCTGTATGTATTACTGAAGACACCAGATGCTTTGGTCACAGGATAAGGAGGCATCAAGTTGGTACTGACCAGGAAGCTTCCTCTTGCAGGCTACCTCTCAGTGCTATGTAGGCTGATGGGGAGATAAAGTTATTAACATTCCTACCCAGCTGTGAACCATACACGTTGTCAAGCTCCAGTAATAAACAGCATGACAACACATGCTCATGGGGACAATAGTGGCACAAATGCTTTGGCTCACAATGATGAGAAATTTTTAAGAATGTTTTCTTATGGGATGAATTCACTGCTTCTACCAATATTTGCTTCTCATATATATAAAGTTATATAGTTGTATAGCTAAAAAAATGAACAAGAAAATAAAAGTAAATTATAAAGAATGCACAGAATTACCTGTGGTTTTTTTCTTAATTAGATTCTTCAAAATTCACTGAGAAAGAAAAAAACTAAGGGGCATATGCTCATTATGGTGAATTCAAGGTTTTTCTTGATGACAATCTTAGGCAGCATTTAGTCTAGACTGTTTGCATTCATGTTTACCTCCAATAATTATGTGGGTCATGTTGATTCTTTTAAAATGATGCTAGTACATTTTTATTAAATGTGATTTCACAACTTATTAAATTCTATTTAATAAATTACATAATGTAATTGCTAATTAACTGTCTTTTTACAAACTTTGTTTTCTAGGTAATTCAGATGATAGAGAGCCTAAGAGAGAAAATCAGAAAATCCTTCAGAGAAATGGAAGAAAAAATGAACCAAAAGATGTAAGCAATCAAGGAAAGCCAAAAAAGCCAAGAAAGTACAATTAAACAGCTGAAGGAAACAGTTCAGGACTTGAAAACTGAAATAGAGACAATAAAGAAAACACAAACTGAGGGAATGCTGGAAGTAGAAAAGCTGAGTAAATAATCAGGAACCACAGATGCAAGCATAACCAACAGAATACAAGAGATGGAAGACAGAATCTCAGACACTAAAGATAAACTAGAGGAAATAAATTCATCAAGCAAAGAAAAAAAGAAAGACATGCCAATGAAAGTACAAGAAATCTATAGAACGCCAAATAGAGTGGACCACAAAAGAAAGTCCCCTCGTCACATAATAATTAAAACACCAAACGTACAGAATAACGAAAGAATATTAAGAGCAGCAAAGTAAAAATGCCAAGTAACATGTAAAGGCAAACCTATCAGAATTACACTGGACTTTACCATGGAAACTCTGAAAGCCAGAAGGACCTGGATAGATATTCTACCAACTCTGAGAGAACACGGATGCCAGCCCAGACTACTATACCCAGCAAAGCTTTAAATCACTATAAATAGAGAAAACAAGATATTCTACCACAAAACCAGATTTAAACAATATGTAACCACTAATCCAGCCCTACAGAAAGTACTGGAAGGAAAACTCCAACCTAAGGAAATTAACTACACTCACATAAACATAGGCAATAGATAATCCCACATAATGAAAACCCAAAAGAAAAAGGCAGGGTAAATCCACATACAATACCACCAACAACAACAAATCAAAAACAAACAAGAATAAGCACTCAATGGACTTTAATTTCCCTCAATATTAATGCTCTTAACTCGCCTATAAAAAGACACAGGCTAACAGATTGGATATGAAGACAGAATCCATCCTTCTGCTGCATACAAGAAACACACCTGGAATTCAAAAACAGACATTACCTCAGAGTAAAGGGTTGGGATAAGATATTCCAATCAAATGGAGCCAAGAAAAGAGCTGGGGAAGCTATCCTAGTATCTAACAAGTTAGACTTCAAACTAAAATCAATCAAAAGAGGTGAAGAAGGTCATTTCATATTCATCATAGGAAAAATCCATCAGGATGAAGAATCAATTCTAAACATCTATGCCCCCAATACAAAGGCACCAACATACCTAAAAGAAGCATTATTAAAACTCAAATCACAAATAAGACCTCACACAGTTATAGTGGGAGACTTCAACGTCACACTCTCACCACCGGACAGGACCATCAGACAGAAACTTAACAAAGAGACAAAGGAACTAACAGAAGTTATGACCCAATTGGGTTTAACAGACATCTCTAGAACTTTCCATTCAAACACAAAAGAATATACCTTCTTTTCAGCATCACATGGAACCTTCTCAAAAATCGACCACATATTCGGCAACATAGCAAACCTCAACAGGTATAAAAAAATTGGAATACTTCCCTGTGTCTTATCAGACCACCAGGCTTTAAATTCAAAAACAACACAAATTGCAGAAAACCTTCCAACTCATGGAAATTGAACAACACGCAATTTCACCATTCCTGGGTCAAGGAAGAAATAAAGAAATAAAAGACTTCCTAGAATTCAATGAAAATGAAGACACAACATACCCAAACTTATGGGACACTTTGAAATCAGTACTAAGAGGAAAGTTCATAGCTCTAAGTGCTCACATGAAACTAGCCAATAGTCACACCAGAGAGTTGACATCACAGCTGAAAGCTCCAGAATAAATGGAAGCAAATTCACCCTGGAGGAGTAGATGCCAGGAAATAATCAAACTGAGGGCAGAAATCTATAAAGTCGAAACAAAGAAAACAATTCAAAGAATCAATGTAACAAAGAGTTGGTTCTTCCAGAAAATCAACAAGATAGACAAACCTTTATCCAAACTAACCAAAAGGCAGAGAGAGAACACGCAAATTAACAAAATCAGAAATGAAAAGGGGGACATAATGTACACTGAAGAAATCCAGAGAATCTTCAGGTCATACTTTGAAAACCTGTACTCCACAAAGTTTGAAAATTTAAAGGAAATTGACAATTTTATGGACAGATATCACTTACCAAAATTGAATCAAGAACAGATAAGCAACTTAATCAGACTTATAACCTCTAAGTAAATAGAAGCAGTCATCAAAAAGCCTCCCAACCAAAAAAAGCCCGCAGCCAGAGGGCTTCAGTGCAGAATTCTACCAGAAATTCAAAGAAGTGCTAATACCAATACTCCTCAAATTGTTCCACACAATAGAAGCAAGAGGGACATTGCCAAACTCTTTTTATGAGGCTACAATAACCTTGATACCCAAGCCACACAAAGACACAACTAAGGAAGAAAACTACAGTCCAATAACCCTCATGAACATTGATGCAAAAATTCTCAATAAAATACTGGCAAATAAAATCCAAAAACACATCAGAGAAATCATCCACCATGATCAAGTAGGCTTCAACCCAGGGATGCAAGGATGATTCAACATACAAACATCCATCAATATAATCCACCATATAAACAGACTGAAAAAGAAAAACACACATAATCATCTCACTAGATGCTGAAAAGGCCTTTGTCAAAATCCAAAACCCTTTCATGATAAAGGTCTTGGAGAAATCAGGGTTAACAGGAATATACCTCAACATAATAAAAGCAATATACAGCAAGCCAACAGCCAACATCAAATTAAATGGAGAGAAACTCAATACAATTCCTCTAAAATCAGGAACAAGACAAGGCTGTCCACTCTCTCCATACCTCTTCAATATTGTCCTTGAAGTTCTAGCTAGATTAATAAGAAAACAAAAGGAGATCAAGGGAATACAAATCGGAAAGGAAGAAGTCAAACTCTCACTATTTGCAGATGATGTGATAGTCTACATAAGTGACCCGAAAAACTCTACCAGGGAACTCCTACAGCTGATAAATACCTTCAGCAAATTGGTAGGATACAAGATAAACTCAAAAAAAAAATCTGTAGCCCTACTATATACGGATGACACATTGGTGGAGAAAGAAATCAGAGAAGCATCACGCTTTACAATTGCCACAAACAACATAAAATACCTTGGAGTAACACTAACCAAAAATGTGAAAGACCTGTACCATAAGAATTTTGAGTCTCTAAAGAAAGAAATTAAAGAAGATATCAGGAAATGGAAAGATCTCCCATGCTCTTGGATAGGTAGGATTAACATAGTAAAATTGGCAATCTTGACAAAAGCAATCTACAGATTCAATGCAATCCCCATCAAAATCTCAACACAATTCTTCACAGACCTTGAAAGAATAATTCTCAACTTTCTATGTAGAAACAAAAGACCCAGGATAGCAAAAACATCCCTGTACAATAAAGAAACTTCTGGAGGCATCACCATCCCTGAGTTCAAGCTCTATTATAGAGTTATAGTCCTGAAAACGGCTTGGTAATGGCACAAAAATAGACAGGTAGACCAATGGCATAGAGTTGAAATCCCTGATATTAACCCACACACTTATGAACACCTGATTTTTGACAAACAATCCAAAAATATAGGATGGAACAAAGAGAAAATCGTCAACAAATGGTGCTGGCATAACTGGATGTGGACATGTAGAAGACTACAGATAGACCCAAGCCCATTGCCATGCACAAAACTTAAGTCAAAATGGATCAAAGACCTCAACATAAATCCAGCCAAACTGAACCTACTAGAAGACAAAGTGGGAAATACCCTTGTATTAATTGGTACAGGAGACTGCTTCCTGAACATTAAACCAGTAGCACAGACACTTAGATCAACTATTGATAAATGGGACCTCCTGGAACTGAGAAGCTTCTGTAAGGCAAAGGAGACAGCAACACAAAAACAGCAGCCCACAGACTGGGAAAAGATATTCACCAACCCCACATCTGACAGAGGGCTGGTCTCCAAAATATACAAAGAACTCAAGAAGCTAGTCTCCAAAACACCAAACAATCCAATTAAAAAGTGGGGTACGGAACTAAATAGACAATTCTCAATAGAGGAATCTAAAATGGCTGAAAGACACATGAGAAAGTGTTCAACATCTTTAGCCATCAGGGAAATGCAAATTAAAACAATTCTGAGATACTATCTTACTCCTGTCAGAATGGCTAAAATCTCAAAATCACCAATGACAGTTTATGCTGGAGCTCATGTGGAGAAAGGGGAACACTCCTCCACTGCTGGTGGGAGTGCCAACTTGTACAGCCACTTTGGAAATCAGTATGGTGATTCCTCAAGAAAATGGGAATGAGTCTACCACAAGATCCAGCAATTCCACTCTTAGGCATATACCCAAAAGAAGCACATTCATACAACAAGGACATCTGTTCAATGATGTTCATGGCAGAACTATTTGTAATAGCCAGAAAATGGAAGCAGCCTTGATGCCCCTCAACTGAAGAATGGATAGAGAAAATGTGGTACATTTACACAATGGAGTACTACTCAGTGGAAAAAGAAAACAATAGAATCTTGAAATTTACAGGAAAATGGATGGAACTAGAAGAAACCATTCCAAGCGAGGTAACCCAGTCACAAAAAGACAAACATGAAATGTACTCACTCATATGCAGATTTTAGACATAGAGTAAAGGATTACCGGCCTACAATCCATACTGCCAGAGAAGCTAGGAAACAAGGAGGATCTGAAGTGATACATGCACGGTCCCCTGGAGGAGGGGAAAGGGTCAAGATCCCCTGAGCAAATTGGGAGCATGGGAAGAGGGGGGAGGTACCTAGGAGAATGAGAAGGGAAGAAGAGGAGGGATGCAGAGGACATGAGGGAGCAGAAAGGTTGAGTCAGATGAAGAATAGAAGATAACAAGAATGGAGATGCCATAATAGAGGGAGACATTTTAGGTTTACAGAGAAATCAGGCACTAGGGAAATGTCTGGAGATCTACCTAGATGACACCAGCTAACAATCTAAGTAACCGAGGAGAGGCTACCTTAAATGCCCTCTCCTGATAATTAGATTGATGACTGACTTATATGCTACCTGATAGCCCTCATCCAGCAGCTGGTGGAAGTAGAAGCAGATACCCACAACTTATCACTGAACTGAACTGGAATCCAGATGCAGAGAAGGACGAGTGAAGAGCAAAGGCGTCCAAACCAGATTAGTGAAACCTACAGAAACAACTGACCTGAACATCGGGGAACTCTTACTCCCTAGACTGATAGCTGGAATACCATCATGGGACTGATCCAGACCCCAGGAACATGGTTTTAGTGAGGAAACCTCGGAAATCTATGGGACCCCCTGTAGTAATTCAGTACTTATCCCTAGCATAGGTGTGGACTTTGGGAGCCCATTCCACATAGAGGAATACTCCCTGAGCCAAGACACACAGGG
This sequence comes from Cricetulus griseus, assembly GCF_003668045.3. NCBI lineage: Eukaryota > Metazoa > Chordata > Mammalia > Rodentia > Cricetidae > Cricetulus > Cricetulus griseus. The sequence continues at coordinate 13,789,917 of NC_048604.1, forward strand.
GTGGGCCTAGGCCCTATCCCAAAGGATACAATAGACTCTGATGACCCCCTATGGAAGGTTTCACCATCCAGGGGGAGCAGAAAGGATATGTGATAGGTAGGGTTTTACTTTGGGGGAAGTGGTAGGGGAGGGCGGGAGGGAGAAGGGAACTGGGATTTTCATGTAAAACAATCTTGTTTCCAATTCAAATAAGAAAAAATCTGAGAAAAAAAAGAGAAAAAAGACCTTAGTTAAAGTCCACAAGCACCATGATGGAACTGAAGGGTCCATAATCAAGGTTAATGAGGTTGCCATCTTTTTAAGATTCAGCATTTAAGTGAGGAGTTATCTCTTTGTGTTCAGATAATTGGGAGTAAATTCTACAACTATCTAGCACATGAAATAAATGAAAATTTACAAATGACCTGATGAAAACTGGTTACCAGTTTTAATATTGGCATTTGAAAAAAAAATCCCTTTTCTTGGTGTATTAGGGCAAGTGGCTATTAGTGTGACATTACAAAGTGGAAAGCTAGGGAAAGTGGCTTCAAAAGTTAATCCTTAATCAAATGCATCTTAGAAATGAAGACAGCTTAATAGATAAATATGCCTTTATGTTAATGATGCTAAGAAAACACCTTCAGAATCTTGTGAGTACAAAACCAATTTAAACATATCTCAGGAAAACCATCCATATAGCACAGGGCTTGAGATACATACATCTTAACCCTATATTAATAATGATTCATAAAGGAATTATGATACAGAAAAATAATATCTGGTGAAATTATGGAATGAAAATATTTGCATTTCTAGTCTTCAAAATATCAGTCAAGTCAAATACAAAGCTAGCTTCTAGATATACATTACAAAAAGACAAGCTGAGGAAAATATGATCAAGGCAGATCCATGTGTGGAAACTTAGTAGTGATTTTCTAGTTTGTTCTGTAAGCACACTGCATAAGAAATGAAGAACCCAAAGGCAGACAATTTCAAACAGTGAAAATTATATGTATTGGTATAAATCTCTGATGATTTGATTTTAATTTTCTTGCAATAAGGAGACCTGAAGAGAAAAACAAACTCCCTGAAGGCCTTTATTTGCTCACTTCACGGAATTTAAAAATCACTCAAATCTCCCTGTCACCTGTCTCTTATTTGACATTTCAGTTGTATAAAGTGAAAGAGGCTCAGTTGAAAAAAATGAAAGTTCTAGATATTTTTACTTTAGTTCTAATAAATCACTCACTGAAAATGTTTCTAACATGTTGTTTCATCAATGGAAAAGACAGTTTTCTCTCCACTTGGCCCTAATTTGATAGTTAGCTCTACTTAATGACATACATCTCCCAGAATCAAATAGATATATTATGCAGCAATAAAGACAAGCAGCAGGAGATGGTAGGAACTGTTACTATGCTTATGATTTTGTCCTACTTATAGAATTAGACAAATAAAAGTTTAGTGCAAAGATGGCCTAGTGGGTTTAGAGAATGACTAGTCTATTATCAACTGAAGTGAATGTAGCAGCAAACCTAGAATAAGAAAGGAGATAAAAACCTCTTTCTAGTCCACTAAGCAATTCAGCAAAATAATTTCTCTGCATAGAAATTTCACTCTGTGAGCAATATCAATGACAATACTAAGGTTAGGAAGTTGAAATGATGTTTGCTAATTTAATAAAGTCCACAAGTTGTAAATGCAATAAAATCAAAATTGCTTCTGATGTCGATCACAGCCATTCACTGGAGAACCTTACAAACCTTATTGGTTTTCAATCAACTTTCATTAGTGTTTTTATTAACTGTCTCAGGATCATAGCTATTATCATTTTTAAGACAATGACAATAATTTAGAGGTAATAGTTAAAATACTTTATCACCTCTCAGCCCAAATTTTCCTAATAATTTATCATTCATCTGATTTTAAAGAATATTAATCAGTGATCTCCTTTGGGAGAGCACTTTCCACTTGATGATATTAGTGAGAAAAGCGTGCATGTGTTCACATAAAAATCATAGCACTACAAGTGACAAGGAAGGGCTGAAGCTTTAGGATGAGAAGCTACAAAGTTATAGTCTATAATTGTTAGGGTTTCATCTCATTTATATTTTCTGGAAGCTTGTTTCAAAAGTCTAGCATGAAATGATAGCATGTTCTATTCTCAGGAGTAAAAAGTAGCCTTCGCCCTGTTTGCATTTGTGAATAGTGATGAAGAAAGAGAAGCCATTTTTCACTTGTGTGAAAGCATTATAACATTACCTCAAAGAAATGCTTTCTGCACTTTAATGGAGAGGGGTGAGAGCATAGTTAGCTTTCAATTGTATAAAGTTCTATGCCTAACCCATGTTGTTTCTATAATATCTGAATAGCCACAAAAATAGTTTCTGATTATCAAGGAGGGTTGGAAGAAAGCAATCACTAAAATAAATGGCAGACGGTATAAATAGAAGGGATCAGTAACTAAATCCACCTCTATTCAAATATGAGCTGGCTTGATGCTTCAAATGTCCGCTCTGCTGCACAACAGGAAATTTAACAACATCAGACTAATTTTGCACCTGAAGTTCTATCAGCATAAGAATCCCTTGGTGAATAAACTATAATAGAGTTTCATGAGCACAAGAACACTGAAGGCCACAACATTGTTAGGCTCCAAATAAAGAACAGAATAAATGAGGCCCCTGCAGTGGTGGTGTTATATATACTTAAGCCCAGATTATCAAAGAAAATTCTTAATGACATTTTCATTAACATAAGCACTTTCCAATGATAAAATTTCCCAAAATGAAAATATTCAAATGGCATGACTATTTTGTTTCACACAGCACAGTGCTACACTCCTCAGTATTAGGACAGGAATGATTCCTAAATTTCATTTTGAGGTCAAATATTGGAAAAGTATGTGGTGAAACTGTTTCACCATTAACAAAAGTATAGCAACAATATCTACCTCATAAGACTGTGGAATAAAATACCTTATCATATACACTGTATTCATAACAGTGCCTGTTACAAAAAAATGCATAGGAAAAACATCTTCACTACCATTAAGATTATTTAATCATTGATATTTAATAGCAGAATGGTATCTTAAATCACAATAATTGGGTAGAAGAACAAACATGCATGTTCTATAACGAAGTCTCAGAAGACATCATTTGCTTTCATAAACTTAGAAGTCTGGTAACTTCCCCTAGAGGAGTGATCCCCAGAAAGCCTACTGGAGGTGGAGAGGGTTGGCAGAGGATATGTTAGGTCATATTAACCGGTTAGCAGATTATTGGCTAGAGATGGCCAATGGGAAAACTTTAAGGGGAGTATTGCTGATAATAACTGTGAATAATAAATGCATTGATAATAAATAAGGCAAACAGATCCCAGATAAATTTAAAAAAAAATGTGGGAGCTCAGACTATTCCTCGAAGTTGCCTGAAACTGATGCAAAGTGTCCTTTCACTTTATTTTTTCACCAATCAGTTTGCAAAATTAGGACTACCTAAACAAGGGAATGTGATCTTGGCTAAGGAGCTCCTTGGGATAAGTATCAGGGTGGTATTTAAATGGCAAGTTATTAGTAGGCAGATGCTCTAGATATTGTGGGGAAAAGATGTTAGGCCTGAAGAGAAGGATTAAAGTTGTATGTCATAGCATCCCCTGCAGGGAAGAACCAAGTCTACCACTCAGTGTTATGATAACAGTGGTAGTCACAGGAGCAACATCATCCAAGAACATGCGAGTACCAATCAACTCACTAGCTGACCGGAGCAGCTTGTCAATGAGCAAATCTGATAGTAATTAATCAGACTGAGACTGGATCTGATCTACTCCAAGAGACTTATAGAATCTTGACAGAGTGTATATAGCTTTTGTTGTTTAAGCCATTTAGAGGGAAATCTCTGTGGTTAAAATACTTGGCGTTTTTGCAGAGGATCTTGCATTCAGTACCCAGCACCCACCCGGCAGCTTATAAACATCAGTAACTCTAATTAGAGGCAATCTTCTGCCCTCTTTGGGTTTCTGCAAGGAACAGGCACACAAATAGTACACAGATATGCATGCACACAAAAAACACACATACATATGAAATCAAATATGTATATAGTTTTGAAAATTACCAACTGAGGACTAGTGAGATGGTTCAGTAGGCAGCCTAACAACATGAGTTTGATACACACAATCCACACAGTGGGTCCTCTGACTTCCACATATATACTGTTGCTAGCAATACATATGTGCACATGCATGTATACATACATACACACATGCACATGTACCCAGACAAATGTAACAAAAAGATATAATTTCAAGTTTAAGCCACTAAATTTTAAGGCTATTTGTTCTGCTGTCACAGATAACCGACAAAGAATACTACAGTATGAGAGTGCCTGTCAAAAATTAAGGATATAAAATTAAGATCAGTCTAGTGACAGTCCAGTAACAAGATTTTTTTCAAACAACCACAGCAAAGGATGCTAAGATCAACCCACACCTGAAATTATAGCATCACCACCAATGAGACTGGGGGAAATTGGGCTGACACTATACACAATAGCTCCTACATCAAGAGACTACCAATTTTCAGCACGTGATGTGGACAAACATACCTCAAAGGAAAAAACACAGAATCTGTGTTCAACGTATTTGTGTCATCAGGAAAACTACAGAGAATTGTCAAGATATTTTCCTAGAGTATCCTAAGATAAACTGCAATGTTACCAAAGGCAAATTGTGTCATTTTGTTTAAATATTGGTGTTATAACTTGAGTTTCTTCATTTCTCTTAGAAAAAGTTAACTAGTTTTAATTTTATTTGTTGAACAATCATAACCAGAAAAATAGAATCAGCTCTAATTTTTCCATCTAATGAATCAATTATTTCCTCTACATTCTTTTCTAGTATTTTCCATAATTTTATGTCATAATCAAATAGTTTTAAATGTAAGACATATTAAATTATATATTAGAATAGTGCCCTTTGAAGAAAACAACCAGAACTTTCCAGGTTTTTATATAAAGTTTGAAATTTTACCAAGCAAATTTGAATATTACTCCAGATTTAACACTTACACTTTAGGCATAACTACACAAAGAATGTTTATGCTTTTCTCTGGAAGTCAACAAAGAAGATGGATTTCACAAAAAGGAAATCGAATCTCCATGAAACAGGATGCACAAGTGTGTTTTTGTGTTTGTTTTAAAAGGAGATTGATGTGAAAGCTGAATGAAGCTCTGAGTATGTAAGAAACTGACACTATGCTTGATTAACTGTAGACTACACACCTGCTTCGTAAGGACAGTTTTGCTGGGGCACTGCTATTCATGTTCTCTGAACTATTGTTTATGCCCACTGCACAGCATATTAGCAAAGCTTAGTTGACAAGGGGGCTTTGCAATTTCTGAAAATATTTACAGATGAAACTGACTAATTCCTGATATAATAATCATATTTTTTTCTGTTTTTATCCTTTGGCAGTAAATTTTTAGTGATATGAAATGGTGGGTTTTAATGGTATTTTCATAGATTCATATAATTTGAATTTGCTTACATTTTCCTACAAATTACTTTTCTGTGTTTCCTTCCCTGTTCTCTTCTCACTGCTTCTCTTTTCGTGTATCTATGTGTGTATATCCATATATATATATATATATATATATATATATATATATATGGATTCTACATAAGGCAGAAGGCATAAAATATTTTTCTTTAATTTTCATAACTTGGGTACGATATAAAACTTAAGTAGAACAATGATGCTAAATGAAAATCACAAGGAAAATAAGATAGACAAATGAAGTTATTTCTAAGATCCTTGAAATGCTCCATAGTTTAGAGATATTAGATGTTAAAATGATTATGCTATGATTTTGTATACAGAAAAGCAGTCTTGGATTTAATGCTGAAAATTCAAATTACATTCAAGTGACTTTTATTGTGATGGGGTCATGATATGCCTCTTTCTCACACCCTTAGCAGCCTTCAGTATTCACTTGGATGGACCCAGTAGATAAATAGAGTGGCTAGGAATGCATTTTGCTCTGCAAGTGGCATGATTGCTCTCCAGTCAACCTTATACAATTCCAACTGATAAAAACTTATGTGAGAATGACTAGCAACTATAAAAGCCAACTGCAGGTGATGCATGTAAAAACAGAATCTAAGAAAGCAACAATTTTAAAACATAAACCAGAAGGTTTAGGGGCAATCTATATATTTTTAATACATATGAGTTTTGAAACATATGAGTATATGACCTGTTTAGATACAACTTTTTTTTGAGACAGGGTTTCTCTGTGGCTTTGGAAGCTGTCCTGGAACTAGCTCTTGTAGACCAGGCAGATCTCGAACTCACAGAGATCCTCATGCCTCTGCCTCCCGAGGGCTGGGATTAAAGGCGTATGCCACCAACACCCCGCTAGATACAACTTTTAAATAACTTAAAAGTTCTTTACCAATTTATCAACTTCCAATTCTACAGAAATATACTAAGGCAGTAATTTTGTGAACTACTGTTTCAAGTTATAAAAATAAAAAATTTGGTGGGCGTTTTGGAAATAGGGTCCATGTGATCCAGGTTTGCCTCAAAATCACTATGTAGCTAAGGGTGTCCCTGAACTTCTGATCAGCCTATTCCACCTCTCAGTGTTTGAATTAGAAGCACTCATTGACACAGAGCTATTTGTAAAAATTGTTTTGTTTATGATACAAACCATTTAGGATAAAGTTGATAAAGTCTAGCTTATCAAATGTGACATTTCTAACTTTCTATCAGTTATTTTTGCTTTATATAAAAATAATCTACTACTCATAGATAAGTTAATCCAAGAAAAATATTTGAAGGAATGTAACATACTTGAATTTATAGCAATCAATATTGCACTGGGATAGTTTTTAAATTTCATCTTTTAAATTATTTTAAATTAATTGTATTCCTTGTTTAAGAATTTCATGCACTGTATTTTGAGCCTATTAACCACCATCTTCCAACCTCTCCCAGATCCAACCCCCTTCACTACTCATCCAACTCTGTGCATTACCCCCCAATTCATATAGTCTAATAACTGCTGCCCATATATCTAGGGTGTGGGGTTGATATACCAGGGCCTATCATCTTAAAGAAAATGGACTCTCTCTTTCCCAAGAGCTATCAATTATAAATTCCTCCTCAAGTTAGTAGTGGGACTTCATGCCCATAACCCCTCTCCATGTTGGAATTTTGTCTGATTTGAGTTTGTGCTGGTCATGTGGTATCGTAACTGCTATTAGACCGCATGTAGCATCTGGAAACACTGTTCTTACAATTTTCTACTACCTGTGGCTCTTACAGACTTTTTACTCCTTCCTCCCTGATAATCTACGCCTTGGGAAGAAGGTGTAAAATAGATGTCCCAGTTAGAACTGAGTACTCTGTGGGGGTTTATTCTCTGTACTATGACGAGTTACAGGAGTCTGTTAATTACTCTCTACAGCAATAAGTAGCTTCTCTTATGAGGGTTGAAAAATGTTTTAATCTTTTGATGTAACTCTTATAGAAGTTATTTTAACAGTATGCCCAATTAGCAGATTAATATTAATACATTTCCCCTTTGGGCCTATGACCTATCTAGACATAAGTTCTTGGCCCCAATAATGGTGTCAGGTATGGATTCCTTCTTTTGGAGAGTGGGTCTTAATTCCAATATGAGTTAAGAGCTATTCCCATAATGTTCATTCTACTATTACATCAGTGGACATGTCTTGCCAGGACACTTGTAGCATACAGGGTTCACAGTTGGATAAGGTTCGTGATTGCTTTTATCCTCCAGTAATATGCAGAGCACTAACCAGCATGAGGAAAGCTAGCCCCTGCTGCCCCATTAAAGGATAACTAACTCCTTTGAAACTTTTTCTGTGTATATGTATATATTTTAAGAGTTTGAAGAATGTATCTTTGGAAATTACATCCTAACTCACAGTGACAAAAGATAAGCAGATGCAGCCATAATAATATTATGTCTTTTTTCCTTTCACTCTCACAAGTCTGAAGATTCTTTAAAGGTAGATCTATTCATCACTTTATTCCTGTATCTAGAAATGATTTTTATGTCACATAGCATTCAAATGTTGAACTGAATTGAACTCATCTCTCTATTCTTAGGATAGGCTTTATTATAGATTAACGCAGCCCAAACATTAAAGGCAAATAGCTTCTTGGCCTGATTCAATAAATGCAATCAAAATCAAATCTTGAATGTCTGCAATAAATCTTAGAGTTTAATGTGCCAGCTTAGACTCTTCTGCCTTAATTAGTTTAGCTTTCTTTGACTTGTACATGGGCCATTAATTTAAATTAAATAAGTAATTCAAAGCATTCAAAGCCTGTGGACAATAAATTAGGTAAATGTAAATGTCAAGGACTAAAATCTTCTGGCTATATTTTAAAGATAGATAGCAAATATGGAAGACATCAGAACTGAATATTCCTTTTGATGATGGTAATGAGATGTTCCAAATCAGAAGTAATACTGGGACCTATTTTAAAACTCACAGACACTAACATCATCCCAGCAGTAAATTCTTCTTCTTTCCGCTGTAGATGTTGTCTCAGTTCTCATATAATTTTAGAAGTCACCATCAAATCATTTGCATCAAGAACCAGGTGATGGCGATTTATGAATGTTTTTACATTCTCTGCCACATGGGTTATTGGGGTGATCATTTGGGGATGCTCATTATATAGTTCACTATGTTTCTTTCTGCAATCCACTAGGCTTTGTCAGCATTCCACCTCTTCTACAGAAAACCACACCAATGAACAGTTTTGTTAAATTAGTGGCTAATAACTGCGTAACATACAAGTGACTTGAATCAGTTGAAAGTTTGTAGCATTTAACCTATCACCAAATCCATCAAAGTGGCCTGATGAATTTTTCTTTTTCTTTTAAATTAGAAACAAACTTATTTTACATATCAATCCCAATTCCCTTTCCCTCCTATCCTCCCATGCTCCCCATCCTCCCATGCTCCCCCACTGATGCCCCCATCCCATCCCTCTTCTGCTACCCAGGGAGGGTGAGGTCTTCCATGGGGAATCTCCAAAGCCTGTCACATCATTTGGGGCCCTAGGCCCTCCCCCATGTGTCTAGGCTGAGAGCATCCCTCTATGGGGAAAGGGCTCCCAAAGTCCATTTGTGTACTAGGGATAAATACTGTTCTACTACCAGAGGTCCCATAGACTGCCCAAGCCTCCTAACTGACACCCACATTCAGGGGGCCTGGTTCGGTCCTATGCTGGTTTCTCCAGTTGTCAGCCTGGGGTCCATGAGCTCCCCCTTGTTCAGGTCAGCTGTTTCTATGGGTTTCCCAAGCCTGGTCTTGACCCCTTTGCTCATCACTCCTCCTTTCAGGGATCATTTCTCTAGTTCATTACTGATGACATTTTCTAATGCCAAATTGGCATGGCATGCACTGTGTGTGTGTGTGTGTGTGTGTGTGTGTGTGTGTGTGTGTGTGTGTGTGTGTGTCTTTCCCAAAGCTCCTGGGGTAGGGATTCAGAAGAGCTTTTCAGTGTCAAGGTGAAGTGTCAAGTGTCCTTTTCAAATGGCTGTGCTAATTGGAGCTATCTGATGAGCCTGACGTGTAGGACTTAACTGCCAACACAATAACCCATTCTCAAGAGATCTATTGTAGGGGAAAATGCTGACCATGCCCACTTGGGGACTGGCACAGGTGATGCTGACCACACACACTTGGGTGTTGTCAGAGTGACATAGCAAGGCTTTAAATACCAGGGATGCACGCATGCAGCTCTTTTTTCCCCTCTCCTGCCTGGTTGAACAGGACTGGCTCTGTCTCCTGAGTGCTTTCTTAATAAACTATCTGTGGTCAATCTAGTTCTGACTCCATTGGGATCCACATCAACTGCATTCCACTTTACTCTATTTTGAGAGAAAAAATGTAACCATAGACAAGTCAATTTGATTTTAAAACTCATTGAAATATTTGTATACAAAGTAATAACTCTTAGAACATTGAAAATATTCTTTCTATAAGAATTTATTTCCTTTACTTACAATAAAATAAATAGTGAAATGGAAGGCACTGAACTAAAGTTCTACTGCTGCGTTATTCATACTTGAAGACTGTATCTCAGATTTACTGGTGCACTACTGACTGCATAAACCTGAACATTTAAAACAAACTCATACCCATCTGATTAAACTGTGGAATTTGTGTGTATCCTGTGTTTGTGGTATGATTTTTCATTCAATTAACATAATTATAGACTTTAAGGATAAGGTCCATTGCTCTTCTGTGTTATACCTTTAGCTACTAAACTCATGCAACAAAGTCATGAATGCTTTTTTGACCAAGAACCAGTAATGGAACATGAAGATTTTTAAGAGTATGTGAATGAGTAAACCCAACTCAATATAGTATTCATTAGAGAACTGGGAATTTATGTGAGAATATTATCAGGAAATGGATATAAATAAACAGTGGAAGAATGAAGGCTTTTCTCAGGATCCATGACAAAAACCAGATGGCCCACATGTCTTTGAAAACTTGAGAATTTAACACATAGCGCAGGATTTAGGAAGAGTAATAAGCAATGATGATGGAACCCATGGAAGACAACACAGCAATACAGGTTTACTACCACATAGCTTAAAACAAACAAACAAACAAACAAAACCAAAGGAATGATTACTAGAACCCAGGTAGACTAGATAGCTAGGAAAAAACACATAGCATAACCTATCATCTTAAATAAAGAGACATTGCTATGTTATGAGGGAAGTCAGGAAATATACACTCTAAGCTAACTTTCCTCTTTTCTCTCATTTGACAGTGGTCTATGCTGGCCCGGAAGCTGAAGGAAAGTGAATCCATACATGTTAGCAATGCAGAGTGAAGAGCAAAGTAAAGAGGAATGCAGTATTTTATGCTGTATAAATCCCTGGGTAAAAACTTCCCACATGCCTACCTCTGTCCCAAAATGGATAGAACTGAAAATTAGGTTTAATATGAAAAAGAGAATTAATTCAATTGAAGTGAAGATTACCTTTGAGCAAGTTAATAAAAATCATAATTTCATGGTATAATTTGCTTTGTAAATACATTACAGATTTTAGTAAAGGAAATGTGTAGTTTATTAAAGAACAAAGGATTTAGTATCAAAGGGTCATTCTTTTTGCTCTAACTCTGCAAACTGCTATGCTTTGTGGCATTGGACAAGTTGCTTTATTCTCTGAGCTTACTTATAAATGCATAAGATGGACAGCAGCAAATGCCATGTTTGTTCCTACTCAAAAGGTTGTTTAAAGATCAATTGAAAACACATCTGAAAAACATTTTATGAATGAGAATGTCTCTTTCTATGCATATATGTCTTTTTCCAGTGTTGGAAGACAGAGTTTGAGGAAAAATGCTAGATTCGTAGAGGGATAAGCTGACTTTCTGATATTTCTTTTACAGAGATAGATCTGTCTCCTTCCACCCAGACAGGCCTCTGCCAGCTTCCCACCAGACTTAATTAGGTTTTAAATGAGATTCAAGAAGACATAATAGCTTATTCTGATTGTTCTTTTTATATCATACAGTCTCTAAATATTCATTGAGCTCATATGATTAAGCTGTAAATCAATAGAAAAAGCTAGTGGGCTTCTTAGAATTTTTTCTTTGCCTCCTATATGTATATATAGGAGTCATCGAAATTTCATATGAGTTTTTAATCTTTCTCATGTGGTGTCTATCCATCTGCTTCATCAGAGTGTTCCTCAGCAAATTTCAAGATCCAGAGTAAATACTCGAACCCCAAGAAAGCCTGTTTGTACTCTCATGCAACATGGCTTTCCTTTCTCTATTGCATCCCATGTTTGGTATATTCCTCTATTAGAGAAGGTATTATATCACATTGTATTAGAATTATTTGCTTCCATTTCTTTATCTCCCACTAGACTGTGAAGGCATATTGTATAAAAGTGTTTCCTATCTATGCTGCTATTTGCCACCAAACAGCAAAGTGTCTAGCACTTTGTGTGGGCTCAGTTAACTGGAATTCAAATTCTGGGTGTACAATATAAAAAGAAATGCTGAATCCTAAATTTTCTGGTGTTCAGAATTTAACTAGTATTTTTTCCCTTGCAGAATATATCAAGGATCCAAAGAAACTTTGCACAAGTCAGCATATCTAAGTTGGAGGACTGTTTGGAGGGTTTTCTTTCTTCATAATGAACTTAATGCAGCTAAATCAATAGTGTTAGACTTCCCTCTACTTTATCATATGATAGAAATACTATGATATGAGTATGAGATGTCTTTCAAGGGTCCTGAAGGCTCAGTACCAAGCTTGTGGCACTATTGTGAAGGCTGTAAAGTCTTATGAGATGCGACCTGGTTTGATGAAGCAGGTCACAAGAAGAGGGCCTTACAATGTAATACTGGCCACTGTTTCTGGACTAAACTCTCTGCCTATGGTCTGTCATCACATGGATAAGTCTCTTGGTTCATTTTCCCAATATTATATGCGGAACTTCTCCCACTGCCATACACTCCCCCTCATGAAGGATAGGAATGCCTCTGGAACCATGAGGCAGAAAATTCTTTCATCCCCATGTATTTGTTAGGCATTTTATAATAGCAATGAAAAATATACTAATATAAAAATGGTGTCAGAGAAATGGGCTTGTTGCTGAGACTAAACCTGGTCATGTGACTTGTAGACTTAACTACTTCTCAGAAATAATTTGGAAGAGGGGGTAATGCTGTGAGCTTCATTTAATGGCCAAACTGGGTAGGGAGTTTGGAAGACCTAAGTATTGATAGATTTTTAAATTTTTAAAATTTTTTGTTCTTTCTTTTTTTTATTATTAGTTCAAGTTAGGGAACAAGCTAGCTTCACAGGTAAGTCCCTTCTCCCTCTCCATCCCCTCACCCCCATCGCTCCTCCCCCCCCCAGCCCACCCCCCACCCCATCCACCCACAGGGTAGGGGCCTCAACGGGGGCTCAGCAAAGTCCACCAAATCTTCCTGTGCTGGTCCTGGGCCCTTCCCCATGTGTCCAGGACCAGAGTGTAACCGTTCATCCCACCCATGGGATGGGCTCTCAAAGTCCCATAAAGACTGTGCTCACACAGTTTCAGATAGCCACAAAGATTCTCCTGGAAATTTGTGTAGTTATCATTACATTCTGGCAAAAAAATCTATTTGATCTGTATTGAGTAAAGTGGAATTGAAAAAAAAATGGAATAATTTATTTGGTGGTGGGAAATCTTATTTATTTATTTATATATATTTTTAATTTCTTATATTCCAAAATCTTAAGAGAGTATAAGAATCCAGGTTGTTGTATGATTATTGTTTGCTGCTTTTAGGCAGCTTTACTGTCAGAATAGGAAAGAAAAAGCCAGAAACATTTGAAAAGCTATGCATCTTAGGAGTACAAGGGCATTTGAAGCTGTTTGTGATGCCAAGTATGGATAAAGAGGCTCAGGTTGCTAAAGAGAAATGCAACTGAAAGGAAGCTGCATTTGTTTGTACCAGAACAGAGGGAAAGTTTCCCTGAGGGAAAGAACTCTACTATTGAAGGCTTCAAGGTGCAAAATGCAAATCAATTGAAAGACTTTCATTTAAAAAGAGACAGGATGAACAGGGAGAGAGAGTTTCTGGAGTGCTTGAACAGGGAGAGTTCCCAGGGTGCCCAGCTAGAAAAGGTTCAGGTAAGGCAGTTTTTCCAAGTTCAGCCACCTAAGCACTCAGAGCTTCCAGAGCTGTGGTAAAAGTGAGCCCTGGAGCTTGAGGTGGCAGCAGGATTCTGTGGTACCTACTGGTATTTGTTTTGCAAGCATGCAAAATGAGAGTGGTACAGGGACATGGGGGCTTGCACTTAGGTTCGAGAAAACACCCAGAAACTAGGCAGTGTATCACAGGGTCAGATTCCTTGCAGGCTGTAGAGAGCCTCGCCTACTAGATATAGCAGAAATGTGACAGAATGCTGAGAAAAGCTATAGGCACCAAATGCAGTTGGTCCAAGAGAGAAGACATGTGTGCTACATATAAGAAGACCATAGTGAATGAGCTACCCAAACACAATGAAACTCACATCCTGCAAACATGTGCCATGGATTCTGAGCATAGAGCTACATGATCAAAGGTTTGCCCTCCGGGTTTCACTCTACTTGATGCAATATTTCCATGTTAAAATTTTCCTCCTTTTTGTAAAATGGGAATGTTAACACTGTGCCATCATATATTGGAAGCCCGTAACTTTCCTTTTGATTTTATTCATGGCTAAGAATTTGACATTAGCCTCACAACAGAGTTTGGACTTCTAAGCAGTGTTATGACTTTCTTTTTTCCCTTATTTTTATTAGAAAGAAAATTATTTTACATATCAATCCCAGGTCCCTCTCCCTCCCCTTCTCCCCTTCCCCCCAACTAACACCCTACCCATCCCATAACCTTTCTGCTCCCCAGGCCTTCCATAGTGGGTCTTCAAAGTCTGTCATATTCTTTGGGATAGGGCCTAGGCTAACCCCCTTGTGTCTAGGCTCAGGGAGTATCCCTCCATTTGGGATGGGCTCCTAAAGTCCATTCCTATGGTAGCCATAAATACTGATCCACTACAAGAGGCCCCATAGATTTCTGAGGCCTCCTCACTGACAATCACGTTCACGGGGTCTGGATGAGTGCCATGCTGATTTCCCAAGAGCTCCCTGTTGTTCAGGTCAGCTGTTTCTGTGGGTTTCCCCAGCCTGGTCTTGACCCCTTTGCTCATCAGTCCTCCTTCTCTGCATCTGGATTTTAGTTCAGTTCAAGGTTTAGCTGTGGGTGTCTGCTTCTACTTCTACCAGCTGCTGGATGAAGGAAATATGATAACAAATAAATTAGTCATCAATCTCATTATCAGGAGAGGGTATTTAAGGTAGCCTCTCCTCTGTTGCTTAGATTATTAGTTGGTATCATCTTTGTAGCTCTCCAGACATTTTCTTAGTGCCTGATTTCTCTTTGAACTTATAACGTCTCCCTCTGTTATATTATCTCTTATCTTGCTCTCTTCTGTTCTTCCCCCAACTCAACCTCCCTGTCCCATCATATCTTCCTCACCCCTCCTCTCCTCCCCTTCTCATTCTCCTAGTTCCCTCTCCCCTCCCCCATGCTCCCAATTTTCTCAGGAGATCTTGTCCCTTTCCACTTCTCCAGGGGACCATGTATATCTCTCTTAGGGTCCCCCCTGTTTACCAGCCTCTCCGGGAGCCTGGGCTGCAGGCTGGCAATCATTTACTCTATGTCTAAAATCCACATATGAGTGAGTATATACAATGCCTTTCTTTCAAACTGATCATGATTGCTGAAGTTGTACTATGTGTATTGCTTTTATTATGAAACAGCCATGAGCCTATGGTAGGGTTGAATGTTATGATTTGAAACTGAAATGCTCCCCGTGGCTCACGTTTTAAATACATGATCTCTACTTGTGTGTGCCTTTTTGAAGTCTCTGGAGTCTTTAGAAAGTGTGGTGGCTTGAATATAAATAGCCCCCATAGGCTCATATATCTAAATATGTGGTTATTAGGGTGTGGCAATTCTTGAGAGGGATTAGGAGGTGTGGCCTTGTTGAAGAAAGTGTGTCACTAGGGATGAGCTTTGGGGTTTCAAAAACTCAAGCCAGGACCCGTGTCTCTCTTTTCCTGTTGCCTGTGGATTGAAGTGTAGAACTCTCTGCTCCTTCTCCTGGACCATGTCTGCCTGTGTGCCACCATGCTTTCAGACATGTTCTTCACCATGCTGATAATAGAACAAACCTCTGAAACTATAAGCCAACCCCAGTTAAATGTGTTCCTTTATAAGAGTTGCTGTGGCCATGGTGCTTCTTCACAGCAATAAAACACCTACTAAGATAGAAAGAGATACTCAGCTGGCACAAGTAAATCATTAAAGATGGCCTCTAAAGCTTATTGTTACTATTGGTTCTTGTTGCAGCCTATGCTTCCTGGTTGTCTACCACAGAAAGCAACCTTGTCCCATGCTCTTTCCATAAATGGAATCATTTCCAGTCTGTGTCCCCATTCCCAGGTGGAAATGAAATCCCTCAGAAACTATGAGTCAAAACAATCCTTTCATGTCAGGTATGTGTTTCAGCAGTGAGAAAAGTAATGAAGGAAGCAACACATCAGTGAACTGTGATTTTATCCCTCAATGATGACAGTCCAAGTTTAGGAAAGAGGACCAGTGCAAAGCTTATTCTACCTTCATGGGTAGATAATACCCTAAGATACAGACTTTTGTCATTCTTGGGATATGAAAAACTAAGAGATGGGAGCTACCAGCAGAGTACTCAAGAGTACTCAGAGTCCAGTGGTGTAATAGGTAACAAAAAACACTGTACCACAAAACTAGCATCCATGCTTAACCCATGAAAGAATTCGATAGTACAGACAAGAAACAGAAATGAGATGAGAAAGTAATACATGATTCACACCTTTTTTCTTTCATTTTTAAATAGTTCTTTCAACTAAAAATTGACTGATATGGCACAGAAGAAACTTTAGGGACTATTCTACTGCGACTAATCTCATAAATTTTGGTTTTATTTTGACTCTTTAACAGCTTTCTTAAGGTATAAATATTATCTCAAAATGTATAAGATTAATATATATAAAACTTTTTTCATGATATTAATGGTTATACAGAATACTAACTAATTATAGAATAAGGCTTCATCTAGCTTCCTGTATATGATTTCAGGTCTGAGTTTCTATCTGGTAACTAGGAATTAAGTTTTGTACTCTGGATGCATATAACAAATCATGATCTTTTAACCTCATTGAGATATATGGCATTTAAAATGTTTAAGCTTTCTGAAGTACACTATGACCATGCCTAACAGCAACATTTGAATTCTACAAAAGCATGATGGGGTCCCACAACAAAATTCCACTAAGCTGACAAACACCAACTGAAGATCGGCTTTGGACTAAATACTGCTCAAGACAATTTCAAGGTGGCTAACTGAGATGATTCAGTCTCAGAGACTACTCTAGCTAGGACTTGAAATAAGCTCTGAACTTTTCCATTATGCAGAGACTGGACAACATAGGATACAGCTACCTTTCCCTGAACTTGAAAATTAAACCAAATTTTTTCTCTTCAGGATCCCATAAAAATGCCTTCCCTCAGACAGCAGGAAGTATATTTAAGAATACAACACCCACATGGTGGGTGGGGAAGGGTTTTGGTCATTCAATGGGTTATGGATATTTGTCATTGTTTAGGGGGGTTGTTGCAAGTTGTTATTGGTAATAGTTAGGAAAATATTTAAACAACGGAGACTAGATTCCGAGTTCTTGTTTTGAAACAAAGGGAGATATAAATATGATAGGATATATGGGTAGATTATTGAATCTATTCTGAATAGAAAAGGGGGGATATAGAAATAAGGATAAAAGGTAGATTGATGAATCTACTTTTCAACCAAAAATGAAACAACTACTAGCTTTAAATATTTTACATTGATAGAATTTTGTATATTGACACAAATTTAATATTATTTTCGTTAGAACAAACTGTTTATATGTTACCAATCTTGTTCAAGATATTGTACCTTTACAGATAATTTAACAATGTATTGTAAATTTCTAGTCCTTGAAAGTTATTATTACCAACTATTTAGGATAATAAAGAAATTCATGTTAGTAATTAATCATATATTACAATTAAACTTGTTGTCACATTAGGTGTGTTTTCAAGGTAAAACAGAGATACAGTTTAGATAGACAGGTCATCTTCAAACACTTCAGAGATCTGCAGAATATGGCATTTAAAATGTTTTAATAACATATGTTTCTTTTTATGATGATCATTTATTACAACAATCCAAAAGGCTAAAACCTTCCAAGTACTGACTTACTCCTTTCCAATTTTCTATTGCACAAAGCTATACTAAGAAAGGATCATAATGATTAGTAAAGAAGTAGGAGTCCTCTCAGTGACAACAAAGGGCTCCTATAGCTTTACAAGCCCTCTAGTAGGTCGAGGAATCTTGGGGTGAGCAAGTTCAGAGTAGAAAAGTTGGCTTGTTGGTGTGTGGGGGGGTGTATTCAGTGATAGAGCACTTTGTTAGCTCATCTGAGATCCTTTATACCATTTCAGGCACCATAAAAACAGAAAAAGAAGAAGGTGGTCACTAAGTCAAAGTAGGGCAAATTTAAAATTTTCTCCTTGGCTCTTCTGCAAGAAGATGACTTTGGAGAGGCACCTGAAGATCTCTGTCCAGGGCCCCAGATAAAGAGATTTAAGAATCAATATATTCGAGTTATGGATAGAAATAAATAAAGAGCTTAACTGGTTGGGGCATTAAGTTCATTTTTAAAATATATTTTATTTTATTTGTTACTAGTTATATATGGGCATGTCCATTCTATAGCACATAAGTGGAGGCCATAGGACTACTATGTGGTGTTGGTTCTTTCCTTCCACATTTAAGTGAGTTCTGGGGATTGAACTCACAAAGACAGGCTTCTGCTGCAAGTACCTTTATCTACTGAGATACCTTGCTGTCACTAATGCACAAATTCTTAAAGGCTTCCCTTCAGAGAGTTCAATTCACTGGCTATGTAGGGGTCTGGTGTAAGGAGTACAGATAAAGCTTTTGTAATTGTCCATGGTTAGGCTTGAAAAAATCATATTAAAGTTTTGAAGCACAAGCATGATTCCTCACTGTAAGCATAGAACCTTCTCTGAAACCCAGTCTTAACCCATACTGATTTCTCTTCTCCCATTCCTCTTCCAATTTTAGGTTCCCCAACTCTAAAAGTAAGTTTTCCTTAATTATACAAAGCATTATAGGCCAGCTCAATCCACAGTTGATATTTTTATCTCTGAGACACGTACTACTTATTGTTTTGGATAATGCCCTTGGAACTATGACAGCAAGCATCACCATTAATGACCATTATTTGTTATTTGATTTCTAGTTTTGTTCCTCTATTATGACTGTCAGTGCCCTTAGGCAAAGTATTTATTCCTCCCACATGTTTGTAAATCCTTGCATATTTAACTGTTGGGGAGTGTCCAACATGATCTTAAAAGGACATGCTGTATAGCTCTTCAGAAATCATCCTTGAAATTACAATTATTTTCAGAAGGCTATTTTATAGCATCAGTAATTGGTTGTACTGTAATCCTACTCATTATAAGGCAATGTTTATTTTGATGTAAGCCAGTGGTAAGAAGAATAGCAATTATTGAATGGTCATCATGTACCAGAAACCAAGCAAACACTGTAATATTTATAGATTTGCTACTGTAATCTTGAAGTAGACATGTTCTCTATTTGAAATAAGAGGGCATTGGGGCACAGAAAAAGTGGAATTGATTTTCAAATGATCTCAAACTTTAAATGACACAGCTTGTATTCAACCCAGGTGTACTCTAGCTAGAGCATGAAACAATAAGGGTGCTAAAAAGAGGTGTCATAGTGTGACAGGAGATGGATGGCTGCCAAAAAATAAAAAATAAAACCCTGCGAAAGTTTCCTCCTCCAAACTTACTTGTTTGTTAAAAGAAATTAAAGGAACTAAACAAATAGATATCTTATGCTCACAGTCTGGAAGCCTTAATATTATTAAGACTACAATGCTCTCTGTTTTGATGACTTTACTGGTTGACAGAAGAAACTTAAGGGAAGAATTAATTTTGTCTCCTAGTTGGAAAGAGATGCAGTCCATCCTGGTGGAAAAGCATGGCAGTGTGTCTATAATGAGGCTGATCACATTGTATCAGTAGTGAGGAAGCAGACAGAGGTAGATGCCGGTGCTCTGCTCCCTTTTTCCTTTTTCTTCAGCCTGGTTCCCAGCCCATGGAATGGAGCTGCTCACTTCCAAGGTGAGTCTTCCCTTCTCACATAAATCCCTGTGGAAACCCCCTCAAAGACATACCCAGAAGTGTGTCTGTTAGGTCATTCTAAGCCCAGTCAAGGGGAACATGAGGGTAAATCATCAGAGCCCACTGTATTCTCTTAAGATTCATTGCTAGCTCTCTCAGTGCATCTGCAGTGATTAACAAGTTGATGATAAAATTAACATGGGAATTTAAAAAATGCAGGAAAAGAAATGTAATCTTGAAAGTAAACCTGAGCAACTTACTACAATGTCTAATTATAAAAGACTCTCTGGTACTTCCCTCCTGGTATACATAAACATGACACAACAGAAGTGACAACCTACCGATAAAGTTTTATCTATGAGCTTTGATAAAGACACCAAACCACTCAATGAGAAAAAAATAGTTGTTTTAAAGACTTTATTTTTATTATATATATATATATATATATATATATATATATATATATATATGAGTGTTTTGGTTGCATGTATATATGTGCATTGCATGCATGCCTGGTGCCCATGGAAACTAGAAGAGGACACTGGATCCCTCTGCAACTGAAAAATTATTGCTATGTGTAAACGGCTATGTGCATAAGACCTGAACCTTGGTCTTGTTCAAGAACAGCAAGTCCTCCTAACCACTGGGTCATCTCTATACCCACAGGAGTCTTTTATAACAAATAGCATCAAGGTATCTAGGTAAAAGAATGTAATGATGTACCTTATAGCATAAACATTTTCAAAATGGATCACTAATCTAAACATAGGGGAGACATGTGTGTAATAATTATGAGAAAAAATAGGAGTGAATCATGTGACTTTGGTTCTGCAACAATCTTCAATGTCACACCGAGGCACAGTAACAAAAGAAAAAGTACAGGCTTCATAAAAATGTATAATTATGCTCCAAAAGTTATCAGCTACACGTAAAAATACAAAGTAATAACTCAATCCCAGGACACTTGCACCATATTGTTTAGCAATAGAAAAGAATAATATATGGATATATGACTCAATATGAATGAACCCTGAAATCATTGTGTTAACCTAAATAAATCACAAATTAAAAGCTACATATTATATGATTCCATTCATATGAAACATACAAAAGGACCAAATGCATAGAGACAGAAAGCAGTTTATGGTTTCCAGGGTTCCTAGGAAAGGGGAATTATAATGTTGGTTAGATGGTGATTGGATAACAGTGATGGTTGCCTAACACTAAATACACTAAAGTCATTGGATTTCTTATCTAATACTGGTAAATTTTTGCTTATACTGGTAAATATATCTCAGCAAAATTGTTTAAAAATACAGTATCTTCAATAAACTGTAATTTTAAAACATTAAATGATTTGTACCACCTGTACTTCCAGAAGTAATACAATTTCTAGTCATTCAAAAAAACTTGTAAGTTTATGCCTTTTTTTCAATTTGACCTAAACTCATTGATTCACAATAGTTTCATATTCACCAGTTTCTTCAATTGTGCTAGCTGTGCCAGGAGTCTCGGATCACTGACTGATAGGTATCTGTGTGCCTATCTAAACCAGCTTAGTCATTCCAGTTCCTCTGCACACAAGACTGCACAGCTCTGAAAGACAGGACAAAGTCAGAGACACCCCAATTCTGATCTAAAATAAGACAATGGTAATTATCTAAACCAAGTGACAAAGCTAGCTTCTTCAGCTCACCAAAAGCTTCTTGGGCATATTATTTATATTGTACTGGAAAAGAACATCTCATCATGTGTGAAGTTTTTCTTTGCAGTAGAACTGTTGATCATTTTCTGAAATATAGAGACAGTGTTCTGGACTTTATCCACTACTCTGTAAATACCTCCATTGCATACTGGCATGTGTTTGAGTATATTGACTAGCAGTGAACAAAATAATATATGTATCCAAAACTCAAGAATATCTGAAGCCTTCACATGCAAAGCCTGTATCTCAGTTTATTAATAGATTGAAATAAAAATGAAGAGTTAACACTTTAGATTGCACCTTAAAGCTGTATTATTTCTTTCTAGTTTTCAGATGAATAAATGCACACATTGTACACACACACACACACACACACACACACACACACACAGAGAGAGAGAGAGAGAGAGAGAGAGAGAGAGAGAGAGAGAGAGGTGGGGACTGTAACAAAATGTGTAATGTAAGGAATATGCATTTCTTATTCTAACACCTATCTTCTATACATTACAATATTTAGCCTTTTAATAGACTGGAGTTCATTTCATAATATGAAAACTAGCCATAAAATGCCATTAATAATTTACAGGTAGTACAATATAATAGCAAAACTAGTGTTTGTTATATGGTCTGAAATAATACTGAAAAAGGAATCCCTTTCATCATAACTCTAGTTAGAATGCCATAAAAAGAATATATCCACATGCTATCTCTAAGGCAATCATCAAATGTTCAGGGATGGCTGGCTCTCCCTATTACATAGATGAAATTCACTTTTCTAGTTAATGTGTATGTTCTTGAAGATTGCTGATCACCCCTTTTTTTTGGGGGGAGTGATGTTTTTAGCTGTAGTTTTACACAATGGGAATTGTCTGCCACCTCACATTGAACCCCTTTTCCTTTCCTTTTTTGCTGTTCCTCTGACTGATGCTACATTATGAATTGTTTATTCACATTAGTATTCATGCAGACAAGTCATGTCAACAAAGAAAGGAAAATGAAGAAGAAGTGGGATCAGAGGAAGCCAGTTAAGGAAAATAGAGGGCATATGACCAAAATACATAATATATATACATGCCTGAAAATGTCATCATGAAATTGATTATTATGTATGATAAATAGAATCCAATAAAAACATCTTGAAAATGAAACTGGATAAACTTTGATGGATGCATTTGTTGGTACTTTGTAATCTAACCAATAAGAATGAACTGAAAAAAATAACTTCAGTATTGTTGTATCAAATAGTTTTGAACAACACTAATTAAATCGTGATATCGTGGAAGAATCTTCCTGGAAATGCATATTGATATGATGGAATAATTAATAGAAGAAACACCAGAAGACCCAATTCAAAAGTGTATGCCCTTCTCTTACTCAGACCTCTTGAGAGGAAGACAGTCTGCTGTCTTTCTGCCCTCTAGTGGTAAAGCAATGTAATTTGACTATTTCCAGCACAAAAGAGGAGAGCCAGAAGAAATGTTTTCTGACCTGGGAATTTATTGTTTGACTCCTTGGATTGTTTTCCATAAGAATTGACCAACAAAACCCTTTCTATCTTTTGTATTACTTATATATGCATAATTTCTATAAGGGGTATCTGGGAATCATTTATTTATCATATGTATACTATGTGTCTGGCACTGGAAAATTATTTGGCATGCAATTATAAGTGATGATACTATATGACTTCATTGAGTTTCCATTTGGGTGAATAACATAACTTCCATCTATTGAGCATTTTTGTTGTTTTAAGACAGGGTTTCTCTGTGTAGCTTTGGAGACTGTCCTGGCACTTGCTCTTGTAGACAAGCTGGTCCTGAACTCACAGAAATCCGCCTGCCTCTGCCTCCTAAGTACTGGGATTAAAGGTGTGTGCCACCACCGCTCAGCTTATTAAAATATTTTATGTATAATGTTATCTTACACATTTTATACTAAATTTCACTAAGTTCTCACAACACCAAAAGGAATATATAATATTTATTCACCTAAAAATTCAGTAAACTATGGCAAATAGAGATTCAATCACTAAACAGAGGTGTGACATGAATCCAAGAAGTATAGTGCTACAGATTAGAAAATTTCATATTGAATCAATCTTAAAACAAAGACAACATGGAGAATTATGGCCAGAAGACTTGCAACTTTGGCTTAAAAAGTCATTCAAACGTGTCAAATTGTTTATAGCCCTGTGATAAATATATTAATACAATTAGTCTTATTTATACTTAAATTTAACAATCAACATATACAAGATATTCAATTCCTTGCTTTTTATTACTCTGTGCCACAAAGACTCAGAAAATATAAATTGTTCTTTTCGTTCACTAATGGTAAATATTTACTACCAATACAATACATTTTTTCTCTTCAAACTATTTGGAATCTAAGAAATTCAAGCTAAGAGTTCAGAGGACCTAGATACATATAATACCCGAGATTTCAGTCTTATAACCTTCCTAAGCATTTGAATATCTTATACACATTTCCTATTCATTTTTAAAAGGCACATTTTACTCATCTAAAACTCAATTTTTCCATTTCCTCTTTAATAAAGTTTTTAAATGGATGAATCCCAATCATACTAAATATAACACCCAGAAAGGTCCATCATTTGGACTGCTTAGTACTTCATCAATTAGCAGTTATTTTTGAGGCCTGTTCCTTGTTATTCCGGATGTCTCCCACTTCCTTTCACATTAATGAGCTCAGACATTATCATGTAGGTTTGTCATTTACTGGTTGATTTGAAACAGTGTGTGAGAGAGCAGCATAAAGAAAAGTCAAGACAGAGTCTTTTAACAAGCTCTTCTGATTAAACTGCTGATGCTGGAATAAAAATATAGGAAAGGTCCCCAGGAAACCCAGTTATCCATGAAGCAACATCATTGGTTAGTTTTCATGAGAATGTTCTGAAACTTCTTTTTCCAGCACATGAAGGAACCCCCTTGGCCTTCTTCTCTTTGATCAGCCTAGGAGTTGTATAATTCTAAAGCAACAGCACTTCAAGTTCTTTTCATCGGGCTTACCTCTTCTTTCCTGACCCATTTTCTCTGCTTTTGTAGGTCAACACTTAACCTATCAAATAGAATCATTCTGACCCTGAGCCTGTCAATGAAGGGAAGAATTTCTGCTCTATCCCTTCAATAGCAGCATATATTTTGAGAAGACAGTCATAGCATACCTAACTGTAGATTAATCATAAATTAGTATCTATTCAGTAAGTGTTTTATTCTATTCTCTACACAGGTAAAGAAACAGTAAAAGTGTATTTTCCCACTAATGTGAGCGCATGTTTATAATCTGTGATCAAAAAAGACCTGTCAAAAATTCTGTGAATTTGTATTTGTGAATAAAATGCTTTCTGAAAAAGCTTGTGTTTTAATAGATGATGTAGCAAGAATTAAATTAAAGGAACTGTCTTTGAGGGTGCTAAATAAATATCAAGGGAGGTGTTAGAAAAATACAAAAGTTTGAGCATAGAGATTAAAAGATAAATAAAATAACAAATAAAGAAGGTAATAGATAATTACCTTAGATAATATGTCAGTGAGAAAGGTAGTAATCCTTCCCTCTATCTCAACTTCCCACATCTTGCACTGGATAGTTAATAACTTGGATACATTGCCCATAATGTTTCCTTGTCTGCTTCCCTCACTAGACACTGGTTTCATGTGAAGAATTATTTGATCTCCACAAAAAATAGTAGAATGTGTTTCTTTGTAATTGTAGGGAAAATCTAGTAAATATTAATTATATAAAAACTAGAAAGCTTATTCATGTGGGGAAAAGTAGTAGGCTCACAAAATAGCAAGTAACAAATCTAAAAATATAACTGCTACATGGTAGAGTATTAAAGACTAATGAACATTAAGAACGGTCCATGAAGATTACTTCTTTTCTACCAATTCAACCAATTCAGGCCAAATAAATACAGTATATTTTGAAATGGTATTATTACAATAGAAGAGGACTAATTTAAAGGGCTAGAATTATACGCCATGTCTCTAACTGGAGGTATAGTGTTTGCTAACAACACCAGTGAGGGGGGATTTTAAAAGCTAATAAGGTTTCTGATCAAAATAGACAGTTGCTTTTCCTTCCGATTAGAAGCAGACATAGTGCTGGAAAACACACCTAAAACAGTAATTTTCACACTCTGGACAATAGAAAGTTTTCTCTTTGAGGGCAACTCCCTAAATACAACACAGAGATCTGGAATTCAAGCACAGCGAAGCCAAGCACAAGAGAAATTCTAATGACCAGAGAAGCTAAAGTGAATGTTCTGGGAAGCTAACATGGCTGGAACCTGAACAGAACAACACTGAAAGGAAGGAACTGAACAGATGGAAGCCTTGGAGTCTGACGAAGGCTGTTGAATGATTTCTGCATGTACTGGGGGTGGAGAAGAATGTAGGATATATGTTCTAGCCAGCAGCTGTTATGAGGTTGGCAAGGGTTCAGAGGTACTTGGGGTCATCCCGTGCTAGAAATCTTTGGCAATCTGATCCAGCCAGAGTATACTACTCCCTAGTACTCAAGCATCATCCTTAATATCTAGCTGAGACACCAGAATGGCTGTCACCAAAGAGTAAGAACTACAGTGACGCTACTCTTGATCTACCACCACTAAGGTACCATGTTACTTAAGGACATTGTCATGGGAGCATATTCTGTAAGTCGAGCATATGCCTCCCATGCCATCTCCCCTTCTTTTTCCCTTCCCTCCTCCTCCTGTCAGCCCTCTTTCTCCTATTAGACGGCCCCACTGCTACTTCCATGCCACATACATATTCGTGATTTCATGTGTCTATAAAATCTGGGAAACACAAATGAGAGAAAATAAGTCATAGCCTTCTTTATGAGCATAAATAAATAATTTGGTTAAGCTTTCATTTGCTTAATATGGTTATCTCCAGTTGCATCCAGTTTCCTACAAATGACATAATTGCATTCTTTGTGGGGGATATTACAGTTGGAATTCAAGTCCCAGCAATTAGGAAAAGCTTGGAAATACTGGGTTATTTCAATAGTTCTCACTTACAAACATAAAAACCTAACCTGCCACAAGATAACAGGTGAACAATTAAAGTTAAATGGTTTCCAAATTCAACAAAATTTAATGTGATTAAAATGTTCCACAAACAATATTCAGTCCAAAAATAAGTTATTAGTTGTACAAAGAAATAAGAAAATGTGGCAAATAGTCAAGGGTTAAAAAAAGTCAATAAAAATTGATCCACTGATGACTCATGTTACGGATGTAGCAGATAAAGAGATTAAATCAACTACTATAAAAATAGAAGAGGCTACCGGGAGAGGGAGAAAATTGGAAAGTGATGATGATAATTTCCCCCAAAAAATGATAGAAATTATTGACTTATGACTTCAATTTGCTAAACAAGAAAAATTTTTAAAAACTAAAATAAGGCCACGGCAGCCATCTTCCAGTGACTTGCCAAAATGATGAACACAGAGGGGAAGAGGAGGGACACTCGCTACTCACTAGGCCTTGTAGGAAGCGTGGAGTTGTTCCTTTGGCCACGTACTTGGCAATCTACAAGAAGGGTGACATTGTAGACATCAAGGGAATGGGCACTGTTCAAAAAAGAATGCTCCATAAATGTTACCATGGCAAAACAGGAAGAGTCTACAATGTCAACCAGCATGCCGTGGGCATCATTGTAAACAAGCAAGTTAAGGGCAAGATTCTTGCCAACAGGATTAATGTGCGGATCGAACACATCAAGCCCTCTAAGAGCAGAGGCAGCTTCCTGAAGCGGGCGAAGGAAAACGACCAGAAGAAGAAGGAAGCCAAGGAGAAGGGCACCTGGGTTCAGCTGAAGCGCCAGCCTGCGCCACCCAGAGAGGCACACTTTGTGTGGACTAACCGGAAGGAGCCTGAGCTGCCAGAGCCCATGCCATATGAACTCATGGCCAAATGTACAAAAAGAAATAAAAGACCTGGACTGTAAAGGGTTTTTCTTAAGTTGAAAAAAAACTAAAATAAGTTAAAATAGGACACATTCACAATCAAACTGTGGACTGAAAATAAATACAAAATATTGAAGACAACCATACTGCCAAACAAAATTACACTCATGAAACAAATGTTGAGAATGGATGCTGACTTCTCACCATAGTACAGAAGACTATGATATTTCAATGAAAAGAAAATAATGTCTGTGCGTCTGTATACATCCAACAAAAACATTTTTCAAGACAAACAATAGAAGTTATTTTCCAAATAAATGAAACGGACACAGTTCTTTATTAACAGAATTGAAATGAAATAAATGCACACACATACACACCCTCAACCACAAAAAAGAGAGGATGGAAACTATATTCCAAAAAAAAGTAAGTTAAAATAGTTCTAGTCATATCAGACAAAGCACAATTCAAGATGAAATTAGTCACAAGAGACAAGGAATTTCATTGTATATTAATAAAGGAAACAATTAATTAAAAAGATACAGCAATTATAAATATACATTGAGCATTGGTATATGAATTTCACACAATACACTGTTGGACACAAAGACAAAGAAAGAAGTCAATATAGCAATTGTTGACCAAATATCACAATTGTGAGCCACCATATGGTTGTTGGGTATTGAACCCAGGACCTCTGGAAGAACAGTCAGTGCTCTTAACCTCTGAGCCATGTCTTTGTACCAATTAAAAATTCAATGAAGTAGATTTGTTACCAAATACCATATTTTCAGTCCTAAAATACACACATATGAGCAATACTAAATCAATCTCTCTCTCTCTCTCTCTCTCTCTCTCTCTCTCTCTCTCTCTCTCTGTCTGTCTGAGATGTGGAATGAGGCTACCCAGGACATGTGACTTTTGGCCAATTGAACAATATATTGTTCACATGAGCGTGAAGTCAGGAGAGATGTTCTGTGTTGATTACATGAGAAATACTTCTCAACCAATCCATGTAACTATGAAATCAATGTTTTCTATTTAAGCCATGAAATTAAAGGGTGAATAATCTCACAGCAAAATCCAGCTGCTATTGGAAAACTAGATGATAAAATATTTAAAATGAGAGTTCAACAGGGAGATGCCTGAGTAAATAGTGACACATTATGGGAAATTATGCAAATTTGAAGACAAATGAGTCAGAACTTCTGCTAAGCTTTTATTTCACCTTAACCAGTAAGATGGGGCTCTTAAAGAGCAGAAATATGGCCTTTCACCATTTGCTGACTTCTCCCATTGCACAAAGTGTACAAGTATCTGTTTATAAATTTAACTGCTTCAGAACTGAACTACTAAAAGTTAAATGGGTAACTTTTAAATGGAAGAACTTTTTTTTTGCTGGAATAGCGTCAAATATGTACCACATGAAGTAATTAGTTCAGCATATTTGTTTATTAAATCTACAAGAACTTAATTGTCAAAGGTCTCTATGTATTCAACAACTTATTTGATACATCAGGGATTGTGTGTGTGTGTGTGTGTGTGTGTGTGTGTGTGTGTGTGTGTGTGTGTGTGTGTGTGTGTGTTTACATTGTCAATATAGTCACACAGGACCTTATACCTTGGGATACAGGCTCTGTTTCCTAAATTTTGTTGGAAGTCTTGATTTATTCTTGAATTTGAGTCTGAAAAATGAAATCATAGTAATGAAGATGGGATAATGATGTATGAAGCAGGCAGGGACTTAGAGTCTTAGGTGATATATTTGTCCTACTACTTTGTTGGGTCAGAAAAGGTTCTTACCCATATGCCACAGTCTTAAATAATGATGCAGCCAGCTATAAATAAATCCCATTATATATGTACTGAGTAAAGAAGAAATATTGTTTCAATACTGAAAATGATGCTATTGTGTTAAATAGTAGTATTGCTGCCTCTCTTTATGTGATAAACAGGATTTTAGTCCAGTATGGTACAAATGACCATAAAAAGTATAACAAAACATTTCATAGATTTAATAATTCTTCTTGTTACCTGTTTTTCTTTAAAATTATTTTTCATTGTTAATATTTTTATTACCTTGCATCATTTTACTAAATTTTGTTCTCCTTTCTATTTATCTTTCCTTTTCTGTGGGAGCCCACAGTATTGACTCCATTCCACCTTAAGGTCAGAGAGCTCAACGCTATTCTTGCTCCTCAAGGCCAAATAACAGGATGTAGCTACTTGATGTCTTGCTCTTCAAGACCAAATAATAGCATAGGATGTTTGACTTAGTGTGAGGTTACTAGATGTTTTGAGAATTAAGGAGGTATTTATGCTTGATTGGTCTTTGTATTGTGGTAAGGAAGTCTTTTGCCCTCCCCCTTTGCTTGGGGTACATAATGGCTATGAGTAATAAACTTGGGGCTGCTACAGTACTCACTGAGAGCCCTCCTGACTATCGTCTGTCTTTTGTCTCTTTTCTTTGTCAATCCTCATTCCCCTTTTCAGGCACATTTGAACAGGTTGGCTGATCCCAACACTTTTCTTTTGACTGTATTCTCTTGTTCTTACTATTTACATCAAAATTTTGCTGTATATATGAGTTGGTACCTTTTGAATAAGATTACTTCTAAATATTGCCAACCTTGACATGGTATTTATTTTCTAAAAAGACTGTAGCATTCTATATCTACAGTTATACTTTTTAAAGCCAATTTACTTAAAACTTCCAGCTCAACCCAAAATATGAAACCATTTGTTCATACTAACCAAAATGTCATTGAGATACAGTCTTCTGTGAATCCATGACCTCCTACAGCTTTCATACTAGGTCTTATTATTTTGTTTATTGGAATCATATTCTGCTGCCTGATCACTGCCAGGTGACAATGTGGTCCTGTTTGTTAGAGGAACAGAAATTTATTATTGCCTGCAACAAAAATAAACTGTAACAAGCAGTTCAGATAATGTTACATGTGTCTGCTTCTCACACTGATATTCAGCTTACACCAGCAGGCAAGAGCATAGGACACTATTGTCAAGGAGACTTGGGTCATTTTTTCCAGCAGGGGTTCATTCTGTAGCCCAGGATGATCAAGAAATATTTGGCTCAGGCTGGCCTCAAACTCCAGAGTGTTCCTCCTGCCTCAGTCTCCTGAGAGCTTGGATTATAGAGTATACCATCACACTCAACTTTTGAGCATACCTGGGTTAAGTCTACTTTTTTTGTGTGAATATAAGAGCTAACTGATGGCTGTCAATTGAAATTTTCCAAATTTGTGAAGTAAGTATAAAATAGGTACCTTTTTATCTATAGCTGTGCAAAATAAATATATAGATGTGTGTATATTCATTTCTGCATACTTGTGCACTCATATGTGTGTGCTAGGGATCAAACAAGGAACTTTACAGACACCTGAAAAAATGCTCTACACAGAGCTATGGCCCAAACCTAGTAACCTTGAGTTTTAAATAAATTGAGTGACTTTCTCTTGGAAATCTTTCCTAATACATAATTAACTTTAAGTGCTCATATTTTCCTCAGTGCATAATATTTTTTTCTCAGTATTTATCTCAATATGTTTGTATATATTCAATCACACATAAATTTATTAATTTAATATTTGCATATCCTTACTAGAATGTTACATTGATTTATTACAGGGCCATATCTCTAGGCCTACACTGAGCAATATTTATTAACATGTATATATGTGTAAATAAGTGAATATAGTTACAAATAGGCATGTGTGTATATGTATATAAACAGAATAATAAATAAAATCCTTGCATTTCACATAACAATGTACCAAGTCAAGAACCAATTTCAATACAAGTAAGGAATGTTGATTTTTTTCTAACTTACTTCACATAAATTGACTTTGACACCTCCCCAGGCAGATTCTGGATCAATTTAAGCACTTTCTCAGCAGGGTTCACTGTTGAGGCCTTAGTATATTCATTACTCATATATTATAAAATATCTTGTTATGTCACTGATAGAAGCATAGCTTCAAGTTTCTGGAGGTAGTTTCCCCTATGAAGGAAGACTGACCCATCAGTAGTCCATTTTGTGGCCATTCTGTTTTGTGCTGAAGGGCTGTCTTCCTGACAGTGTTTCTGTAAGATTCACTACATATTGTTTTTGGAAAAAAGTCTAGACTGCAACATATTCAACCCACCTGAACTATACACCAAGTCAGACAGACTTGGGTTTTATTTTTACCACACCCTTACACACATACCTAATACAAATGTTAGTGTAACAAAGGGTGCCAAGGCCAAGCTCTGGTTTATGTATTTTAAGCCAGATTAGATTTTATCAAATTCTTGTACAAAAGTGCTGACCAGTGGCCTAGGACCCTGTATTTTTTATGTCTGTGTTTAATTAATTATTTACTGGCTCATGGATACACAGGATCTCATTATGTAGCTCAGGTTTGCCTAGGATGTGTTAAGCACCCCAGGCTGTCCTCAAACGCATAGTCCTCTTTGCACAATCTAGAGTGAAGGAATTGCAGTTCTGCACCACTACCACTATGCTAACAACTTTATATTACTAACAATATCTGTGACATTAACAGATGTCTCATTTATTTTTGTTTTGTTCTAATAACTCAGTGTCAAATTAATATCAGTACCTTCTTCATGCTTTGCAAGTTTGGTATCGCATTTCTCTATGAAGAAAATAAATCAATGAAAATAACTCTTTAAATTTCCCTCCACATACTTGACATTTCCCTTATGTTCTCTCTGCCCCTTATCATTTATTGGAATCAGAATAGACTTTGAACATACTAATTCACCATGTTGTCTATGGCTAATGATCTAGTTTATAAGATCTTCTAAAAGAAAATAGATGGAGCTACTGGTATGGCTATTATTCACAATAAATATGCACTCACTAATGTGATCTGTTACATATTATGAACTCACTCTTCTAACATTTTATTTTCTCTAACCATTTCTTATGTAGAAAATTTTGCTTATTCATATCTTGGAAAATGGAAGTTGACAAGCAGTTCTGCATATAAATCTCAGTATCTGCCTGTAGACACACTCCTTTCATGGCCCTGTGAAAGTGACAAGACAGTAACTGAAATATGCCGCAGACAACCATACCATTATTTTTCCACTTATTTTTCACACTTCTCTATAAGGATATCTTTGTTTGGTGCACACATTGCAGGTCCATTCTTTTTTCTAGCTCTCAGATATAGAATAATATCCCAGGCACTGAAAAATGACTAGCAGTGTGGTTTGTCACATAGCATCACTTTAGAAAATATGATCTCTACATGACAATAAGGAGATCCTACCTAGATGCCTGACAGTTATTTCTTTTTGAAAAGATTTTAAGGTGAAAGGAATGTTCTGTAGGAAGTGGGGACTGCAAAACTGGATGAGTACTGGAGAGACATTCAGACAGAAAATGCCCTGAAGTTTCACTGCAACACTGCTCACTGGGCCCTGGCCAAAACACTGATGCAAAGGTAGACTGGATCATGATAACTGCAAACTGGGTACAGTAGACTTTAGCCCATCACCAGTATGTCTCTTTCTTAAGCATTTTATTCTTTACCTTGTCATTGATCAATAGTTGACATTTGCTAGGATTTGGGCCCTGATATACTTAACACTCTACTCTTAATCCTTACAGAAATGCAACAGGCAACCAATTATGGCATTCATCTTATTTAAATGATATGTCATTAACTAGTAGTAATTTTTTCTTGAGACAGGGATTCATGTAGCCTAGGTTGGTCCTGAATTCATGATGCAACCAAGAAGGACTCTAAACTTTTGATAGTATTGCCTCTGCCTCCTAAGAGCTAAGATTACAGGTGTGTAGCAACTCATCCAGTTTATTCAGGGTTGTGGCGGAAACCAAGACTAGTTAATGTTAGGTGTTGTTTAAATGTGAACTCCCAGAGGCTTGTATGTTTGAAAATGGTTGCGAATCTCCAGCTGGAGATTCTGTTTAAGAAGACTGTAGAACCCACGGGAAGTAGAAACTTGCTGGAAGAAGTGTGTCACTGGTGGCAGGCCTAGGGGTTTTATGGCCTGACCTCATTTCTTGTTAGTCCTTGTTCCTGGGTATGTATGCACAATAACTAGCCAGACCCCTGCTTTTGCCACCATGCCTTCCCTGCTTGCTGTTATGTCCTCCCCAAAAGTATACCCCTGGAACTATAAGCCTAAACAAACCTGTACTCCTTTAAGTTCATTATGTCATGATATTCTACTACAGCATCAGGAAAAATAACCAAGATGCCAAGCAAACTCTCTCTTAATTGTGCTATGTCACCAAGCCAAACAAATAGTGATCTTGTTCTGCTGTACATCAGATGACAACCATTCATGTAATTCATACACTCCAGTGGTCTCCTATTTCACTTATATAAAATCATTTTACATGATATGTCATTTTTTGTATATATTCATGAGTGTTTTCCTGCCATCCATCTTCCATGTTGGAATACTTTGGAACTCCTGTCCAGATTTTTATTTTATATTTAGTAAGTCTTACTCATCAGCCCTATTAATTGAACCTACTTATGCAAGCACCATGAGAATAGGAATGTTTCTTTTGTGTTAACTACTGAATTTACAGCAACCAACACCTAGTAGGAATTTCCTAAATATTTGCTTAAGTAATAAAATTATGATATATAAGATTATATGATAGTTTAATAATCATTTCAGAAAGTGTATATGTGTTAAAACATCACTTCCTACCCCAGGCATGTGTGTGTCTGTCTAAATGTGTGTTTGTGTCTGTGTATATATGTAATTTTGGGCTTTTTTAGAGGTAGCTCCATACTTATTTTCATAATTGTTGGATTAATTTATACTCCTACAGAATTTATGCTTCCAGCAGAATATGAGTAATTTTTCCTTAGATTCTCATTAGTATTTGATTTATGTAAATAATTTTCATTCTGATTTGGATGAGATGAAATCTCAATATAATTTTAATTGGGGCATTTAACCAGAAGCTTCTGAGTGAACATGATACAAAGATACTTGGAAATCCATTGAAGTACTATTTACAACATCTAATTTATGGAATCAAACTCTTTATCTACAAACAGAGGAATGTCTAAGAAAAATTTGATTCACAATAGGATTTTATTCCACCATAAAGAACAATAATTGTCCTTTGAAGTAAAATTAATCAAACCCCCAATTATCATATTAGGATAGTCAAGTCAGACTCAAAAAGTGAACTATCACATATTTTCTTTCATTTGTATATCCTACATTTTATAGAGACATAAAATCATGTGTGCACACATGACTTAAAATCACAAGAAAAACTGACAGAGGATATTGGGGGTAGAGAGGAAAAGGGAAAGGAATGAGAGAACATGGTCAAAGAACAATATATACCTTCATTAAATTGTCCTTATTAAACTCAGTATTATATATAACTAATAAAATGAATAGCTACCACTCCAAGTACGTGAGATATGCATACTGTGTTCAGCTTCCATTACCTCTACTTTCATTTCCCTAGAAAAGTTTTCTGAATTTTGTTTAAATAGTTCTTTTTATAGGTTATCATGAAAGTATGTACCTGTACACAATATATCAACCCCATATAAAATAGCTATCACATATAAAAGGCAAGCCACATGTCTGATTGAGCTTTGCACCATTTCACCAGGTTTCCATTCCCCATTCACCCCAGTCTCTGATAGTCAGAATTCTTCCATGAGTTTAACCATTTTAGAACCTACATGCATATGAGGTGATCTTGTTTTCTTCCTCTGTGAGCCTAACTCATGGTAGATTTAATTAGTTTATTCATTCTAAAACACAAACATAAATGTAAAAATCACACTGTAGCCTGTAAATATATATAATTATTTTTCAATTAATTTTTTTTAAAAATCACAGAAGATAAAGAAACACTGAAAAAAATCCAAATATTATTAATTTCATTGTCTACAGACTAATAAAAAGTCCAATAATAATTAGATGAAGACAAAAGCAGGAAAGTAACTCGGATATATTCCTGGAAGATCTAGAGTAGACAGAAGACTATCAGCTCATGAATATGATAGAGGAAGAAAGAATTTATTGACTTTTAGACCACCAAAAACTTCCTGACCCCTTTGCTCATTGTTCCTCCCTCTCTAAAACTGGATTCCAAGAGTTCGGCTCAGTGCTTATCTGTGAATCTCTGCTTCTGCTTCCATCAGCTACTGGATGAAGGCTCCAGGATGGCATTTCAGGTGGTCTTCAATCTTGTTATAGGAGAAGGGCATATAAGGTAGCCTCTCCACTATAGCTTAGATTCTTAACTGGGGTCATCCTTGTGGATTCCTGGGAATTTCCCTAGTGTCAGGTTTCTCATTACCATCATGATGCTCTCTATCAAGGTATCTCTTTCCTTGCTCTCCTTCTCTGGGAGGTGGGATGGGGAGATGGTGGGGAAAGTGGAAGGATGGGAGGGAAAGGGAACAAGGATTGGTATGCAAAATAAATACTGAGATTTGCAACACTATGCCTACTTTATGTAGTGCTGGGGAGTAAATCCAGGGTTTCATGTATGCAAACTGTTGGCTAAGTTATACCTCCGGTATGTGGTTTTGGATTTTGAAAGAAGATGCATACGTAGTTGCAGTTTTGCACATAAAATTTGAGAGGGAAACATAGGAAATTTAAAATTTAGGTATTTAGGTATGACTGCTATGAGGTGCTACTATGAATCTGTCCTTGGGTCTCATATTAATGTCAATCATTTATTAAACTGTTCTTTTCTTTTTCCACTTGTGAACCTAATTTATCTAGATATTGCAATTGTTTTTACATCGACAGAAAAACAATGGGTTAACTATATAAGTTTGGATTGTTTTTCTTAACACAGTGATCGTTGGTTCAATAATTGCATAATTGAATTCTTCTTTGAGGCTGAATAAAACCCTATTATGTATTTCTACCATATTTTCCTTATGGCTAATGGCGTTTAGAAATATTTTTGACCATTTGTGTTTGTTGTTTTGAGAAATATCTATTCACCTATTTTGCCCATCTATCAAATGAGTATTTTGGTGATCTGATGTTTAATATTTTAACTAAATTATTTGCCTATTTTAGCTATTAATCCACATTAAGACATATAGCTTTTT
Source organism: Cricetulus griseus (assembly GCF_003668045.3). Lineage (NCBI taxonomy): Eukaryota > Metazoa > Chordata > Mammalia > Rodentia > Cricetidae > Cricetulus > Cricetulus griseus. The sequence goes on from NC_048604.1 coordinate 13,826,526, forward strand.
TCCATACTAGTACTGGGGAAAATTGTTGGTAGTGATTTGAGGTCTCTGTAGAGCTATTACTCTGTCTCAATAAAACTTTGCTTGCTTGTCCTGATCTATAGTTCTCACTCACTATTCTTTGTGATTATGAGACAGCAAAGTCAGAAGTCTTTAGAGGCTGCTGAGTTACAAGACAAGAGTCCCCTGAGCTAATCAGTCCAAGAGTTAAGAAAGGTTTGTCCATCACACTAAAAGTCTACTACTACATTAATATTATTATCATATTATAGAAGATGTTATTGTATTACAAATAGAAAGGCATAGTATTAGACTGATGGTACACAGCTTTCTGTCTCCCTTAAGGAGTTTTGTTGTTACTTTTACTTTGTTACTGTTTCTTCTTCTTCTTCTTCTTCTTCTTCTTCTTCTTCTTCTTCTTCTTCTTCTTCTTCTTCTTCTTCTTCTTCTTCTTTCTCTTCATCTTCTTCCTCTTCCTCCTCTTGTTTTTTTGAGACACAGTTTCTCTGTGTGTAGCCTTGGCTATCCTTGTACTTGCTCTGTAGACCAAGCTGGCCTTGAACTCACAGAGATCTTCCTGCCTCTGCTTCCCAAGTGCTGAGATTAAATGCATGCACTACCAAAGCTTGGTGCTGTTTGTTCTTTTAAGAAAAGTGGGGGCATGAAGATGGCAAAGTGGATGATGTGCTTGCCACGTTAACATGAGGATTTGGGTTTGAGTCACCAGCACTCATATAAAAAGATGTGTGTGAAATGCAATCCCTATTACCTTCTAAATGCCCTTATATAATAAATGGAGTCTTCACCCCTCAGCAAAGATAATATTCTCTTTGCAATAGACAGAGACCATTACAGAAAACCACAACCAGTCAAAATTCAGAGTTGTGGATCACAGAACCAGTGGATATATCTACAAAACACTCCCATACCTAAAGCTCAGGGATCATAGCAGAACAGGAATCAGATAGATTGTAATAGACAGAGGATCAGATCATTTGCTGACATTGGGTCTCCTAGTAATATCAGAAACTACACCCATAGTCTCACCAACACGACTGTCTAAACATGAACTGAACAAAGACAACACCAGTAGAAACGCCAAAGTGGATGGAAGAAAGTCGATGGGGCTTCAACCCTACACAAAGAACTACAGGTAACTAGGGAATGCTAAGAGTGGGAGAAATGAAGGCTTACCCAGGGAAGAGCTCACCAGTTGTTATCCAATATGAAATGGTCAGACCTGAAAACATACTCAGACAAATAATTTTATACAGATCTCAAATGGTGAATTGGTATGTTTATGAATACACAGGCTTAGGCACCTGTGTGCGCGCGCACGCGCACACACACACACACACACACACACACACACACACACACACACACACAGAGTAACACTTAATAAAAATAGGAGTCCATGAATTTGAAATGGAGCAGAAATGAGAAGTATGCAGTAGGGTTTTGATGCAAGAAAGGAAAGGGGGAAATATAATTGCAAGAAATAAAAGAAGTAATGTTTAAAAACTAAAACAGATAGGTGTGGTAGCACATCATCTCTAATATTTGCACTGGGAGGCAGAGACAGGAGGGTCCCTGAAGCTCACAAACCAATCTGTGAGCTCCAGGTTCAGTGAGAAAGTTTGTCTTAAAAACCAAGATGGAGGGACTAAAGTAGGCACAGTGGTTAAGAGCACTGGCTGCTCTTCCAGAGGACAGGGGTTCTATACCCAGGACACATATGCAGGTTCACAACTATCTATTTGTCCAGTTCCAAGGGTTCAATGCTCCCTTCTGGCCTTTGACATCATCAGGCATGCACATGGAACACAGACATGCATGGAGTAAAACAACCAGACACATTTAAATGATAAAAAATATAACTAGATTGTAATAGAGGAAAGACACCTGATGATAATCTCTGACCTCCACATACACACTCACACATATATGCACATACACATGCATGTTCTCACACACACATGCATATGAATATGTCACACACACAATGATAGTATGCCTATATTATACAAAGCAATAGGCTTATGAATTATTTCTAAGTATGTTGTGTCGTAGACCTCAACTTAAATCCAGTCACACTGAACCTCTTAGAAAAGAAAGTAGGTGGTACCCTCGAAGGAATTGGCACAGGAGACTGCTTCCTGAACATCACACCAGTAGCACGGACATTGAGATCAACAATTAATAAATGAGACCTCCTGAAACTAAGAAGATTCTGTAAGGCAAAGGACACAGTCAGCAAGACAAAATGGCAGACCAGAGAATGGGAAAAGATATTAATCAGCCTCACATCTGACAGAGGGTTGATTTCCACAATATAAAAAGAACTCCAGAAGATAGTCACCAAAACACCAAATAATCCAATTAAAAAATGGGGTATAGAAGTAAATAGAGAATTCTCAATAGAGGAATCTAAAATGGCTGAAAGACACATAAGAAAGTGTTCAACATCCTTAGCCATCAGGGAAATACAAATCAAAACAACTCTGAGATACCATCTTATTCCTGTCAGAATGGCTAAAATAAAAAACACCAATGACAGCTTATGCTGGAGAGGATGTGGAGAAAGGGGAACAATCCTCCACTGCTGGTGGGAGTGGCAACTCATACAGCCACTTTGGAAATCAGTATGGCGGTTCCTCAGGAAAATGGGAATCAGTCTACCACAAGATCCAGCAATTCCACTCTTAGGCATACACCCAAAAGATGCACATTTATACAACAAGGACATCTGTTCAACCATGTCAATAGCAGCATTATTTGTAATACCAGAAACTGGAAGCAACCTAGGTGCCCCTAAACTGAAGAATGGATAGAGAAAATATGGTACATTTACACAATGGAGTAATATTCAGCAGAAAAAAAAAAACAATGGAATTGTGAAATTTTCAGGCAAATAGATGGAACTAGAAGAAACCATCCTGAGTGAAGTAACGCAATCACAAAAACACAAAATGGTATGCACTCACTCATATATGGATTTTAAACCTAGAGCAATGAAGTAACAGCCTACAATCCACACGTCCAGAGAAGCTAGTAAACAAGGAGGACCCTAAGAGAGACATACATGGTCCCCTGGAGAAGGGGAAAGGACAAGATCTCCTGAGCAAATTGGGAGCATGGGGGAGGGGAGAAGGGGTTAGAAGAAAGAGAAGGAGAGAAGAGGGGAGAGGAGGACCTGAGTGAGCAGGAAGATCTAGTCAGGGGAAGAATAGAGGAGAGCAAGATAAGAGATACCATAATAGAGGGAGCCAGTATAGGTTTAAAGAGAAATCTGGCACTAGGGAGATTTCCAGAGATTTACAAGGATGACACCAACTAACAATCTAAGCAATAGTCGAGAGGCTACCTCAAATGGTCTTCTCTGATAATGAGATTGATGACTACCTTATATGCCATCCTAGAGCCTTCATCCAGTAGCTGATGGAAGCAGAAGCAGACACCCACAGCTAAACACTGAGCTGAACTGAAATCCAGCTGCAGAGAGGGAGGAGTGATGAGCAAAGGGGTCAAGACCAGGCTGATGAGACCCACAGAAACAGCTGACCTGAACAAAGGGGAGCTCATGGACCCTAGACTGGTATCCCAGAAACCAGCATAGGACTGTTCCAGACCCCCTGAAAGAGGAGGTCAGTTTGGAGGTCTGTGCAATCTATGGGGCCTCTGATAGCGGATCAGTATTTATGGCTAGTATACAAATGGACTTTTGGATCCCACTCCACATAGAGGGATACTCTCTCAGCCTAGACACACTGGGGAGGGCCTAGGCCCTGCTCCAAATGATATGACAGACATTGAAGATCCCCCCATGGAAGGCCTCACCTTCCCTAGGGAGGAGAAAAAGGATGAGATAGGGCGTAAGTGGGGGGCAGGCAAGGAGGGGAGGGATAAGGAACTGGGATTGACATGTAAAAGAAGCTTGTTTCTCATTTAAATAGAAAAGAATGATTTTAAATGATTTCATTTATGCATACATGCACATCTCTATGTGGGTATGTGTATGTGAATGCAGGTGCCTGAATAGGCCAGCAGAAGGTATCAGATTCACTGGAGCTGTAGTCACAGACAATTGAGAACTACCCTATGTGGGTGCTGGAAATGGAACTCAGGTCTTCTGCAGGAGCAGTATACTCTTGACTGCCATAGATACTGTGACAGTTAATACTGATTGTAAACTTGACAGAATCTAAGGTCACTTAGAAGAAAACCTCTGGGTGTGTCAGCAAGAGACTGCCTTTTTTAAAATGGTAGAAAGCAAGAAGAAGAGATTTGTCTAGAATGGACACATTGATAACAGGGGCAAAGAGACCTAGTGAACCCCCAAGTCTATCTTCCTGTAAGACCTCCTAAATGTGGGTGATATTATTCCTCATGAGTCTTACAAGACATAAAAAGGAGAAAGGAGAACTGGCACTCACTTCTTTTTGCTTCCTGACTATGGATTCAATTAGACCATGGTTTTCTACCATGATAGACTTTTATTTCTACTACCATGCTTTTCCTACCATGATAGACTATATCTTCGAACTGTGATCCAATAAAAACCCTTCCACCTTTAAGTATTTTCTTTTCTGGTATTTTGTCTGAGCAATAAATAAAGCAACTAATACAGAGTCCTTTGGACATATAACCAGGAGTGGGATAGCTGGATTTTATGGACACTATTTTTAGGGATTAAGGAACATACAAACTGATTTACATAGTGACTGTACCTGCTTATGCTTTCACCAACAGTGGATAAGCATTCTCTTTTTCGGAACATTTGTTGTCATTAATTTTCATGATGAGAGTCATTTTAACTAGGGTAATTTTTGACTTCTATGTCTCATAAGTTTAAGGATTTTGGATACTTCCTCAAATATGTATTGGTCATTTGTATTTATTCTTTTGAGAACTGTTCCTTCCATTCACTAGCCCATTTGTTGATTGATTGGTTAATTTGTTCTTTGAGGTGTTTCATTTTTAAGTTCCTTATATATATTTTAGATATTACCCCTCTGCCCAATGAACAAGTGACGAAGATTGTCTTCCATTCTGTAGGCTGTCTCTTCACTTGATTAATGCTTCCCTTTGCTCTGCAGAAGCTTTTAAAATTCATGGAATCTCATTTGTCACTGTTGGGTTATTTCCTGCACTGTTGGAACCCTTTTAAAGTTCTTGCTATGCCTATACCTGGAAACTTCTTACTATGTTTTCCTATAGCACTTTCAAAGATTCAGGTCTTATTATTAAGGTCTTCGATTGATTTTGACTTGATTTTATATGCAGGGTGAGAAATGTGATTTAACATCATTGTTCTACATGTGGATATCCAGTTTTCCTAGCACCATTTTTGAAGAGGGTGTCCTTCTCTCCAATGTATGGTTTTGACACTGTTTTTTTTTTTTTTTTTTTTTTTTGAAGTTCAGTGACTATAGCCATGCAGGACTGTTTCTGGGTCTTCTCACAGCTTTCAATGCACATAGACTTTCTCTGACTCACAACCTTCCTGCCTTTATCTCTTGATTGCTGATATCATAGGCATGCATGGTGGTTTGAAAAACAAACATCCCCCAACGAGAGCTAGGAGATATTGCCTTGTTAGAGTAGGTATGGCCTTGATGGAAGAAGTGTGTTCCTGTGTGGATGGGCTTTGAGGTCTCTTAAGCTCAAGCTATTCCCAGTTTCAGATCTTTCTTGTCTGTGGATTGTAGGGGAAGCTGTAGCCACGCCTACTTAGGGGCTGGCTACAGGTGTGCCTGACCACACTTGTGAGGGCATAGTCAGAGTGACGTAGTGTGACTGTGACTGCGTTTGCGCTTTCAGTTTCTCTTTGGGGGCTTGCATACAGACTGCTGCTATGCCGGCTGGCTAGGTCGCTCTGTAAGTAAGGCTTTTCCCTATTAAATACCCTTATATTTCTACCTGACTCCGTATTGGTAATTTCCACTATAGTGGACCAAGATGTGGAACTCAGCTCCTTCTCCAACACATCTGCCTAAATGCTTCCATGCCCCACCATGATGACAATGGAATAAACCACTGAAACTATAAGCCACCCCGATTAAATGTTTTCCTTTATAAGAGTTGCTGTGGTCATGGTATCTCTTCACAGCAACAAAAACCCTAACTATGACAGCATGTGTCACAGCACGAAGTATTCACATTTATTTGAATGCTTTCTTTTCTGGAGAGTTAGAGAATTGGGGACAATATTTAGCATCACTTTTTGCTGACTTTAAGGATTTGGCCTCACTGATGCCAGAAACCTCACTATTTGCAAACATTACATTAAATGAAATAATGCTGAATGCTGCTGTGGTTTTTCTCAACTGGGCATATGGCATATTGGGGCTGGAGAGATTGCTCAGTGGTTAAGATCACTGGCTGCTCTCCCAGAAGACCCAGGGTACATCATCAGCATCTATATGGCACCTTACATCTGTCTGTAGCTTCAGTTCCAGGTGGATCTGATGCCCTCACCTGGCCTCTATGGTCACTACTCATATGTGGTATATGGGGAAAACACCCACACACATAAAATAAAATACTTTTAATGTTGTATATCAAACAAAGAAAATAAACACCATGGTTCCAGTAGGATTGCTAATGCAAACAATGCTCAAAGATTTATTCATCATTCACTTCACACTTCCTCCTTACAGAATTCAGATTGCAAAGTTGGGACTTTGTTCATCGACACATAATATTAAAACATTTTCCTAGAGTATCTTATAGCTAGATGTTGCTATGTGAACTTGTTCTGGGATATAGAATTTAAGCAAAACTCCTAACTACTCATTTCAGATGGATAACTATCTGTTGCTAAATAGCAAATATAAAACTAGCCAATAATTTTTGATAATTTAAAAGATTTCTGAACTTACCCTGCAGTCCTTTCTCTCTTCTCCAAGATGTTTAGTTGACATACTTCACATTTTGGGTCCTTATCCTCCAATATGAGTAACAGACCCATAAGCTAGGTATGGTGGTGCTCACCTTTAATCCTAGTTCCCAGGAGGCAGAGGCAGATGGATCTCTGTGAGTTTGAGGCCAGAGAGAGTGATGGGGCAGTCAAGGCTACATAGGGAGACCATGTCTCAAAAGAAAAAAGAGAGGAAAGAAAGAAGGAGGGAGAGAGGGAGAGAGGGAGAGAGGTAAAGAACCAGATGATGTTTATTTTCTGTTTCTTGAGTACTATGCTAAGTGAGCAGCCAGCCTCTGGCTCCTGTCACCATGCCATCCCTGCCTGATGCCATGTTTTCTGCACCATGATTGACTGTATCATTTAGGAATTACAAGCCAAAATAAATCCTTTCTTCCTTAAATTGTCTCTGTCAGGCATTTTATCACAGCCCACAGAAAAGTAACTAAGACACCAACATGTCTCCATTTAATTAATGGTCTGGTCCCTGAAGAAAGTGAATTAGATTGTGTTTAGCTTAATGCCCAGTGATAGTGCCAAATAGCATAAGTTTATTTGAGGAGAATAATATGGTGACCATGATTAGGAAAATTCTTTATTTTGTATTATAGTAAAGGTGAATTGAAAAAGAATCAGTTCTCAAGGATGAACAGCATACATTTACAGGTTATTTTCCTGTTTTCAGTGTCTACATGAAATTTCTCATCTGCTATAAAGCAGTCTTAAGAAATCTAAATGGTCTGCACATTCTATAGAATAGCATGTTGTCAGGTTTCATACTTTAAATCAATGACTTGCATGAATTGAGACACATGAGAAATAGCAAGTTAGCATGCAGACAACTGGATCAGAAGTGGAATATGAATTCTAAAAGATTCACTCTTTTCCAAATAAGCATAAGTTTTCATGTCCAGATGTCAAAAGTGTGCTAGGACCATTCCACTGGGGAAAAGGCAGGTTGTTATACTTTCTCCTCTGCACAACGAAGGAGGAACTCTTCACGAAGGCCCCTTTAGGATAAACAGGGAGAATGTTTGATGAGTTGGAATATTTTTCCTGTCCACATGCAAGGTTTTATAGTTTGGTTTCTGTTACTGTGATAAAATACTTGACCAAATAAACATCAAAGAAGAAAGGATTTAAACTTAAACTTAACCTTCCTGGTTATAGTGGATCAGTGCAGGGAAACTGGGGAGGAAGGAATTTGAAATAGCTGGCCCTATCTTATCCAAAGTTAGCTACAGAGACAAAGGAATGCACCCATGCTGCCTGCCTTGTTCTCATCTAGCTTTCTCTTGTCTTACACTGCTTGGGGACCAGCTTATAAAATAATGCTGCCAATATTCAGTAGGGAAAGGGTACTGTTTGGAAGTCAAGACAGAAAACTATGTATTACCATGAAGGTAATTTTTAAAAAATCTAGAATTGTGATATTATCAAACAGTTCAACAAGGAGAGATAAAGTAAGCACATGACAAGATAAAGAACTATACAGCCTACAATGACAGCTTCTAGATTCAAGGCTTCCCTATGCAGTACTTAGGGAATAATACTTTTTTAGCAAGAGACTGAATATATTTGCCTTTGAACAATGATCCTCAAAATGGAGCCCAAGAGCAAAAGCATCATCTGGGAACTGCCAGGTGTAGAAATGCCCTGCTAATTCAGAAGCTTTGGGAGTTTTAATAACTGCTCCTGTCAACTTGGATGTCCTCTAAATTCTGAGAAATTTTGATCTAGGATTGGCTTCCAAAAAGAAAAAAAAATGGGTTGGTGAAGATGGAAGGGAATACAGATAGCCTATGTCGGAGCAATTAAACTCTTGGGAAGATTCAGCTGAGAGATTATGTGAGCACTGGAGAGGCAACACTTGAAAATAAAATCAGGCAATCCTTTTCACTATTGCCCTTCCTGTAACTCTTACTGACTCCAGCCTCATTTTCTCACTAGCTCCTCTTGTAAATTTCTCATAAAGCATAGTAACTACCACTGAAAAGAACACACACCAGACTTCATCCTGCTTGCCAACTGTCCAAAGAACTTGAGGATGGCATATATTGTGTCTGCATCTGCTCTCATAACCTACGACCCTTTGGAAAACTTTGTTTATGGCACTTAACCTTTATATAGGCTACTGTCTATGCTTGGAGGCCAGGTTACTCAGCCCAAGCTGCCACAACAAAAATACTTTAGGCTGGAGGGCTTAACAATAGAATCTTATTTTCTAACAGCTGTGGATAGTGGAAATTCAACTCCAGGGTACTAGCATGAATGGCCTTCTGGCTCCAAAGATAGACATTTTCTCCCTGTGTATTAACCCCAGATGAGAAAATAGTGATCCTTACTCCTCCTCTGAGAGATTTGCTAGTTCTTCTAGATCACAGCTCTATCTCTAAGAATTCATCCAGTGAATCATTTGCTTAAGGAGTCCTTTATCTAAACATATGTACATAGGAGTTAGGGCTAAGACAGATGTATTAGGAAGAGATGAAATATAATTCATTTTCAGAGATGTCATCCCTTTACTCCTTAATTTGGCACATTCCCATTCTCCCTTCAAATTCAGACTTCCTATCTCTCTGCTTTACAAACTGTATGTTGCCATCCTGTCCTTAATAATAGGAAAGAATTAGACTTCAGCTCTGTGGGAAATGTTGTTAATGAGAACAATTGGCATTTCCTAATGGGTTGATGTATAAACAAATCTATTGCATAGCAAAGTTCATTATCAAGAACTTTGCTGAATATTCAAGAGCTAATTCTAAAAAAGAGTTTGGTACCCTTAATTTAATTTAAAAAATAATCCAAATAGAGCTTAGAAATTGTCAAGGAGATTTATTTCACAGTGACAATTTAAGTTTTTCCCAAGAAATTACCCCACTTTAAACTATAGACTTAGGGTGATAATTATGTGTCAACATAGGTTCATGGATTCTAATAAATGTACCATGTGGGTGGCAGCAGGGTATATGTGGGTAATATGTCCTGTGGAGACAGGTTGTGTGAGAACTCTATACTTCTCACTCATTTTTGTTTGAGCTTTCTTTGTAAAATAAAGTTTGCTGATTAATTCAAAAATAGTTCAAGCCAATGTGGTGCAACAAAAAAAAATGGTTAAGGTGTTAGAGACAACCTGTACCTTTAAAAGAACATGGTTCTAAGATTCCCCATGGAAGGCCTCGACCTCCCTGGGGAGCAGAACAGGGTTGGGATGGGGACTGGTGGGGGGGCAGGGGAGGAGAGGAGGGAGAGGGAACTGGGATTGTCATGTAAAAAATCTTCTTTCTAATTCAAATTAAAAAATGGAAAAATTTGAATTTGAAAAAAAAGAACATGGTTCTAAGAAATGGTCCAACTGCTGATGTTCTACTATGCCACTTTTCAAACAGGTTTCAGTGGCTTAGGCACACAAACAGGACAAGGGACTCCTAAAGTGGCCACTGCAATATCCTGGATGAGAAATACAAGGTTATTCTTGGGGCAAGAGTACAATGGCAATGCCTAGAATTGAGTCCAATACAGAGTTTTTGGAGCCCATTAAGGTTTGATTCCTTAGTGGGCTTGCCATTACACAATTCCAGAAGGAAACCCCAGGGGAAACTCCAAGGACTCTGCTCTATGTATTAAAATGGGTATTTGTGTGGCATGACTTGGCATAATCTGCTGTGAACCATTTTCACATAGAAGTATGTGGGATGTTAAGGTCCTGTTGTCCACTTCTATAAACTATGCTTATTGTGTTTCCATGGTGACAACACCTCTGCAGCTGCTGCTATTTCAAAGTAATTGGTTGAGACACTGCATTGCAATTGCAGGGTGTCTAAAATCTGTCCTGTACTTGCTTCCTAAAGGTAATTCCTGCTCCTTTAGCATTCATTCTAGCTATAAAGAATCCCAGAGCTTCATTTCCTTAACGAAACAGAAGCAACATAATTGGTTTCCAAGAAGAAAGTTGTTTGGCGTGCTTTAGGGCCTTTCAGCCAATTGGCTGATTATCCTCAAATTGCAGCCAATCCTATAAATATTTTTAACTTTAATTTTTGTACCAATTTCTTGCTGAATTGAGTTTTGCTCAAAATCGTGTCTTTTTGCACTGACTTTGCTGCCTTAGTAGATTACTTTAGAATCAAGCTGATAAAAGGCTCATTAATGAGACTTATCAGCCACTGTTTACACTGTACAATGTTCCTTAAACAACAAGCAAACAAAAAGAAATCCTGGGTCACACCAAGCATTAACATCACACATGTTCATGTTAAGAAATTTTAAAACCCCTATGAATAGGGTTAGCAATATTGACTAGAAAACTACATGTAGACTATTATAATGAGGAATAAGGTATACGTAATAAGAGTGCCTCTTTCTCCACCACTCATTGAGTCACTGAGGACAGCATTGTTTACTCCCCTGAGTCTATTACTCCATTGCTAAACAGTATTTGTCTCACCAGGAAATTTTGTAATACATTTCAATACATATATGTAGATGCAAAGCATTTTTACAATCCTTACCCCATACAGTCATCTGTTCATTCTTTCAACTACCTAACATGTGAATGGATTTCTGATAGATTCTGGGGACATAGGAGGCCTACCATAACAAACTTTGACTCACGTGTAAGAGGCACATCAGAAACCAAACAGTTAAAGTTTAGTTGATGTTATGGAGGTCTCAAGTTAAGTATAGGATCTAAGATACTGTGAAATCTTTACAAAGTCTCAACAAGACAGCCAGAGAAGCAATGACCTCCCAATGTCATGCATAAAAAAATAAAGGCCAATTCATATAGTGACTTTTCTAATGCCACACAGCTAGTTGATGGTTGCTTAAGAACTTAAAACACAATGCCTCTGATGCCTAAGTTTAATATTCTTTCCAATTCAGAACCTGTCTCGAGCTCTCCAAGGCAATCAAAATGAATAATATATCTTGGCAATATGTTGCCAATGTCAAACACAGTCTTAAACAGTCAATAATTCTATTGTAAGGTTTACAAAAGAGCTGGAAAAGTTGAAAGCCTGAGGAGACACTGTGCATATACTGAAATAAAGAGCAAAATACCATAATAAACTATCACATTGGATAGAGATTTGGTGATCTCTGGTGACTGTAGCATGGATGGCTGAAAAGAAATTAGGATTGCTCAGTGATGTTAAAGGGTAAACCTACAACAATGTGTTTACTGCTCCAGAGAATCTTACATAAATGCTTGAGGTTACCGACCCAGTCAAACGCACATAATTAGACACAAAATGGTTTACATGCAGATGTATCTAGGGGAACAATAAATGGGGGAAAAAAGAGATTCAGGCATGGATACACCATCATTTCTTCTACAGTCACGAACTCCTGCTTCCAGAAGTGAGCTGTGCTTTGAACTAGAAAAACAGAAGGCTTGGCAGGGGGAGGAAAGTTCTTGTATTCAAGTGGACAGAATGACCCTGAAGTGACTGGTGCTTTTGCATGAAATGTCACTGGTAATTATTTTTTGGAATTTAGTGGCACATAGACAAAATAGCACTCTAGCTAATCCTTAGACGAAGAACAGAGACCCAGTTTCAGTCACACTTAACAAGAAGGTTTAATGCAGTTCTCCATTTTTAAAACAACCAATGTCCATCCATCTTTTTCTCACTCTCGCCATCATCATCAACACTGTCATCAGCACTAACATCATCAAACCATTATTTTAGGCCCTTTCTAATTTACATAACAGCTCACAAAAAATGTGCTAGTCTCATAGAGGTCAAGCAATTTCAAAATTATTTAGCAAGTCAATGTGGTATTCTAGCTCTTAGAATGCCCAATATAATGACCAATTCTGAGATTGCACCAGATCCTAAATACATGGCATTTTGATTGCATCTTCTCAAAGAAAGTTTAGAGTTGATTGCATCTTCTTGAAGAAAGTTTAGAGACGTGCTTTTATTTCATTAGCAACACATTTCCCAGTCATCTCTTAGGGCTGGCTGCTTCTGAAAAGATTTCCACAGATGGCTAACCCCATCTATTTCATTTTCAATTCTTATCCTAATCAGAATGACACTCTCTGTCCTTGTCCCCTGGCTTTTGAGACTTCCCCTGTAAGGAAACTGGTAGCCTTCTATTCCTAACTAACTTGCCAACAAATGGAAGGTAGTGAAATTATTTTAATGAAGAAGCCTAAGAATGACCCCATTTTACCTTTTTGTCACATGCTGCTTTCCTTAACAATGTAGCCCTCCTGGTGACTCAGAAGGAACAATTTAGGCTCTCTAATCTTTTTCCTGCTCCACTGACCACAATGAATAATTTCCAGCTCTTTCTTTTAGGGTTTCTCTTCAACTATTCACAAACAAATCTCTTGTCCACTTACCAACTGTCTTCTCAGCTGCATAGTTCAAATCAAAGTCCTGGTCATGGCAAGAAACTGGTTTCCTAGAAAAGCTAAATTAGTCCTGATATAGGGCCTCTATCTTGCACTGCATAAGGTCAGGCTATATCATTTTTATAGATTGTCACAATATGTTCTTGTTATGTGTTGTCAGCCTATAGGCTATTCTGCCAGAGTCTGACCTCAAGGCTTATGTTCATATTTATTTGTATCAGCCAGAGCAGGGAGAGGGCTAGAGATTCAGGCGAAAGCTGAGCAGCTCCTCTAGCTCTGTCAGTTTAGAAGTCAAGGAACAGCCAGAACTAATCATTACATTTCAGTCAGGACTTTCAGGTGATGATCAATTCCCTTGTGTGGAGACTTTTCCTTATTTGGATTCTGCCTGATGAGAGGTAATATTTTCCTCTCCTTACATTAAAGAATAACGGAAACAACAACTTGTATCACTGCACCAGCAATCAGTGTGTCTAGCCAGGAATAAAACACAAGAGACTTCATTCACTTTACTAGAGTGTGCTGTGGGAACATGGTGTGATGCATTGTTAAGAAAGCCACAGGATGGTTTGAAGAGAGTGAAGTAAATACAAGAAGGAAGTTGATTTGGTTGGCCTTTTACAGATGGTCACACATTCATACTTTTTTGATCCATTTGGAGCTGAGCTGTTAACATGACTTGAAAAAATTGAGGAGAAAAAGTTGCAAGCCAGAGGGTATAGGGGGCTGTGTGAAATAAGATATGAATTACCTTGGCATCTCAGATGGAGTAGGGCAGTACCACGTATTGACTACAGGCTAGATAAGAACTTGAAACTGTGAAAGGAGGAAGCTGAATGTGAAGTGTGTGTGTGTGTGTGTGTGTGTGTGTGTGTGTGTGTGTGTGTGTGTGCGTGTGTGTGTGTGTTGGGAGCCTTCAGAACAGGTGTCATTCTTGAGCAGCGGCTGTGTACAAGGTACCACAGCCTTGATGTTTCTAATTTCATCAAAACCACCTGTTAGGTTGGCACACTGATCACCATTTTGTAGATGAACAAACTGAAGCTTGGCAATGTTAAGCACTTGTTCCTGGTCATGAACAAGTGTGACTTAGAAAATAAGGAGTCCGATGGATGTCTGATGAGCTCTGCAGCGGCCTCTGTTTGTCTAGAGAACTTTCAACTGTACCACAGATGATAATTCTTTTTCATTCTGGATGTCCTAAGACTAAGTTATTTTAAGTCCACATTTTTCTAGCTGTTTAATACTTGGTTATAGATACACATACACACAAACTCAAAAGTCCTGAGTTTCATACAGCTTTGCCTTCAGAAGCTTTAATCTTTCTAGCCAGAGACTGGAATTGATGGTCCTTACCAAAAACAATGGGTGAGAATTGGAGATAGTGTAAAACATTGGCTCTTTCCTCTCAAAGTGGTGCCCAACAGAATGAAAATACATGTCAGAAACACTGAGATAAGGACAATCCTTCCTTAAAGCATTAAATGGCTTATCCAAATATTCCCCCTGGATGAATAGCCTGACTCTAACTTTCTGCTACTGTTTTGATCCTCACTGGGGTACTGCTGCCTAGGGTATCACTGCAAACTTCCCATATCAAAGGAGGCCCTGTGAACCCTGTGTTCCAGGAAGGTGTAGTTGCTGCTTTCAGGTTCTCTTCCTGAAGCACATTTTCCATCTGCAAGGCCATGCCTCTGGGGATACATCAGTATAGATGTGTTGTCGCTGTGTGTCCATCAACAATAGCCTTCATTGGCTGTAGCAGTTCTGCTCATAAATTAGGCTGCAATTGCTTTACTTGATACCGCAGTGAAGACAGTGAAAACAGTCAACTGGATCCGATTTCCTCCGGCTTCACACAGGCTTGGCTGGGTCGACTAGGCTCTTCTTTTAACAGAGATGTGAATCGTCTACCCTCATCTTTCTGCTCATCTAATTACTTCACCAGACATTAATCTAGGACCTAGTATGTGTTTGTTTTGGCACTGCATTCAACACTGGCTACACAAATATAAGACATCATTTCTCTCTTCAAAAATTATTTTTTCCATTTCCATATGAGTGTGTACATTTGTTTGTATGTGGGTGGGTGCATGGCTGCATACACACATACAGATGTCCACATATATGTGTGCACATGCTTGTCAAGTCCCAAGGATGATGCTAGATACCACCCTCAATTGCTCTTCCACCTTTATTCATTGAAGCAGGGTATCTCAGTCAACCCCAGAACTCACTGATATGGCTAGTTTTGCTAGGCCAGCTTCTTCCAGGGATCCCCTGTCTCTGATCTCCAGGGCCAAAATTATAGGCAAGATACTATACCTACCCACAATTTACACGGGTTCTGGGGATCACAAACTCTGTTCCTCCCACTTCTTGCATGGCAAGCACATTAAGCATTGAGCCATCTCCCCAGCCCAAGGACTGAAAATTTAATAAAAGAAGATGGGCGAATGCCCAGGAAACTGATAAAATGTCATGAGTGATATCAAAAAGACACAGTAGCCAAACTTAAATAGCTGCTTGTGAGTAACAGTTGAAAATGAAGGTAAGAAAGTAAACTGAAACAGTATTGGAGTATAATTCAAAGTAAAAAATAAAAACCTATGAGCCCACACTGATATAAGCAACCAAGTAAATAAATGGAGAGAAAAGACAAATTATCTTCATTACAAACATGGCATCCATGAGGGGAAAAAGAAAATCACTACAGGAACACTAAAATGATAAATGCCGCACATAAGATTTGAAGGAGGAATTGGATGTAGCCTACGTATTCACCCAGACATTTATTAGTTCCCCTGGTGGTTTAACAAACACCCAGGAATTCTTGGTTATTCCATCTAAGAAGTAGAATGTCATTCTTCTCTTCAGCGTGGGCTGGATGTAGTAACTCCTACAAAATATGATATTGAAAAGGAAAAACAATAACCTTTCAGTAGAAAAAATATGGCATTCTTAGAAACACCTGACCAGTATTCCTCAAAAACATCCAAGTTAAAAGATCAAGGGAAAACCAAAACCTGCTGCAAATTGGAGGAGACATGACAGCCAAATGGGATGATTGACTGTCTTGGATCAGTGCCAAGAACAAAAGAGGATATCAGTGGGAAAACTGGTGAAATCCAAACAAATCTGGAACTCGTGTTCTAGGATTCAAACTTTTGCTAAATTCTTTGTCTTCAGGAACTTACAATGATGTTAAAATGATGTTTGCTGAAGCATAGTGTTGTGCTCATAAGTGATATCTGTTATTGCCATTGTAACTCTTCTTTGAATGACAAAAGTACTGTGCATGTTTAAAGATGCCTAGCATGGAAAGACAGAGACAGCTGAGTCTATAATCCTTCTGGAAACCCTGGGATCCATGGAAAAGCAAGGTATGGTACTGCATGCTTGTAATCCAATGCTGGAGAGGTGAGGACCACAGGATCCCTTAGATTGACTAGCCATCCAGCCATGCCTCCTCCATAAGCTCCATATTCCTGTGAGGGATTCTCTTTCAAAAACAATATAGAAATCTTTTCTGAGGCTGACTTCTAGCCCCTACATACATGCACATGGACATAATGTGTATGTAGGTATACATACACATTAACATACATGCACATGTACAAACACACAAATTAAATGCATCAATAAATATTTTTAAAGATGAATTTAAATTTTATCCAGGGTGTGGCCAAACGGAAGAGGACTGGCTTAGCATATACAAAGGCCTTACTTCACATTCCTGGAAATACAAAATAAAACTTTTAAAACGTTATAGACTTGTGAAAAATAAAAAATAGTCTTTGACTGTTCCTGGAGAGCTTTTCAAAGGCAGTAGACATGTGTGGAGCCCTAAAAACAAAGCAGGTTGACCAGGTAAACAAGAAGACAGAAGTCACTCTAGAAAGGCCCCTTCAGGTACAGTGATCCCTTTGGGAAAAGTCTAGGGGGACAGAATAGCCAGACAATGTAGAGCTAACAAACTATGTGCAGGACTTGAAATTTCAGTCTGCTGGATTCCTTTTCCTGGATTTTCAACACTGATTATGGTTTTTCTTCCAAAGTTAGTTTCATCCCCCCCAGGGGGGGTGTTGTATTTCTCATCTAGTTTCTACTTCTCTGTAGGGTGTTTTCCTTTCTACCTGTGTTTGCTCATGCTTGCTATCATCTGGCAAGCAAGATACTTTACATGTGTGGCAAATGAAAATGGAAAGTGCTAGCGATGAAGCTTCAGTTACAATTTGAATACTCTGTTGGGTATTGTAGCCAAGTCATGAAGTTTAACTCCTAATGCCTTCAAATGATAAGGCACTCCTCAGTGTGTTTTCTGAACTGACATTTCTGGGATAAATTTGGGTTTGGAGATATGTTGGATAAAGAGACCATAAAAAGAGTGAAGCCTAAAGGATACAACATGTTCTAGGATCTCCTGTCCCTTTGGCCTGCACCTCTCTCAGTCTCGTACCCTTGCTTGGATCCTTTTTTCCCATGGATATCTAATGAGCCATTGGCAAGGAACATAGACATCACGTAAACAAAAGAATCACATTCTATAATAGGCGAGACTAGAGCATTTACCTCCAAAGAGTCAAACAGGAAGTAATCTCCTGGGATGGAATCCTTCGATGGTGCCTTTTCCACACACCCTGAAATGGCTTCTGAGTCAGAACACCATCCATCACTCTGTAGATTTCCATCCTCTCTATAAAGGGCAGACATTATCTTACTCTCCATAAAAGAGTTGAAAATGAACAATAACATGATCATCACAGTGAGAGGATAAAACTTTAGGCCTTGAGGGTAAAAAACATAGATAACACATTGCATGATTAGGCCCACATCTGTGATAATAATTTCTACCCCACAGGGCCCAATCATGGCTTCTTTATACTGGTAACTGGAAGTTACAACTTGGAGCTAGGGGCATAAATTGAGGCTTAGCATCTCAACAGGAGAAACAAAGGTCAGAAAGTGTCAATACAGTAGTCTTAGAAAAAGCCCTGAATGTTGTTTGGGGATTTTGGCAGGACTAGTCTATAACTACTCAATCTGATTCCTATAATTCCACAGTGCATTAGACTTGGAGTTATCCTAATACTTTTATAACAGTGGATACACTAAAATGTCACAAAACCACATGGTAGGGATATTTTAACTCATTCTCAACATGTATAAATACAATACTCATAATTTCCTTCAAACCTCTTCTTCCTCCTTTTTTTCCCCAATCTTAGTGAATGAAATCTTTACCTACTTTTCCACTAAGGTTTGAAGGTAGTTAGTTATGCAGCTTTTCGACACTAACGTAAGTACCAGAGGCACAGATGCCAGAAAAATGAAGTCACTCCTAAGTGAAATAGCTTCCTTAGTCCAAAGGGATTCACAATATTCTCTTTTGGTTAAATCAACTGTTTTTTGCTAGTGAACTCTAGGGTTCAATGTAATGTTTACATAATGATTAATGAAGAGTAATAGACTTTTTATTTGTAGGGTCTTTACCCTCACTTGGTAATGAGTCTATATTAGGCAAGCTCATCACAGGGGCCAGCATATATAAAGACATGAGCACTGGCTTGGAAGGTTGGGAATCTGGAGTCTCACCTCCTGTCTATATTTGTAAACAAGGTTAGGTTCTTATCCTAGCTGCCTTCACTTACAAAGGGAAAACGAGGCCACTGTATCTTCCTTTCTGAATAAGTTTGCGTGAACGTGAGAAGAAACAAATAAAATGAATATATTAGAGGCCATGAACAATGAGGCCCTAGGTCCTCTTTGTTATCTTACATAGCTCACTCCAAACCAAGGCAGTTGTTTACCACACACAGTGTAGGGAATGTGCAAAATAGAAATGCTGTTAACTGTAGTCATTTTTCTTTAAATAAATGAGCTTAATAGTTATACAGTTCAGAATTATGCTCATGAAAATTAGTTGAGACAAAAATTAGTGCCACACAATATAGATATTCTGTAAATACCATGTAGTTAGACTTTTGTTCTTGAAAATAGATTCTTCTCTCATATAATGTATCCCAGCCACATGTTCCTGTCCCTCCACTCCTCCCAGCTCCTGTCCCTACCTCTCCTCTCACCGAGATCCATTTCCCCCAGTTTTCTCTTCAGAAAATAAGAGGCCTCCAAGTGACAACAGTCAAACAGGCAACACAAGATGCAATAAGATATGGCAAAAGTCCTTACATTGAGGCTGGACAAGGCAACCCAATATGAGGAAAAGAGTCCCAAGAGCTGACAAGAGTCAAAAACACCCGTTCCTACTGTTAGGAGGTCCACAAAAACACCAAGCTAACCGCTATAACACATATGCAGAGAACCTGATACAGACCTGTGATTTTCAACACAAATTATTTTTCAATCTTTTCTATATCCTTCTTATTTATCAACTCATGTCAATTCACATCTCCAGGACCATAACCAGCCCTGTGACCTCTTTAGATGGCTTAAGACCCAGTGTCTCTTCCAGAAGGGTAGCAACTCTTAATAATGGACATAGCAGTTGGATCAAAGAGTAGATTTCAATTTACAATTGACCTTTCAGGTATGTAATGCTTGTCCATATGCATCCATGATCACTGCTGACTGAAGCCTTTAGAACCAAATAGTTCAGGACAATATATCTTCAGCATGTTAACTTATCTTCCCTTCACTTGTATTCTGCCCAAACACAAATGTGAGACATGGTACTGTCATATCTAAAACCCTAGAATGGCTCTGAGTTTTTTCAAGGGTAATTTCCAGATTCTGTACACTAAAACAAGAGGGCCCCAATGAGTTGAGCCCCCATTGCCTTGGTTTACACAAATCTTTGTATGATTCTACTTCACACTAACACCAATAGATTAAGTATTGTGCTTCATATGCTTGCTGTTGTAGCCTTTTCTCCTGCTGAGTCCTCTATGTGACTTATACGTCTTCTCTCTTTTGTCTATATCCTATTTACTGCTAAGTTTCAGTTTGTCATTATTTGCCTTTTGACCCTCACTTCTGACATACTGTTCATCATATGGCATTTCAATATGCTATATATTATATAATGAACTATATTAAAATCATGATATATAAATGACTATAAAATTATACACACGCACACACATACACACACACCAGCCCTAGCAGTATATCTGCCATGGATTATGATATCAAGGCACAATTAATGAATAAATGAATGAATATAATTGGACAGATGGAAAATCAGAATAGTAGTGCCAAAACATACTTAATAAGTTATCTTGCCCAATTCTCTTTTTAAAATGGTAAGAAAATTTGGACTCAGAGGAAGTAAATAGCTGATGAAAGTAACATAGTTCATTAAAAATTGATTCAGGTTTAAGAACAAAATTTCTTTCTCCCTTTAGATTTTCTGTGTTCTTACACTAGTCTTGGACTTATTACCTCTTAAATATCCAAACCACATATACAGGTACTTCTCTTGAGAGAATTTCATTTTATAAATCTCTAGTTAAATGCCTTTCTTCCCTATTTCCTGGCAAGTGCCATCTGTCAACTGGTATTTTATGTGAATGGAATAACAGAAGGTTTGTGCTCTTTGCAAAGTGTTAGAAGTTAGTACTTCCCACTGTGATCCATATTTACTTGCTTAAAGAGAAATTTTTCTACATGAATAAGGGTAAAATCAAATTGGAGCTTAACTAATTTGCTTACAAACTATGGGTTAGCTGAAGGCTGTTCTGAATCCCAAGAAATCATTTTGGACATGTGACAAGATTGTCAAAAATAAGTCTATTCCCCCAAAGATAATCAGGGGCTGAAATCATTTTTAGTTTTGATTCTATTCAAGAAATTAAAGGAGAAAAACAGATAAAGCAAACTCCATAAAATTTAAATGCCTGTAGGCACACAAAGAAATAACACAAATAACACATGAAAAAAATAGAGATGCACCAAAGATTTCTATAGAGAAGAATGAATAAAGAAAATGTGATATATGTATATATTATATACACACATATATACATGTATGATGGAATTTTATTTAGCTATGAAGAATGAAACTATGCTATTTGCAAAAAAATGTATTTAACTACAGATTATTGTATTAAGTGAATTAAATTAGATTCAAGAAGACAAACATTACATGTTTTCTCTCATTTGTGGAACCCATATTTGATATAAATACAGAAACTCATGCATATACATGACATGAAAATGGAGGTGAAATTGTCTAGGTACACAAAGGAGACTTACAGAAAGGGGAGCAGAAAGGAAAAGATAGCCATAAAAGGAACATGGTCAAAGTGCATTGCTTATTTGTATGAAAATGGCTTAGGAGATCCGTTAGATGTACAATGCATATATGCCAATAAAAAAGAGGAAAATAGCCCACCTTACTGAGAAAATAGTAATATATTCAGTAGATAATTAAGTAATGGAGATGGGAAATGTATAAAAGCAAAAGGTGCTGGGGAGGATGGCTCAATGGGTGACATTGCTTGGTCTGCCAGCTTGGGGACCTGAGTCTGAATTACCAACAGCTATATAAGAGCCAGGCATGGCTCCACATGCCTGGAGCCCCAGCGCTCGGGATGGAAGTGACGAGCAGAACATGCAGATCCTGAAAGTTTGCTGGCCAGACAGCCTAGGCAAAAACTATGAGTTCTTTGTTCAGCCAAAGACTTTGACTCAAGGCAATAAGATGGAGAGTGTAGAGGAACACACCCAATATCCTGCTATAACCTCTGTATGATCATGTGCAAGGGCATACACCTACATAATCATGTGCATGTATCATACATAAATACATTACAGAAACACATACATGAAATGGTACTAGCAAAAAAGCATATGGAAAAATATTTAAAGCAATAAAAGAAATAAAAACATCAATGAGGCTTTTATAACCATTATAGCCAAAATCTTATTAAGGACAATGCTGACAAAATTGTAGTAAGTTGGCACATGTCCTATATTACTCCTGGCAGAGTAAACATTTGGATATAGGTATTTGGTAGCCTTTGGCATAGTAATCCTGTTTCTAAGAATTCAATCTCAGAAAACAATACAAAAAGAATAAGAAAATACACTATAGTCACTACAAAGACCATTCAAATACTGTGTAGAGCAGAAAATTAAGCCACCTAAATATTGAATAAAGGAAATTTAGCTAGTAAAGTATCAATGATTTAGTTATACAGTCATTATATTTGAATTTGGAAGACAATTTAAATGGCATAGAAAATATTTATGACACAAAGTAAAATGTGTGAAACAAGAATGACAAAATGCTATATAACCCTGGATATGAGAAATACATTTTGCAGGAGAATGCATTCCATTTCTCTGTCCTCATTTCTCAGGAGAGAGCATTTGTTTCATTCTCTGGAGGAAGTGGTATCAGGAAGACATTAAAAGGTCTTGTTTTTATTTCTCGTTTTTCCTCTCCTGGGGAAGATACATGACTTACCTGATTGATAAGCTACAACAACGTGTCATGGGGTACATGCAAACATCTCTTACTAGCCTTTTGAATTTGGGGGCACTTCTCTGTACCCTTGCTTTCCTACAGGTTTTGATAGGTGGTTTGGGGCCAGCTTTTTACAGGCAAGACTAGGAATGTCTCCTTTCTGTCCCTGTAACTTGTGCTCAGGACAGTCCATGTGCTTATCTGAGTAACTGCTAGTCTGCAGAACCTCCTGTCTCCCAACGCAGCTCTCCTGATGGACATTTAAGAGCAAGTAATATGAAACCCTCAATTTGGAAACCAGACCAGATCACCTCTTCCAATATAGCCTGGTAGATTATGAACAAATATTTAATGTCTCCTGACTCCTGTGTCCATATCTCAATTGCTTTCTGAAAATACAAAGTAGGAGCAATGGCCTTTTCCAATTCAGGTGTCTCTGGATCTACAGTACAACCCAGCAAAAGAAAGCACATTGGTTTATTGAAAAAACCTGTGATTATAAATCATTTCTCTTTCTTTTATTTGGCACTGTATTTATGTTGTTTAAATATGAACAGTTACAAATGCCAGGTACGAAGTACTTACCTCTCTTGCATTCAGTCCAGGTCACGTTGTATGACTGATATACACCCAGAAATCACTTCCCCAGCACATGACAAGCTTTGTATGGCACATGGGTAATATTAGTATTCAAGGGTCATCTGTTGATCTAAATGGTGCAAGATGGAGGGATGATTCAAAGTGAGGCAGTAAGACCGTAAAATTTTATCTTGGAGAAAAAAATTGACAGATATTTGGAGATGACTGGCAATGGAGAGACTATGTTCTGTTCAGCAAATAGTATAATTCCCTATTCCAGTCATAGTACCAGTATACTACTGCTTGTAGGGCAAAAGGGCCAGCCAAAGGATCACACTCTGGTCCTGAAAACAGAGCCAAAGAAACACACATTGGCCCTGAAATTAGAGTCAGTGAAAGAATCACACTTTGGCCCTGAAATCATAGTTAAAAGGTTGAAAAGCGACAGTACAAGAAACACACTTTGGCCCTGAAACCAGAGCAAAAGAAACACAAGCTGTCCCTGACCAACTGAGCACAAAACCAACCAGTCCCTAAACAGGAAAACCAACCAATCCCTGAGATTGTCCAAGCTCAGGAATTGAAATCCAATCAACTCACACACTGAAAATCTTCTCCCTGGAAAAACTCCACCCCTAAGAAGCCATATATAAGCCCCATGCATGTTCATTAGGGAGCTGCCCTTTGCCACTCTGGCAAAGGCAGCCACTCTCTTGCATTCTTCTCTCACAATAAATCTCTTGAATGAGTTTCTGATGAAGACCTTCTTTTGCCAGAGTGGAGCAGAGCAGCAATGGACATCTCTGGTGGGAAACTCTCTTAGTGGAGTGGTGCAGGCTGAGCTTTAAAGGCTCTCTGGAGTGGCAGGATTGCTACATCCTGTAGGGAGATCATCTCCCATGGGAACACAACTATAAGTAGAACCTTACTCCCTGACAGTCAGGATACCTTTCTCTTCAGAGCTGTAGGTATCCAGGATACCTTCCCTTCATAGCTGCAGGTATACAGCCTGACTCCCCAACAGTCAGAATACCTTTTCCTTCAGAGCTGGAACACTTGCATTTCTATTACACTTGATGATGTAAACCAATCAATTCTAGTTTTGTAAAAGCTTACTGAGTTGGAATATACCCAGAGGTCTGACACATGTGTCTGTGAAACTGTATCCCATCAAGAAATGGGCATGGAAGGTAAATTTTAATCTGTGTGGGTTGCTATAACAAGAACATACACTGCATGACTTAAACAACATAAATTTGTTCCATGTCTTTTGTCTGGTAAGCATTCACTTGAAGATTCTTGTCTGCTTGTAGTATCTTCAGATGCTGAGAGACAGAGATAGATAATCTTTTGGGGGTCTGAGGGATCAATTCTCATGATGCAATTATCTTCCAAAGACATCACCTCAGAATACTCTCATATTGGGAATTAAGGATTCAATTGTTAGTAGAGAGTTCTTTTGACTATAATGATACTTCTGTGATACTCATTTCAGGTTTGAATCAAATTATATCCTTAAATTTAGATCTCTGTGAAAGGGTAACTGTTCTGAAGATATACAACACATAGAAGCCATATTTTAAATAATCTTGATGTCAAGTGTTTTTAAAAAGATTAAATCAAACTTCTTCAACATCATAAACTATTGCATTTCATCCACTCTGCTAGATTCACAGCAGGTATGAATGAGTGGCAGATTCATGAATTTTGCATAAGTTAATATCTTTTCCCCAAGGCTATTTGTTTGGTTTATTTCTTTTTCATCTATTAGAGCTGTCAGAGCACAGTGATATCTGATAAGTCATGCATCTTGATGAGACACAAAAGAAACATTTAAATGCGTGTAATTATACAACATCATGCAGCCTCTTTCCTTTCCTTCCCACCAGCTCTTATCATGGCAAAAGTTTGGGGAAATTAGCACCATCAGCTCTAGAAATAATATCAACAAACAGGGTTTATGTCTGTTGACTATATTCTCCATGAAGTATGTTTTTCAGAGTTAGTGTTTATCTAATAAGTGGTACAATGTATGTATGTGTGTGTACACACACATAAAAATATGTATCACTACAAGACACATTGTAAATGCTTGCTCTTTGCTAAACTAGGAGGTCCTTTTTCACTCCTAAGGAACTAGGGGTGATGAATACAGGAATCTTCCCTTGAGGCAGGTCATCTTTTTGTCTTTGGCACACTGAGGATTCTTCACTTTTATCAAAATTGTCAGGTAAGCCTCAGGTGGCATTCAGCATTGACTTTCCTTTAAGTCAAATTCAGTTTCACTTTCTCTGTGAGTACCACATGTGACTATAGAGATGAATGGTGATAGCCAGAAACTCCATAGCTGGTGAATGCTGGAAGTCAATGTTAGCAGAAACTCCTCCAGCAACCTTCATCTTCAAATCAATAGGATTGAATCACAAAAAAATATGCCTTAGACACCCTATAGTGAAAAAAATTGACAACTACAGATCAACTCTTCAATGCTTGTTTGAAAGATGTATTCCAGGGAAAGTTTGATTTTCCTCTACGTCCATGACTATGTTACTAAACACAAAACAGAGATCAATATGTTTTGTACTCTAATCTTCAGCACTTTTCTTAACTAAGAAACTGACCTAAAGCTACTTCTCTAGAACTTTGACTCATCCTGTTTTATATTCTTCCCAGGTCTTAACATTCTATTGAAGACTCAAGGCAAAGTATTGTCCCTATGGGTTGTATATGTATCATGGAATATAAGCTGAAAGAAAAGTACAACATCTTTGATACTGATTGTTAGTAGGGAGAAATGGAATGGGTAAGGCCAAAAAGCTTGTGACAAAATCCCTATGCTTCATATAAGGGGGTCCCCTGAGGGTTAAAAATTATTATGGGGTTAAAGTACAGCAGTGCTCAACAAAAAAATTAATGAACTTCATGCAGTGTGAATATATAGAAAAGCTGAAAGTGAATTTGCCAACTTTGGTAAATAGAAAGTCATTAGTTTTTATAACAATCTAATTATTTGTATATAAACTTAATAATTTGTAAATTACATTCATTATATTCCACTAACCTCAGCATTGTTATTACATAATTTCTCATTTCCTGTTTATAGTAAAACTCCTAGAACTACCTCATAATCTTTTCTTCCCTGATTTCCGTTGTCTTCTTAAACAAGGTTTTCTCAACAATCAATCTCTCTCCTTTCTCAGAAACTTTTATGTGGCTACTTTGGTAAGCCAATTCTCAAGTTTTATATGACTTACACATAGCCTCCCCAACGTCACCTTAAAATACTTCTTTTACAAACATGATTTTATGTTATTTCTCCTGTCTCCTCTCTCACTAATTATTCTTTCTTGTATCATTTAAATCTGTTTAACATCTTAGTCTTGTAATTGATAAGTGAAAGGTTCAGGCTTTAGTGCTGATCAGCTCTACCTCTTTAAGAGACAGACCCCGCCCCTGACAACATTCGGGGAACACACAGGGACATACCATCACCACTTCACCTGCCAGGCATTGTGGCCTGCGTGAGGACTCTGGGCATGCATGGAACTTCAGTGCACATGTACAGTCTTCCCTTAAAAGTTCCAACTTCCCTGCTTCACTCTCTCTGCATCTTCTTCACTCTCTCTCACTGCCCCTGTTTTCTCTCTGCCTCTTTCTCTCAAGACCAGCCATGGCGGTCAGCCATTAACCCTGTTCTTCTTCTCTCTTAGTCTCTCTACTCTGCCAGGCCTATAATAAACTGGTTAATGTGTCTCATCTTATGTCTCATCCTGTGCTCTTCTTTATTTCTAATTTAAACAAAAGAAAACACCAAGGTTCAATCCTTGGCCCTCTCTTTATCTACACCCCCCCTTTAAAAATTGATCTTTTCCATCTCTATGACTGAAAAATCATATCTCCACAGAAAATCCCCAGATTTATCTTTTCATAGTTCACCATGTTTTATTTAAGTTCTAAATACACATTTCCAACTGTTGCTCTAACATTTTCATTTAAATACCTAACAAGAATGTCAACCTTTTCCCATGCCTGGAAGATCTTAGAACCCTTCCAATCAGGGATACACATACCTGTAACTGAAGTACACTAGAATCAGAAGATGGTGAAGCCACAAATCTGAAGCCAAACTGTCTACATTTGTAAATTCTAGGATATCCTGGACTATAATGGTGGACCTAGTTTTTAAAAATTACAGTCAACAAACAGATAAGCAAAACAAACTTAGAATCCTTCCAAACTATGCTCCCATAATCTACCCTGCCTCAGCTGATGTGACTTCAACCCTTATACTGCCTCAGCTTAAAACTTTGAAATCCCTGTCAACCCTCCCACAAATACATATATTCAATTCATCCAGAAACCACATAAGCTGTATCTCAAACTTCTGTATCAAATCTGAGCATTTCTCACCACCGTTCTGCTAGCAATCATGGTCTAAGCCAACATCATTTCATGCAATAATAATTGTAAATGCTTCCTAAGTGTTGTCTGTTTCTACTGTTGCCCAACTTACTGTCAATTCTCTGTACAACAGACAGATAATATATATATATATATATATATATTATATATATATATATATGTGTGTGTGTGTGTGTTATATATATAACATATATAAATGTGTTATATATATATATATATATATATATATATTATATATATAACATATATATATATGTGTATGTGTGTGTGTATGTACATATATATGTGTACATACACATGTGTATGTGGATATATATATATATATATATCCACCTCATTTAAACCACTGATATCTTTTCTCCAAGTTTGATATTGATTGCAGTGATAAAGACCATGACCAAAAGTGTCGCGTCCACTCTTGACCAGCAAGAACAATGCAACACCGAAGAATCTTCTTCTCACAGTTTTATTCGGGAACCTTGATTCACAGGGAGTGGCCCCAGGTCCAGGAAGATGGGGCCTGATATAGTCTACAACTACCAATCACCTAACCCC
Source organism: Cricetulus griseus (assembly GCF_003668045.3). Lineage (NCBI taxonomy): Eukaryota > Metazoa > Chordata > Mammalia > Rodentia > Cricetidae > Cricetulus > Cricetulus griseus. Next base: position 13,854,798 of record NC_048604.1, read on the forward strand.
ATGTGGCACGCCAGGATAGGTTGTCTCCAAGCAGAATTAAAAGGATACATGGCCTTTACCAAATTAGGAGTTGTTTACCACAGAGAGCACTCGCCGTCGGGCTGGCAGAAGGCGGAAACTAGCTCCACCTTTTAGGCGCAATACTCTGCAGCTCCCAACACAAAAGCAATTTGGGCAGGAAACAGTTTATTTGGCTTACACATCCCAATCATGGGCCATCATTAGGGAAGTCAGGCCAAGAACTGAAGCAGACTCCATGGAGGAATGATGCTTACTGGCTTGCTCTCCCGGGCTTGCTTGGCCTCTTTTCTTACATAACTCAGGGCCATCTGCAAAAAGGTTTCACCACCCACAGTGGGCTGGACACTCCAACATAAATCATCAACAAATAAAATACCCCACAGACTTATCTACAGGCCAATGTTATGGAGACATTTTCTCAAATGAAGTTTCCTCTTTCCAGACAATCCTAAGTACTTTGAGTTACATTGACACTGCAGATCATAGCAGAGGAGCCATCCACTCTTGAGCTCCTTGACCTGGTTTCTAGAAGTGTCTGAAATCAAGCCTCAGGCCTGGTGGCAGAGCGATGTTTCAAACACTGGGTCTGGATGCCCTAGGTGGCTAGGATGAGTCTGTTTGAGTGAAGGACCACCACATCATATTTAGAACAAACCTGAACCTTATTATGGCTTACAGTGCCTTCTAAGTCTTATTGTACCTCTAATTGCTCTTGATTTTCTCTATTTCTGTACCTCCCTCCTCACTCCGCCTATAACAGATTAAGGATATTTACTTTAGACTCTATTTTCTATCTCCATTTGCCTAGAATGTTCACCCTCTGAATCCTTAGATTTCTGGATTCCAACTAAGTCTTCACAGGACATTATAACAAAACTTTACATGTACAATCTCTTTATTCAACTCTATTCTCCCCTTTGATCATAAAATATGGACCTCTGAAAATATAGTCTATGACTTGTTTGCATACGTACTATTGCTCATCACTTCATTTAGGCTATAAACTCGATGGAATTCAGGACTTTTTCTTCTCCAGTGTGATTACTTTGGTACTTAGCACACAATAGGTATGTGATGAATACAAACAGGATGAATGATAAACATCCTATTTTACACAACTGAAAAGTATCACATGCAAAGACAATTAATGTGCCAATGTCAAGAGAAAGCTGTAAATTGAAGTCACTTCTTAAATGCACTTACTCTGGCTGAAATTGCCTATACTCATATCCATTATTAAAACAGAAATCTCTGAGGTAAAGGAACCATTTTCTAATAATATTACACCCACCAGCACTATATAGCACAAAGCAAAGCACAGCAGACCAGCTTGCAATATATTTCTAACACTACTGATAGACAAGAGTTAATATTTAGCTTTGCAATGAAAACATGATGCTAATCTCAAATTTCAACTGATAATGATGGGCTTTTCTCCTTAGACATGTCCTTTTCTGTTTACAGATGAATTGTCTGCAACTCATCTCTTCAGATTGCTCATTAACAAAGAAGCAGAGAAATGAAGTTGTCATCATTGATGCTGCCTTCTTCAAATGGAAATTAGGCTCAGATATCCAGGGTAGCACATTAAGTTGACTTTTTAAAAATAGGGACTGACAATATTAATTATTCAAGGCATAGATGTTTTTATCATTGCACATGGGTCTTTCAGTCTTTGGGTACAAGGTTATAAATCACATCTTTGCTACAAAGTAAAAATAAGTTTGCTTTAATTGTCATCTTTCATAGATTGCTCTGCCTTGCAGTACCAGATCCTTCCTTTTTTATGGGAATAATGCTCTGTAGCCCTGGGTCTGTAGGAGAGTCCATGAAATGAAAAACATACAAATAACAGCCTTATCTCTCCATCTCTATAGACTGTTGCAATTTATGATTGTTTCAGCTTCTTAATCTTTAACAATTTGCTCTTTTGTTTACAAATATACAAAGCCAGGATTTTCTGCTCCTGGAACCAACATCACTCTTTAAAGCTTCTCTGAAGCCCAAAGGCATTGTTGAATCTGTGAGTGAGAGCAAGGAATCCCGTATGTATGTAAGAAGGAACTACATAGGCAAACTCTTTAATTCTCTTATTAAAAGAGGGCAGTTAATAAATTTTTAAATCAGAAGATTAGCGTGTGTGTAGTTCCTCCTGGATTAGCTACCATTCATAATATGGAGCTAAATTCTTTATTGAATAAAGTAGAAGCATTATAAAGTCTTGACCTTTATTTTTAAAAGGAAATATCAGCCAGAAGCATAAAGTCAAATTTTATACCTTTGGAGAACTCTGGAATTATTGTTGAGTGTGCTTTCACATATTGAGTCATCCTTGGAACTCATTTGCATTTATATCGTCTAGTTCAATGTAGAACAATTAAGAGATTTAGAGTAAAGAGAGACTTTGTTTCAGTCAACTAAAGTCTATTCCTGTAGCAAAATACCTAAAATGATCAATTTTAAAAGATACAATGTTCATTTTGACACACGATGTTAGAAGCTTCAGTCTATAGCTGGATGGCTTTGTTGTTCAAGAGGCTATGGTGAAGCAATCATCATTGTGGAAGTACATAACAGAGTAAAGCAGTTACCTCATGTGTGGTGCTTTGAATAAGAATGGTCCCCATAGTCTCATATATCTGAATGCCTAGTCCTCAGTTGGTGAACTGTTCAGGAAGGATTGGGAAGTATGGCCTTATCGGAGGAAGTATAGCATTCTTGGAGTAGGTGTGTCATTAGGAGTGGGCTTTGACCTTTCAAAAGCCCACACTAGGCCCAGTCTCTCCCCCCCCCCCCCCGTCTCTCTGTCTCTCTCTCCTTCCATCCCTCCCTCTCTTCTCTCTCTTCTCTTAAACTATTGTTCCAGTGCCATGCCTGCCTGCTGTCATGCTCCCTGCCATGATTGTCATAGAATCTAACCCTCTGATACTGTAAGCCCCAAATAAACCCTTTCATATATAATTTGCATATATTATACAAGAGAGAGTTAGGTGTTTTATCAATGTTTTAGATAACTTTAAAACTTATACAAGACACACTTATACAGTATGCACTGATTCAATACATAGCATAAGTATCTACATGATATTAAAATTATTTTCAAACATTCAAGTGACTGAGTTTAGAACATGGTGATTCTTTAGACATTTTGTATAGTGCAACTCATGGCTTAAAATAACATTATATTTTCCTAATAAGAAAGAAGTTTTGATGTCCCTTTAAGATATAAAGCCAAATGGACTCAACTTCTATTTAAACTGCATTTTTAAAGAACTCCAATTGTAATATTCATCCCCGATTGCTCACATGCACTTATGGTATTCATTTTATACTAAGAGTAGTTTTATAGGCCATGGGTAATGCAACACATTCAATTTTTAACTGGCTTTTGCTTCTACTGTGGTAGTTTCATATCCAAGACTGGTTACAGACAGAAAAATAAAAATAAAACAAAGGAGACTCAGGTAGCTTACCTAAACTATAATTGGACCATAACTCAACTCATAGATGACATGTGATAGCTACCAGATGGGAGATAACCAAAAAGACCATGATTTAAAACAATTATGTTTTTAATAGTCTTAAACAGTTCATAGATGCTTAATTCTTTAAAGTTTTCTAAATTCTGAGAATCTAGAAACAAAATTGCTAACTGAAGTTCCCAGAAAAGAAGAAAAGCTACAGCTACATTAAGCATCTACAAGGCTAATTGACTGATTAAAATTTCAATGACTGTGAAGAGTTAGGTTTTCAGGTTCCAAGCCAAATTACCTTGTGCTGTCTTCCCTACATAGCCATTTTTGCCCATTTCTATGCATCATCTAATATCCTTCTGAATATTAGGCAAATAGTTTTCAAATGCACAAAAAGACTCCAAGCTTTCAACAACTCAAAAGCTTAAAATGTCATAAATGTTGCCAGTCTTATAGCAGAGATTTCCCCACTTTGGAGTTTGTTGTTGATGCTGCACCAATGCATTTGAAAAATAAATATCTTGATTTATGATTTTCTTTGTTCTGTTACTGTTAAAAAAAAAAAACCTCATGAAACTCTTACCACATTGGAACTTATTTGAGGTAACCTCTATTGGTGTTCCTATGCCACAGTCACTCATGTTTGGCTTCAGAATAAATTACTTCTTATTCCCCTTAAGGTGACAACTGTGTGTTATTTTTTGTTTATTTGGTCGGTTGCTTTGCTTTTGGTTTTTTGTTTCTTTGTTTTGGTCATTGAAAAAGTGTCTTCCTCAGTAACATCTGGTAATTTTAAGAATTTATTTTCACATATATATGGAAAAGTTGCAAATGTTTTACCAGAAAGGAAGAGATAAACAAAGCAGATATTTGTGAATTCCAATAGATGCAATCAACTCTGTCATGGTAATAAACCATAACTCTTAGCTTTGGGGTTTTTTTGTGGGGGTGATTGTTGCTTGCAAGGAAGCATCACAATTTAATGGATTCCTTTGGATGGCTATCACTGTTGTAGCTATTTAGAAGAGAAATATATTTTATATATTTTATTCACACTTTTTATTTTTTAATGTTGTGTGATACATGACACAGGAATATATAATGGATATAATACTGCCACTTCTTGGTTATGTAAATCAGAGGCTTTGAGGTCATAATTCTCTGTATTCAAATTGGAAAATGCAAGTGCTTAAGAGTCTGCTAAGCCTTTTCTATTTGGGTTTAGCAAAAACACTTGTAAATAAATATGCAAGTGCTTAGGCTTTAAAACCCTCTATAAAGCACATTATCTATACATTGCAAAATATCTGTGCTTATAAAACAAAAGTGACAGTGACGAATTCATGCTGTGACATCCCAGAAAACACAGTTTAGACTTTGAATAAAGTCTACAATTGTTTAGAGTGTCCTTTATTTAATCAAAATCAAGGTAATTCAATCTTTTTTGAAAGACAATCTAAAGCCTACAAATCCAATCATTTTCCTCTTTCTGTTTTTAAAAAGCACTGCTTCTTCATTTTAATCAATTTTAATCACTTTAGCAAGGCATTAGGTAACCAGAATACAAGTTTAAAAGATGCTATTTTTAAAAAGGAAAGTATAAAACTGAATGAAACCAAATTAAGCGTTCCTGGACTAAAAGGCTAGAAAACTAATTTTTTTCTCTTAGGCATGGAGGAGGTTATAAATACAATATGCTGGGTAATCTTCCTATCATTATATGACTGCTATGATCAATTACTATTTCAAGAAAAATCACACGAACCAAGCACAGTGCTTCATCAAGACTGCTGCCTGGTTGAGTGTTTTTCTATTTTAACAACTGCTCTCATTTCTATAGAGCCTTCTATTTTACATAACCCTCTACACCTATGAGCTCATGAGATCGCTCTATTTCCTGTAGAGTGAGATCATACAAAGCAGTCATGAAGAACCCACATCTTTTTGTTTTTTTAAAGATTGCCAATGACTCCCAGCACTTGGGAGGCAGAGGCAGGCAGATCTCTGTGAGTTCAAGGCCAGCCTGGTCTACAGAGCAAGTGACAGGATAGGCTCCAAAGCTACACAGAGAAACCCTGTCTCAAGAAATCAAAAGAAAGATTGTCAATGGTGCTATTATTCAATAATATGAATAAGCTATCATGTAGACACAAAGGCGACCCTGTTTTCAATAATAAGCCTTGAGTGACTGGTGGGAACAGAGACAATAGTTATATATGTCTACACACCTGTTTGCTCTACTAAACAAACACTGGCATAGAGAATAGTGTGTGACTCTAATGAATTACATTGTTTGTGAAACCCTTATGGAGAACAACAAAATACCAAACTAGAAGTCACACTTTCTCTTTCAAGACATGTAAAAGAAAGATCTTGAGAGATGTGATTTGGTCACCTAGACAGTGAATAACAGAACAGGCCTAGAAATGATGTTCTCCAAGACCAAGGTCATTCTCCTCTGTACTTCACCATACTACTCTAGGTATCCTAGTCATGATTTAGCCTTCAGTTGTCTTCACTTGCAGAATAAGGTGATAGCTGATTTCAAAGGACCTCTTACCCCCTACTCAGTGCCCTGGTCCATGAAATCCTGTTGGGTTTAGGGACAGAGATTTTTCCCATGTCAAGGATGCCTTTTATACCCAGAAGATACTGTCTTGTATTTTAGAGTAAGTGGGTATATAGTAAATGATTTTCTTGGCTACTGTATTGAAGAAAACATTCAAAAGTGCTCTATCATTGTATATTTCTGATAGAAACTGACATTCAGACAGGAGAGAAGGGGTTACTTGTGTGAGAATCCATAGTAGAATTTTAGCCAAGTAAGGGGTTGTCCTAAGGAGGAACAGTTTCCAAAATGTGAAGGAAAATTCAAGACTAGATGTTTACTAAAGGCTAAACAACCTTTAGAGTATGGCCATTATGTGAACTGGCAACTGGAAATGGGGAGATGGTACTCATTTTCTTCAACTGAATTTCCCTCCAGTAATAAACCTTACTGCATTCTATTGTTTCCAGTCAGTGGCCTGAGACTTTACAATATTCAAATAAGCTTGAGCTCTTACTATTACCTCTTTCCTTGTACAGTGAACGAGTGTTCAGTCTCAAAATATGAGGGAAAAAATCTCTGTTTGTTAGAACAACTCGAATTTTTACACAGGCACCAAAATGAACTGAGCGGCTCAGGCAGATACGTTCAGATCACTCATGTTGCATGCTGGGATATTACATTAACCTCAGAGACAGCAATTATTGCAGTGACTGTGGTGCAGAAAGGGACTCTTTCTGTGATTTGGCACCCATGCAGAGTGAAAAGAGAAGGGCCTTGAACTCCAGGTAATGAATGTCTCACTCAGTCAGTTAAAGCCAGCCATTCTCATTTGCTTGGCAGCTAGCAAGAGAGGGGCATGCAAGGCCAGCCAGAGCACAATATTTCTATTGTGAGAGAAAAGGCACATAGGGATGTGAAAAGGTGGCCCGCTGGAGTACAAGGTGGACCTGAGGTGCTGTTATAAACCTGTATGATGCCAATGCCATTATTATGTTTAGTGGTCCTGGAACAAACAAGAGAAGGAGTGCTTGCATTCCTGTGGGAGTTGGTGATGGAGAGTGTACTTTAAATGATGAAAAGAAGTACTATATTATGCTGTGAATCTGTGGCTATGCTTTGTGGGTTAGGTGAAGCAGTGTGACAACATAGAAGCTGAAGCGAGTGTCGGGTATATGGCAAGGAGGGGATATTCCATTCTTTAGTGGTTCAGCCTGATGAAGCAGATAGTGATCCATTGCTCATTAGCGAAATGGTTAAGGAACTAATGCTTGGGGTTTTCTTCAGCTAAGGGACTGGGTAGTACCCTAATCACTAATGCTAGACCTTTTCTCACTTAGATACCACAATATGAACAGTAACTCTGACCAATCGCACATTTCTAGTGACATGCACTACTAAACTTTGTGTTGTGTGAGTTCATTTTACTTCACAGTACTGTGAATTTGGTACTAAAACTAGCCGATTTTCACAAATGAGGAAATAAAAGAAAAATATTTAAGGAATTTTTTCAAGGTCAACCAACCAATAAATTTAAGTCCAGAATTTCAGCCCTGGATATCTGCCTATACAGCCTATATACTGCCACTATTCTTTCCAGTGTCATGTCTATCATCCTTAGTTCAAAAGCTACTTTTGGTGAGGAACCCAACCCTCTCTCTTTGCAGATAAGGAAATGGAAACTTGACTTGTGATCATATTGTCATTGGTAGACTCTCACATTCAGGTAGACATCGCTATTTTCTTGCTCTTAGGGAGCCACCTCCCTGAGAAGCTTCAGTGTCAGGAGCCTGTGTAGACTTCTGGCCCTGTTGCCACCAGCAGCCTTCATCCTTATACATTAAGAACAGCTAGTCAAGAATAGAGTAGTTGAAAAATAAATGGAATCATTCTAGTTTGTTTCCTATTTGTCACTAATGTTGTGACTGAGGTATATGTTGCTGAAGGCTATGCACATATGTCCTTTTTAAAGTGCTTCAACCTATCATCCTTACAGCATCTGGACAAATCAGCCTGAGAGCCATTTGATAAATCTAGCGAAACACTTCAGAGGACATTAATCCAGGAGGACTATTGCCTTTTAAAAAATAGACCAACTGCTCAGGCAAGATCTAGGATGAGACCAGAGGATAAGCCACAGAGATGAGAAGACACATTTATGAATGGGCTTTTTGTGATATGATGAAATGGAGAATGAGGAACTGCCAAATAACTTTATAGCTTTTAAATTTTACACTCTGTAACCAAGTGCATTTGGTGAAGGAAATACAACCATAAATGGTTGAGCACTCTTTCTAAGCATCTTAATGGTCAAAATGCTTGGGACTGCTTCAATGCTGGGATCACTTGTGTGTGAATTAGGCCAAGCTGCTGACCTCAAAGGGGGCTTCATGCAGATGAGATAGCCCTATCAAGGATTTTGAGAAATGTCCTACCCCTAAACTTGTGAAACAGCATATGGTCCATCTAGATATCTACTAAACTACATATATGGTGTTTTTGCCTATCGAGTAAATGCTAGAGTTGAAAGCAATAGCTATAAATCCCAGCTTGTATATCAGGAATGCATATTGTGCATTTTGAGGTAGAACTAAGACATGTGAGTGCCAAACGGAAGCCACTACACAGATCAGTGGCTAAGTAGTTTCCCTGCACACTGTCAGAACATCCAGGGAAGATAAAAGGAAGCTTATTTAAGAATATGGCCCATAAAAACGGCTATGTTCCTCACCTCATACCAGCCAACAGGACAGGAAACTAGCAGTTCTGGCAGGGTGCAGGCTTCTCTGATTAAAAAAAAAAATCAGTAAAAGTCATATCTGCCTAGAAAGGGAGAGGAGAGTGGCAGATTGACAGAGATTTTTGACATACAGGAAAAGTACTAGCTTATATGTTCTTTTTATCTTAGAAACAACAAGAATTTAATAAAAGCTGCCAACAAATTGGACAGGAAAAAGACGAGTGCAAGGGATTTAGAAGTTAGACAAGTATCCATAGATTCCTTTCCAGTATCTCCACTTCTTTTTGGACTCTGAGATGATGTGCAAAACGGTAGCATATTGGAGCCAGGCATTGGTGGCCAGCTTTAATCCCAGCACTCGGGAGGCAGAAGCAGGCAGATCTCTGTGAGTTCGAGACCAGCTTGGTCTACAAGAGCTAGTTCCAGGACAGCCTCCAAAGCCACAGAGAAACCCTGTCTCGAAAAACAACAAAAAAGGTAGGATACTGGTAGCTGGGAAATGAGATTTTTATGAGATCTTGACTATTATGTAAAATAGTAAGAAAAGGCCTTAAGAATACCATGCATATTGATCAGTCATTTTAATACCTTCCATAGAAACAATACGATGCCTACTCTGAAAGGTTTTGTGTTCTTTCTTTTGATCTATTTCTTGTGCATTTTCTCTTACATTTTTTTGGGGGGGGGGCTTGCAAGACAGGGTTTCTCTATGGCTTTGGGCCTGTCCTGGAACTAGCTCTTGTAGACCAGGCTGGTCTCAAACTCACAGAGATCCACCTGTCTCTGCCTCCCAAGTGCTGGGATTAAAGGTGTGCACCACCACCGCCCTGCTTTCTCTTACACTTATTTGCTTTTATATCCACAACTGCTTATTCTTTCAATGAGGAAATTTTTGTAATGTGCAGAGACCTGGTACATAATAATCACACTTACCTCCCAAATTGAATAACATATAAAGACAGATTTCTGTGAGTTTGTGGCCAGGCTGTTCTGGCCTCTCTTTAAAATTTTTTCCATGTTAATTTTTTTTGATTTCATGGGATTTTAAAGGAACAATACAAAGATAGTAAGCAAAGTGTCAGTTAACAGTTCAATCACAAGAACGATTCTGATCTAAATTCCAGACCATAGATTGAAACTTTGGTGTTCTTTTCGAGACTGATTTATATTTATTTTCTCTGTGTGGGTGTTTTGCCACATATATGTATGTAAGTATATATGTATGTATATCATGTGTGTGTGTTTGGTGCCCACAGAGGGCAAAACAGGGTTCCCCAATAACTGGAGTAACAGACGGTTCTAAGATGCCAACAGGTGCTAGGAATGAAATCTGGATCTTCTGGCAAAGCAGCCAATGTTTTTAAGTGTTCAGCCATCTCAACAGCCCAGATTTTATGATCTTAATTAAGTCAGTAATCTTTTTCAATGATTTTCTCCTATGACAAGTGAGGACCATCCTTATGCATGCTACAATGAATTAATGAAAACCTTAATGCATGTAAATTGCTTAGCATGGTAGCTGATATTTAGTAATCACAGAATAAAGGCAACAGTGATTACTAGCAAAGATTAACCAACTACCACAGAATTTAGGGAACAGACTACAAAGCCATTCCTCTCCAGGAATTCTCCAGCAGGGAAGGTTGGGTTCTCATGAGTTCCTCCTCACTCCATGATTGGCTGCTGGCAGACCCAATCTTAGGCAGGCTGAGGGCAGCTAACTGCAGCTGCTGTGAAATTATATTTTTAACAGCTTTGTCATTCCCTGAAGATGACACTCCACATCTCTCCTCCTTATCTTCTGGCTCCTAAAATATTTTCACTCCCTCTTCTGCAATGTTATAATTTCACAGCAGCTGCAGTTACCTGCCCTGGGATGGTTTTTGGCTTTTTTATTTTTGTATGTGGTGTTGGCTATCCAACCTAGGGTTTAGTAGGTGTGGACTTGTTGGACAAGGTGTAACCTTTTCAAGTAAGTATGTCACTGTGTTGTGTGGGGGGTGAGGTCTCAAAAGCCCAAGCCAGGTCCAGGGCCACTCGTATTTCTCTCTCTCTCTGCTTGCAGATCTCTGATACAAAACTCACAGTTATTTCCAAAGCACCATGCCAGTCTGCATTCTGCCATGCTTCACTCCACAACAACAATGGAGCAAACCTCTGAAACTGTAATGCAGCCCTAATTAAATATTTTCTTTATAAGAGTTGCTATGAGCAAAGGATTATCAGCCTATAATCCTCTTCACCAAAGAAACTAGGAAACATGGAGGACTCTAAGGGACAAATGGACCCCAGGAATGGGAAGTGGCATGAACTCCTGAGCTAATTGGGAGCATGAGGGTAGGGGAGAGGGAGCTGCCACAATAAGAGCAAGAGAAGAGGAGTAGAGGAGAGGAAATGGAGGGGCAGAAATATTGAGTTGGAGGAAAAATAGAGGAGAGAGAGCAGGATGAGAGATACCATATCAGAGGGAGCCACTATAGGTTCGAGAAGAAATCTGGAACCAGGGAGATCTCCAGAGACCTACAAGGATGACACGATCTGACAATCCAGGCAATGGTGGACAGGATAACCTAAAAGCCCTTCCCCTATAATGAGATTGATGACTACTCTTTATGACATCCTAGAGCCCTCATCCAGTGGCTGATGGAAGCAGAGACAGACATCCACAGAAATACACTGAGCTGAAATTGGGAATTTAGTCGAAGAGAGGGAGGAATGAAGAGTGAAGGGGTCTGTACCAGGTTGGAGAAACCCACAGAAACAGTTGGCCTGAACAAAGGAGAGCACATCGACCCCAGATGCTGTCGGGGAGACCAGGACAAGACTGATCCAGACCCCTGAACATGGATGTCAATAAGGAGGCCTCTGCACTCCAGGGAGCCTCTGGTAGTGGATTAGTATTTTTCCCTGGTGCAAGAAGGGACTTTGAGAGCCCATCCCACATGAAGGGATATACTCTGGCCCTGGACACATGGGGAAGGGCCCAGGCCCAACACAGGAAGATTTGGTGGACTCTTCAGAGCCCCCGTTGAGGGCCCTACCCTGCCTGGGGAGTGGTGGGTGGATGGGGTGGGGGTAGGTTGGGGGTAGGGGAGGAGGGATGGGGTGAGGGGAGGGAGAGGGAGAAGGGACTTACATGTGAAACAAGCTTGTTCCCTAACTTGAACTAATAAAGAAATAAAAGGAGTTGCTATGGTCATAGTATCTCTTCACAGCAATAGAAACCCTAACTAAGATAGCTAGGTAAGAACTCTAGCTTTAGGCAACAATCTTAGCTTGCAGGTTTTACTAATTAAAACTTTTAATTGGTATATAGTTATTTATTTCTTTTAGAAGGGTTGCAGTGACATAGTATGTTCTGGGGAGATGACAAGACTACTTTCTTGTAGCCGGGAAGTCTTGAGAAAAAAATGGGATTAGAGCCTCAATCTTCTCTCACAAGGGAAATTTCCCTGTGGCCTAACTTCCTCCCATGAAGCCCTACCTTTCAAATGTTTCACCACTTCCCCAGTAGCAGTTCAAGCCAAGTCTTAGTCTTGAGTCTTTGGTGGTTATTGAAGACTCAAAATATAGCACTACATTTCATCGGGAGGGAGAGGAACCAGGAAGACAAAACTGGTTCATTCATTGGAATTAGACACTCCTATATCAAAACTCTACTCTCACTCCGAGATTTCAAGAAGAATCTAGCATGCTATTTACAAATGGTACATTGGAACCTGATGTCACATTTGCATCAGAAGGAGGTGAAAGCCCATGGCTCTGGGGCTGGATCCTTGTCCCTATCTACTTCCTATAGAGAGGAAGCCAGGTCAGCCTGGGTAAAATGTGACCTAGGAGGGAGTGGGTGCAATGGTTGGTAAGGAGCCATAAGCTCTGATCAGCTGGGAGTATTTTTATTTTTAGCTGCATTTTCAACACCTTTGTTTCATTTTATGTGCCTTGGTTCTGTTAAAGCATATTTATTTCACACATAGGTTTAATGACAGTTGCATAAATGGCTATACAGCAGTGTAGGGCAAGTTCTATATAAGAATTCTATCTGGAAGGGGACATGAAAAATAACAAAGATTTATATCACCAGGGGTAGTATTTCATGTATTTCTTTGTTTGTTTTGTTCTGTCGTTCTTGTTTTTAGAGCAAAACTTTCAGACTGACTAATACCTTACACAATATATTTTTATTATGGTTAGCCCTTCTCCCAGTTCCTTCTCCCTTCCCTTCCCACTCGGATCCACACCCTATTCTGTCTCTCCTCAAAAAACAAATAGGCATCTAAGAAATGATAATAAATTAAGCTAAAACAAAAACCACTAGGATAAAGCAAACAGAAGGAAAAGAACCAAAGAAAAAGCACAAGAAACACACATCAAAACAGAGACACACAGGTTCATGCACATAGGAATCTAAATTCCTTTCAGAATTGTTAACTTATAGTATTGTTCATTCCACAGTGAGTTCTAGTTCAGTTTATTTGTGTTTAAAGAAGGAAGGAGAATCACTGACATATAAAATGTCTTTACTCATGCATAATTAAAAGAGGAAATCAATGTTCACCTGGTTCTTGTAGTTCCTTTCAAATGTGAAACTGAGCAAATACTTCAAAAACTCTAAGGATTAGTCTATTGATTTTCCGTGAATAACACCCTCTGGCTTTTGCTTTTAAAATGCAGTGCATTGCTTTCCATAAATAACCGTGCCACAAACAAGGACCCCAGTTTTCCCCATTTCCTCTCACATCTCTAGGCACTGGTTACATACAAGCATACATATAATCATTCCTCTACAATTACTCCAACCAAAAATTCATACATGGAATTCAAGTGAGTACTGCTAAAAATAAATCCTTCCTATGAAGTTTCTCCCTCTCCTTTGCTTTTTAGAAAGCCTCAGTGGCACACAGGCAGCTTTAGGATGAAGTACAAACTCCTTGTACCATCTGTTGTCTTCTACAGCTAGGTTCCTCTTTCGTCAAAGCAATCCCATATAGCTGCCCAGTAAACTAAACTCCTTTCTCTACTGTTTCTGCAATCTGATGCATTTTGCTTTCTCTGCTTCCTACTACAGCTGTTCTTCACAGAACATGGTGAGGCTTCTCCTTTAGGCCTAGAGATCTCTTTTGCCTCCCTTTACACACAAAAACATACCTGAGAGTTCTTGGTCCCTAATCCTCACTGCCTGATTCACAGTCTCAATTGGTACCCTTACATGCCTTTTACCATCCAGACAAGAACACTGCTCAGCAGTGTTCTTTTACCAGTAATAATGATGAAAGAACAAGTGTAATAAAACAAATGGTGGATCAGGCCAGTGAGATGACTCAGCCTGTAAAAATGCCTGTCAGCAAGCCTGATGGCCTGATTTTGATTCCCCAGGAGGAAAAAAACAGAGCACTTCCAAGTTGTCCTATGACCTACACAAGCACACTGTGGTATGTGTACATGTTTGTGCACACACGCTACATAAATAAGTAAATAAATAAATATTATGGGTTTTAAAATTAAAAGAAAATAGGCATAGATAGCACTGATGAAAGGGAGAGGCTGTTAGCAAAATTCCTTAGATAGCTCCTTCAAACTTCTGTTAGTTTCATTTGCAATGGAAAAATTGTACTGTTCCTCCTTATAGAGTATGAGTGGTAGTTTTTGTGGTAGAAGAGGTTTTTGTAGAAAAGAGGGTATTGTATTGGGAACAAAGCAGATCACACCCAGTAATCCTTATACAAGGAGAATTTTCCCAAGACAGTGGGACTGAAGGTGAGTCCAGAGAGCCTATATGATAGTGAAGAAAGCCCTAAAGCCAAGGAATCAGGAAACCTGTGCAGGTACTATGTGTCCCCAAACTCCTAGCCTTAGTTTTTTCATAGCAAAGATGCAAGGGTTGGTCCTGCTAAGATCATAGAATCTCAGAATTCTTCAGGGAACCCCTGTCTAACACAGAAAACACTTCCTCTGACCTCTTAATCAGTGACCCACTGAACTTGTGCGTTTATACCTCCTGTGAATGGAATCCAGCAACCCATCAGAGAGCTGTTATCTTTTCATACAGCTATACATAGTAAAATATTTCATTTACTTTCAAGTGTAGTCCTTTGCACTTGCAAACCTTTGCAACTGGTTGACTGTGGTAGCCTAACATCAAACCGTGAGTGCAGTAGGCAGGAACAAATCAACTACCTTGGAAGACAGCAGACCATGAAAATATAGGGGAGAAAGGAGGATAATGAAGGCAAAAATATGACCTAGGGCCCAGAGATGTTCATAAAGGCAAGAGAAATGTTAGGAAGAAGCATGTTCCTAAGTCTGTGAAAGGCCATAGGATCAGACAGAAATTGGTACCCCATATGCTATCAAGATCCTCAGTGGAAGCAACTACTCAATATCTCTCTTGTTTTCTTAGATCCCAGAGCATGCACCAGCTCTCCAGAAAATCTGGAACCTAGATCGTGGCCTGTGGTGCTCTGTGTAAATGACTGGGCTTGCTTCTTGTTGAGCTTTCCGTAATTTACCAAAGTACTTAAATGTGGAAAAAAACCTTGAATTGGTCTAACAGCTTCAGTTTCAGCAAAGCCTCTAAGCTCCTGAGCTGCACCTCTTGAGTTTGATCCATGGGCACCGGGACAGTAGTCAATTCTGCCTTCAGACTACCCTTCTCTCCTGCGGTGATTTCCATCACCATGTTGACACTGTCCCTGATTCACTTGCCATCTGAATGAGCACACCAGCTGTGTGGGAGGAAGTCTCTAGGGGTGCAGAGGGAAGACAGCCTGAAATGAAGTATTTGCTACAGCACTTTGAAGAGGACTCCCTTGGAGGGGGTAGAGCTATGTGGACTCAGGGAAAAGAGCAAGAAAGAAGCGGGGAGCTCACATTTATTGATAGCCTTTCTGCTGTGTGCCAGGCACAGTGGTAAAGGCCCATATCCTCTCATTTTCTCTCTGCACATCTACTTTAAGCCTAGTGTGATTCCTGCGACAGTGGTACATTCAGTTTTCAGCCATTCAGTTAACACATATCATTGGATAGCTTCTCTGGCATGAAAGCTGAACCCAAGAGGTAGGAAGACTTCTTTCTAGGAGAGCACATAACAAATTTAGTGCCCTGTCTTACTTATGCCATCCTGCTGAGATATGACTATCAAAATATCTCATTGAAGACAAGGGTAAAAGCAGCTTTATTTCTTATCTCTTAAGATTGATAAAGAAACCACAGTAAGGCAAAATAAAACAAATGATTGCAAGAAGGGCATTCTATTAAAATACTAAATAAAAAATAAAGTGTCTCAAAGTTTGTGGACCCACCACTGCATTAGGTATTCCACTCCACATAGGGAAGACCTATGTGTTTTGCAGTGTAGTATTCTGCTTTGTGAAACTATATAATATATGGAACTATTGTTTTGGCAAGCATGCCTCTAAAGAATTTCTTCCAGTCCCTCCATAAACCATCTAGATTTCCTTAAGAGGGACAATCTAGGAGCTGCTTTGACTGGGCTGGTTTTTGCTTTTGGGTTATTTTTCCTTCAATGACTTTAAATTTATGTAGATGCAACCAAGGAATTCAGTGGGTTTTTGCCCTCTCCCAGCTCTGTCAAGGGAAGGATTTGAGTTGCTTATGCCTAAGTAGCCTATGAGCTGCAGCAGGAAAAGTGAACGCCTGCAGCTCAGAAGTCTGCTTTCACTTTCAGAAGGCCCCATGTGGTTGTTATAATCAAGCTCATTTAGCATAGTCACTTAACCATCATCAAACCCACGAATCAGTGTGGCTAGGGAAATCAAAACCGATGTCCTAAGTACATTGCAGTTAGCTGGGTCTTGGCCATAGCCAGTTCTTCTGGTGGTTATGTTGGTTCAGAGACTAAATAACAGTGCCCTTCCTCCCTTTCCCAGTTTCTCTTGAGCCTCATGTCTGTGGATATGAGAACTCAAGATTTAAAACAGTTGCCAATATCCCAAAGGCAGCAGTGCCAGTAAGGGGTATTCCCAGTGTTGAAGACATTAAGCAAGGATGCTACAGGACAAAGGTGTTCGCAGATTGTGAACCAGGTTTGCTTTCTTTCTCTTTCTCTACTTGCTGTATTGATAGAGGAGGAATGAGTGGGAGTAGAGGATACTATCAAGAGGTCTCTGTGCAAGGACAGAGAATGGCTTGTGATACTGCTACCCTTGAGGGAATTGGGAGGCACCAAGGATTTGGGATCCTGAGAGACCCTGGAATGGAATAGAGATTGCTTTACTTCACAGCTAGAGAAATACTAACTATAGTTCAATATTTGTAAAGTGGCCACTAGTGCTGACTATTAGAAACATTCTTGTTTGTCGTTGTTGTTGCTTTCTTTAACAGAGAACATTCCTTTATTTTGGACATATTCTTTCTTTTAATTTTCCTGTCAACTTTATGAGTGAACTTTTAGTATTCTAATTATTTAAATCAGAGAAAAATGAATTTAGACATGAAGTCACTAGTCAAAAGACTCATAGCTAGTAAGTGAGTATTAGAGATTGTGTGTTTTCCTCCCCAGAATAATACTTCAAAAGTGATAGTGTTAGAAGACGAAGAATTGTGACATGATTGGTAGGGTCACTAGGAAAGGATGTTCATGAATGGAGTAGTATCCTTGTAACTTCTGAATGCTGGAAGAATTCAGGCTGATAGCCATCTTCTCACTTTACAGTGAAATGAGAAATCCAAGTAACAACCCAAGAAGGGGCAAAAGAAGACTTTGTATTTGATAATGGAGAAAGTGAGATCATGACATCATAAGTACAGACTTTCCCCAGTCATTTTCTCAAAGTTCCTGCTGCAGAAAGAGAAAGTTATTCACATCTCAAGTGCTGGTCTGATGAAAGTATGTACCAAAATGCAGCAAAGGACTCTCAAATCAATAGTGTTTTCTGGCACCCCCCTCCATTGTAAGCACTTTTCCAGGGTGAACATAAAATAAATGTGCAATGTAATATTTAAGAGTAACCTTTAGCTATTAAGCTGATTCCTACCAAGTAGTTGCCTTCACAGTAAAAGCTCACTAATTTATACTCCAATAAAAACCCAACAGGCAGATACATTTTGAACATACACTATACAGGCTGCCAAGGGATAGGTAGGCAAGGTTTGTAGCTTCTTAAGAAAGTCACCACAAAAAGCTTGAGTATCTGATTTTTATTGTTCTAATAAACCACACTTTAAATTCAGTTGCCTTTCTGAGTTTGTGCATTGATATCCTTGCCCATTATTCCAGATAAATATATGATCTGACCCACTAGGCCTTCTCATCCCCCACATTCTCTCCTTAACAAGGGGAAAACCATTCAAATGCTTGATAATCATCATCTTGACTTATGTTCAGGGAGCTTCCAAGATTTATGACATGGCATATTTTAAAAATTGATATTATTTTCTTTCTGTAGGCATTGGTGATAAGTTCTAAAAGCATCCTGAGGCCCTCAGCTGGCTTAATGAGCAAAAGTATTTGAAACAGCTTTCTGATCTCTAAGCACATCTGCCAATTCTCAGACACACAAAGCAAAACAAAAAATTAAATGAGCATTGGTTAAGAAGCAGTTTGTTGCCTGTGCTCATCCACACCAATCATCTGTGGTTGTTCTGGTCTTTTTCTTATTTGTTAGTTTTTGAGATTATAGTATAATTCTATCATTCTCTCTTTCCTTTCTTCCTTTTTCTCCCGCCAAACCTTCCCATGGGCCATCCCTTGCTCTCAAATAAATTGCTATCATATGTGTGTGTGTGTGTGTGTGTGTGTGTGTGTGTGTGTGTGTGTGTGTGTGTATAATATGTGTGTATATACATATATACATGTACATGTGATAGATACATGTGTATGTATGATAAGTATATGCATATATGTGATATATATTACTAAGTATACAAATATCTCCTGCTCAATCTATATAATATTACTTGTATGTATGTACTTTCAAGGCCCATCTTTTGGTATCGATTAACCAATTGTTGTCATCTTCCCTAAAGAAGACCATTTCTCCCACTTTCAGCATTCTTTGTTTGCCTGTGGTTCTTTGTCCAGGGCTGAGGCTTCAAAACTTTTTCCCCTTCCACATTAACCTGTCTATGGGTATTTAGGAAGTGAAACTTCATGGGTTTAGTTTCTCTGACATTTCTAGAAGCCTCAATCTCATAGCATATTTGCAGTTCTTCTGGCTCTTTCATCTTTCTGCAACCATCCTTGAGCCTTCTAAGTGCAGGAGTTGTGTTACAGATGCATCAGTTAGGATTCTTTGTGCTTTTCTGTAATTGTCTGTTAAAGGGAGAAGTTTCCTGATGAACTGCACTTACTGTGGGCACAGGGATAAATATTTATAATGTATTTAGGGTTTCTGCTGGTTTAGTAAAGTGTTTGATGTGGTTCTCCTCCAAAACCCACGACTTCACTAGCCCTAAGTTGTTGGCTGATTTCCAGCACTTGGCATGAGTTTCCTCTTTCTAAGTTGGCCTTAAGTCCAACTAGAAAGCTGTTGGTTACCAGCAAGCTATGCAGACCACTACTGTGTTATTAGGGCTATCATGCCATGCTAGTAGTTGCTGGTGTTCATAGGCATCATAGCTGGGTAGAGCTATTGATTGTTCCTTTCCTTTGGAAGCTTACTTACATGGTGTCTTTTGGTGCCCATTAAAGGTAGTAGTTAGGAGGTTTTCAGATAAATTCTCCCTCAGGGTCCTCTGGGTCCTGTTTCTGAATTGGATGGTGTCTTCAGCAATAGGGACTTAACTTCCACCTCTTGGGGGCGTGTAACCAAGGGCAACAACAATATCCTATAATGTTTTGCAACTCTCTTAGACAACCCTAACGGACAACACACAAGAAGTCATGCCATGCCCAGTATTGGGGTTTTTCTGTAGGCTCTTATGGAGAAGAATACTAACACAAATCTGAAATTTTCATTTAAACTGCATGTGTGTGTTATTTTGTGTGTGTATACAGACCTAAGTGAATTCACTTAAGTGAATAATTTTCCATAAAATGTTAGTAGTATGAATCCTTATGATTTTTACAAGTATTTTCATCGTTGCTTTATCAACTTCCCTCCTTTGGTATTTATTTCACATCCCCAACCCTAATTAAAGTCTCCTAATTTCTCCCTTTGCTCCTTTTTGATTACTTGTACCCTGCCATTCCAACTTCTTTATTGCTCCCGCAACACTCTCTCATTGGTCCCTTTTTACTTTCTTGGTTACTGCAGTTAATCCTGTTCATGTCCTCATATATGAATATTTGGAGATAGGAACTGCAGATAAGAGAGAACATGAGACATTTATCCTTCTGGATCTCGGTTATGTCACTCAATAAGATCTTTTTCTGGTTCCATTCATTTACAAGCAAAATTCATGACTTCATATTTCTTTATAATTGAATAGTACTTTATAGTATACATGTACCATAGTTTCATTATCCATCTGTCTGTTAAAGGACATTTACATTGTTTCATTTTGTAGCTATTGTGACTAGAGCAGTAATGAGTATGGATGAGCAAGTATCCATGGAGTAGGATGTTGAGTCCTTTGGGCAGATGCCAAGGACTTGTTTTTAGCTTTTCAGTGTTTTTCACACTGATTTCAAGCATTGCCCCACCAGTTTGCAATTGCACCAACAGTGAATGAAAGTATTCTTTTCCCCAGAACTCCTACAGTAGTTCCTGCCTGCTCTTTTGTTGATTTTTGGCATTCTGATTGGGGTAAGATGAAATCTCAAAATCATTTTTATTTGAATTCCCTACTTTCAAGGGACAATTAACATTTTTGATATATTTCTTAGCTATTTTTGTTTCTTCTTTTGCATACTCTCTATTCAGATCCTAAAGCCACTTTTGTCACTCAAATTCCAAATATTATATATGTATACACACATATATGTTGTAATGGTTTGAATAGGAATAGCCCCCATAGATTTGTGTGTTTGAATGATTGGCCTATAGGGAGTGTCATTATCATGAGGTGTGGCCTTGTTGGCATAGGTGTGGTCTTGTTGGAGGAAGTGTGTCACTGTGGAAGTTGGCTTTGAGGTGTTATATGCTCAAGCCACGCACAGTGTGGTACACAGTCTCCTTCTGCCACCTGTGGATCAAGATGGAGAACTCTCAGCTCCTTCTCCAGCACCATGTCTTCCCACACACTGCCATGCTTCTTGTCATGATGATAAATGGACTAAACTTCTGAAACTGCAAGCCTGCCCCATGAAATGTTTTCCTTTATAAGATTTGCCATGGTCATGGTGTCTCTTCACAGCAATAAAACCCAAACTAAGATATAAATATTCATGGATAAAAGGTAACTGAGATTTAGTATCTACAAAGTTATTGGGCCTAGGATTTAAAGTACATTGTGAAATGATAATTATAGAGCATGGTATACTGTATGGATCAACCACTATGAACCAAGTAATCCACCAAAGTATTCCCTAACAGTTTTGAATTTTATCTTCATATGGGATTTCATAACCTATGTGAAGGAAATTGACATTCAAATTCATACAGCTATGTTGTCTTGACCTACTGACTACAATGCTTAGTCAATTATTTCTTTTCCTGACAGAATAAAGCAACTCAACTCAGAACTTGGAAAGATATTTGAATCCTCATTTTGGTATCACAATGGAAGAATTCCTATAAATGCAGGCCTAATGCAGTGATCGCCAAACACTGTAGTAAAACAGCTGCCTGCTATAGCACTATCCTTTCAAATGTCATCAGGTGCAGATGTCAATGTAGTTTAAAATAGCACTATTACAATTATTTTCTATGCAGGCTATGGTTGCATAAATTAGTTGTTCTCCTGCAGGGACATTTCTTAAAGAGAGCTGAGCAAATTAATGGGAAAAAGGAATATTTTCTACTAAATCCCTGTAACAATAACCAAGAACACAGAAGGGAAAAAAGTAATTGTTCAACCAGAATATGAGTTTTAAATAGAGTTGCTCCCAGAGCAGGAACACA
Source organism: Cricetulus griseus (assembly GCF_003668045.3). Lineage (NCBI taxonomy): Eukaryota > Metazoa > Chordata > Mammalia > Rodentia > Cricetidae > Cricetulus > Cricetulus griseus. The sequence goes on from NC_048604.1 coordinate 13,876,545, forward strand.
TTGAATTTGTACAGGAGCTAGCCAGATGGCAGGAAAAAGGCATTGCTTGATTCATCCACGTCTCAGGAGAGACGAGGAAACAGGTTTTGAATATATATAAAATAAAATTATGGAGCTGTTTTCCCAAGGCTCCCTGGCTACAGCAGAGAGTAAAGAATTGAACTAATTATTGATGGCTGACAACAATGAATATAAAAACCCACCTGTTCACATACTGACATAAGGTCTTAGTGTTACCAACAGTGGAGTAATCCCCCAAAGGTGAAGAGGTGGGTAAAGAGTGACTTGAGCATTGTACATTGACTTGACTCTCTGTATGGTGTTGATAAAAAACACTCACATTATGGTTACAGGACAGGCTGTTGGTGGGATATTACCCCCTTGCCTGGATCAACACTCCTTTAATTTTAATATGATGTCTGGGATCTTGTGAAAGTGCAGGTTTTGATTGAGTTAGACTGGAGTGGGGTCTGAAGTGAGGCATTTCTAGTGTATTTCTATGTTATACATACCAAAAGGGTCAGTCAATCTTCATAGATATAAGCTGGGCTGCTAATTGAATAAAGGAACTACCTATGTCAAGTGAATGATTCTGTATATTAGAAGTAAGTCTAAAATACAGAAATTTTAAGAAGTTTATAATGCTGACATAACAACATTTTGATCCATAAAAAACACCATTAATAAATATCAATGCCATTAAGAAAACGGTAAATTTCAGAAGAGGAGAAAATATTAGTAATGCATATATTGGACAAAGGACTTACACCTGAAATATATGGAGTACCTATACTTCGATAAAATGTAAGTAAATAATCCAATACAAATGGCCAGAGGACTTGATTGGACATTTAACCAAATAAAATACATGGATGGTCAGTAAATATTTTAAAATGCACATATCAAAAATTAAAGGGTATTTTATAAATAAAATAATGATGATAGCAAATGTAGAATTTTCAAGACATAGACAAACAATACCCAAACATTAGCAATCTTGCCCTAGAGTAAAGCATTTTCAAAATTCAAAATGCAATTGATCTATCCCCAATATCCCCCAAATCTTAACTCATTCGAGAATTAACTCAAATTCCTAAGTTGAAAGTCTCATCTGAGATCTGAGGCAAACTCCTTCCAGCTGTGAGCTCATAACATCAAAATAAGGTATATGCTTTCAATGCATAATGGTGAGATAAGCACAGCATATACACTTCCATTGCAAACCAGAGAAATAGGCAAGTAGAAAGCCTGAGGCATGTTCAAAATCTCATAGGGATAAAGCTGACTTAAACCTTAATGTTCCAAAGCTGTCATCCTGCAAACTCTGGAGAAGGAGTTAGGCCCTAAGAACCTCGCTCTAGAGCTTTGCCATATTCATCACATGGTTTAACTCTCAAGGCTTCAAGTCTCATGACTATAATTTTTCCCAAGCAAGCTCTGCCTGCTAGTCATCTTTTATGTCTGAGTTATCGGCGGTGATTCTTTTCCCATGGCTTCAATAGGCATTAGTCCAGTGGGGGTACTCTCTGTTAGCTGTCTTCCTAACATAGGCTTCTTCCTGAGCCCCCAGGTTTCTCAATGGAAGCCTACCAACTTCTACAGATGTCGCATTCTATATGCCTGCAGGATCATCACCGTGTTGCCATAATAAATATAGTTCTAGTCTGGTGTTTCAGACTTAGTGTCCACTTGAACCACAGCTGAAGATAGCTGTGCCATAGCACAGAGACTAAAGTCTTGAAGTGGTTCTGAGAAGTGAGTCTTTGGACACTGTCTTGGACATTTCCAAGCTCCCACACTGATTCCACGCTGCTAGAGTTTTGCTCTTGTGGTCAGAAGGCTATTTTGACCTCAAAGATGCCTTTGCAGCTTTTTGCCATTGTCTTGATAATCCGTTCTTTATATTATTTTTAAGGAAATAACTGCCACCTCATGATGGGAATTACATTTCAACACATGAGCCCTTGTGGAATATATTCAAAACATATCAAAAATATGGTAATGTCCTACAAGGACCCTTTGCTGGCCTAGTCAAAAAAGCTTCATTAGCCAGTTTAAACATGGGCTGTTCAACTATTGTAGGCCAAATTACATCAGGGAGAACCAGGCAGGAAGACGACCATCATGGAGTACTGGAAAAAGAAGTAGAAAAGGCAGCTTGTACAATTCTTGGAAACTAATTTTAACCCATTGAACATCATAATTCATTAGATCTCAAATATACAGAATATCAAAGGCCAGCCAGGCTGATGGATGTCTTCTTAATATAAGTCTTCTCGCTCAGCACTCTGAAGACAAATATCTCACTAAGCAGTTGCCATGGAGTGAGTCTCTTAGGCACAGTGTATGGTATTTGTCTCTCAGGCCATTCATTACCTGGACTGAACCCAGAACAGATCATTACTGTTGCTGGGTCAAATAATTTTAGGAGTGAGGCTGATTACAAACCACCACAATAATGCCTCTGTGTGTCATTCTTTACATGACCTGCTGGTCCTGATGCAAGTTCCACTTCTCTTACACAGACAAGACACCTGTGTTCTGTTTGCAATTTGCTCTTTTTGAGGCAGAGACCTTTAATCAACTCTATCTAACCCAACTTTGATTATCTCTGAGTTTAAGTTCCAGTCAATGTTTTGTCTAACATATATAATATATTAAGAAATTACTATAGGGGTCAGAGAGATTGCTAAAAGATTAAGGGCATCTGCTCCTCTTGCAGATGACCTAGGTTTGGTTCTTAGCAACCATATGGGAGTTTACAACAGCTTGTAACTGTAAGTTGCTGGGGACCCGGTACCCTTCTCTGGACTCTAAGAGCACACGGTGTACTGACACTTAAACAGAACACTAAGACAATAAAATAAAAATAAATATTTTAAAAATTCACTAAAGACAAGCCAAACACATGAGTAAGGAAAATTATTAACTAAATATTATCCAGACTATAATATCACTTTTAAATAGAAAAGTGACAATAATAAACAGTTCCTTCATACACGTGTTGATAAAATAGAACAGGTAAATGAGAGCTCATCATATGTTCATCATACATACCCTTAATAGGTGATAATGAAGTTTTTCAAAGCCTGGGTTTAAATGACTGATAAGTACAAGGGAAGGAAGAGAAAGGAACCATGTTCTTCTGCTTCCATAAAGATGTTCTCTACCCTCTTGCCACTCAAAGGTTGGCTCCAGCCCAAAAGCATGGCATCATGTGGGAATATGTTTTAATAATCATAAACTAGCAGACATACCTAAATCTGTACTTCAGTGCTTAACTTTTTAACAGAAAATTGGTGAGTATGTTAGGGCTGGACGAGCATTGGTCTAGATATAATTAAGGACAATTAAAAGAAAAGATAACTTAAGATTTGCTATACTGATCTAATCTTGGAAGTGTCTACACAGCTATCTATCTGACTGGCTAGTAGTTTTAGCATTTTGAGTGTTTCTGTACTAAAAAAGGATCCCTCTACTCTGAGTGCCATGATCCCATTCTGAATAATAACTTGAGATACAAGGCCATCATTTGCTAATTTTCAGTGGTTTCCATCCAAATCCCTCACCCTTCTTAACCAACAACCAGTATTTTCTATTCACAGGACTGTAGTGGCATCTTGCTTTTAAACCTACCTTCACAGGACTTGAGGTGTTGACTTTGGTGACGTTCCTACTGACTTAAGAGTTTCACTACCTGAAGCCCGGCGGTGGTGGCACATGTCTTTAATACCAGAACTCAGGAGGCAGAGGGAGGCGGATCTCTGGGAGTTCAAGGCCAGCCTGGTCTACA